>NW_028234420.1:17455424-17457924 GCF_977035675.1 Penaeus japonicus
GAAAGAGGGAGAAAGAGAGAGAGAGAGAAAGAGGGAGTAAGAGAGAGAGTGAAAGAAAGAAAATATGGGCGAGACAGAAAAAGAATGAAAGAGAAAGAGAGAGAGGAAGAGAGAGTGTGAAAGAAAGAAAGAATGAGAGCGAGAGAGAGCGAGAGAGAGAGAGAGTGAAAGAGAGAGAGTGAAAGAAAGAAAGAATGAGAGAACGAGAGAGAGGCTATTTCTAATCGTTTGATCTGCATTCTTTCCCTTAATTTGTTCTTGCTCAAAGGGCAGTTCATCTGAAGGTGAAGTAAACAAGTCCGATTAATCCGTTTCAGATAGAGTGAATAATCATTAATAGAATGTAACAAATAAATGGAAAATTAAAAAGAAATTTCAAACAAAATCATACATACGCATGTACACAAAAAACATATATACATACCCACACACAGACACACACACACACGCGCGCGCGCGCGCACACACACATACATGAATATATATATATATATATATATATATATATATATTTATATTTATATATATGTATGTATGTGTGTGTGTGTGTGTGTGTGTGTTTGTGTGTGTATACATACATATATATATAAGTATATATATAAATATATATATATATATACATATATATATATATATATATATATATATATATATATATATATATATATATATATATATATATATATTATACACATACACACAAATATATAAACATAGTCATACCCACACTCATGCAATCTTCAACATATAAAAGAGCCTTTAAAAAGAATTTTTGTAATTTCATCTCCAGAAGAAACACATCCAAATGAAAAAGGACAGAATATACGACCCTGGTCTATGAATATGGAAATTTCAATGTGACTGTAAATTGAGTTTTCTTGTTCCGTGTATTATTCCGTGAGTCACTGTCATTTCCTGTTCATAAAGAGTTCGGGAAATAGAGTAAATATTACCCTTTGATAAACTAGGCTTTAGCTTTAGTTTGAGGTTAATAGGAGAAGAGTGAGACTTGCAATGGAAATTCTCTCTGGAGGCTGTGGGAGATTTCTGTTTCATGACCATATTTGGGAACGTTTGGGATGCTGGCTCTGATGAACGCATGTGTGTATACGCATACGGATGGATGCACACAAATACACGCACATACACTCTTGTTGCTGTTCTTTGTGCATCAAGAAAATGGTGGCATGAGTTTTATTAATTAAAGCGTATGTTTATATACAGTATATGTCTATATCTATCTCTCTCTCTCTCTCTCTTTATATGTGTGTGTATATATATATATATATATATATATATATATATATATATATATATATATATATATTATATATATTTATATATATATATATACATATATATATATATATATATATATACATATATATATATATATATATATATGCATATATATATATATATATATATACATATACATATACATATATATACATACATACATATATATATATATATATATATATATATATATATATATATATATATATATATATATATATACACACATACATATATGTATTATATGTGTGTGTGCATGTGTTTGTGTGTATGTATGAAAATCCAAGCTGACCATTCTGACTCCTTTCCCTTCGTGAACATAAACACTCAACACGTCAAGAGTAAAGCACAGAGAGAGAGCGAGAGAGAAAGAGAGAATGAGTGAGAGTGATTGAGATAGAGAGAGTAAGACATAGAGAGAGAGAGAGAGAGAGAGAGAGAGAGAGAGAGAGAGAGAGAGAGAGAGAGAGAGAGAGAGAGAGAGAGAGAGAGAGAGAGAGAGAGAGAGAGAGAGAGAGAGAGAGAGAGAGAGAGAGAGAGAGAGAGAGAGAGAGAGAGAGAGAGAGAGAGAGAGAGAGAGAGAGAGAGAGACAGACAGACAGACAGAGCGCGAGAGAAGGAAAGAATGAAAGAAGGAGAGAGAGAGAAAGAGAGAGAGATAGAGAAAGAGATAGATAGATAGATAGATAGATAGATAGATAGAGAGATAGAGAGAGAGAGAGAGAGAGAGAGAGAAGGAAACAAGGAGAGCGAGAGCAAGAGAGCGAGATGGACGCCGGCACTTAGCGCCATGCCCGGTACTTGACTAATGGTGATGAAAATGATGAAGTATTCTGCTATAGACGGCGTCGGGAAAGGAGAGAGACCTAGGAAGAGGGAAGGGGATGGGGAGGGTGTGTGGGGGGGGGGGGGGGGGGGGGAAGGCACATGAGCTGGCGTTATCCATTCACTACAGAAATTGAGGTTACAGAAATAAGGTCACAGGCAGCGAGGTTCAATTAAGGACATAGAGAGTGTTTGTGTAAATGAAGGCCATGGCAGTAAGCAATATTGTGATTTTTGGAATATTTCAACATCTTGCACGATGCGGTTGTTCCCAGCACATAGCGATCTATTTTGATAATAGTGCTGATGAGAATAATTATATCACTAGTTTTAGAGAAAATTATACTACTAATAATGAAACTGATGATGATAATAA
>NW_028234420.1:17475424-17477924 GCF_977035675.1 Penaeus japonicus
AGAGAGGAGAGAGGAAAGAGGAGAGAGAGAGAGAGAGAGAGAGAGAGAGAGAGAGAGAGAGAGAGAGAGAGAGAGAGAGAGAGAGAGAGAGAGAGAGAGAGAGAGAGAGAGAAAATAGATAGATGGATAGATAGATAAATAGAGAGATAGAGAGAGAGAAAGACAGAATGATAAAAGGGGGAAAACAAAAACTGTAACCTAAATTACAGAAGAAAAACAAGAGTAATAACGATAATAATATTAAGAATAATAATAATGATAATAATGATAATAAACAAGTGGTAACAGAAGAATAATAATAAAAAAAGCAAAAGGAAAAGGCAAATGGAGAAAAAAAGGATGAATAAGAAGAGTAAAAAGAAATATAAGAAGATAACGAGAAAAAAAGATAAAGAAGAAGAAAAAGAAAAGGAGAAGAAGAAGGAGAGATGACGAGAGAAACGAAGAATAAGAAAGATAATAGGCATAAGAAAACGAAAGAAAATAATAATAAGTAAAAGACGAAAAAATAAGAGGAATAAACAAATAAGAAAGAAAAAATGAAGAATAAAAAAATAAGACGAAAAAAATAAGAGGAAACAAATAAGAAAGAAGAATAGAAGAAAAAAGAGGAAAGAAAGAAAGAAAGAAATAAGAAATAAAAAACAAAAGAAAGAAGATAGAGAATCGTATCTCACGTACATTTTTGAGAATCTCAAGTCGGTCCATTGAAGACACGCCATGCAACTTGCAACTTCTTACTCGCGTGCAAGAACGTGTGAAGTTATCTTTTTACTTTTTTTTTTTTTTTTTTTTTTTTTTGGGGGGGGGGCAAACTTTATAGTTAAAAAGAGTATGTTTAGTGTAAGTGGAGATTTTACCATGATCGAAATAATGGCTGTTGGAGGAGTTTCGAAAAGATACGCATCTGTTTTTTTTTTTTCTTCGTTATACTGTTGTTGTTGTTTTCGTTTTTTTTTCATGTGGGATATATATTTTCTTCCTTTAGTATTTTTGTCTTTGTTTATTTTTTCTTTTATATTTTTGGGTTTTTGTTTTACCTATAATGCGTCTGGAATTTTAAATAGTGTATATATATATATATATATATATATGTATATATATATATATATATATATATATATATATATATATATATATATGTATATATATATTCTATTTTATATATTTTGTCCGTTTTTTTGTCTCTGTGCTTTTTTTTCATTAATTCCTAATCATTTCTCTTATTGTCATTCCCAGTCTCTTTCATTCGATTAAATCCTTCCCTTGATTAAACGTAAACCTGATTTAAACAAACACCAAGAAAAAAGAAAAGAAAAAATGCAAACGAAATATCCCTAAATTCAGAATACAAATTATAGTTAATGAAACATATTCATTCAAATGGCCCGAGAGCTGCCATGCGAAAAGCGTCACTATGCGGTCTTAGCATTAGGGTCAGATGTAACGTCTATTGCAGCTTTCCCCTCGGCGGTCCTGTTTTACATAGCTATCAGAGAGAAACAGGGCGAAGAGAATGTTAGGCCACACTGACACAATTGCACACATGCATGGGTATACACGCACACAATGGTAGGCTCACACGTTTACACCTACACGCACATACACATATACACACAAAATAGACATACACACATATACAAGAGATGCACGAAAACACACACACACACACACACACACACACACACACACACACACACACACACACACACACACACACACACACACACACACACACACACACACACACACACACACACACACACACACACACACACATAACAAACACACACACACACACACACACACAACACACACACATAACAAACACACACACACACACACACACAAACAAACACACACACACACACACACACACACATACACAAACACACAAACACACACACAAACACAAACTCCCAGACACACAGACACACATAACAAACACACTCACACGCAAACACACTCATCCACTCCGCACACTACAATGGAAATATTCAAGAATTACGTAATACAAATGACACTCGGTGGGCACTGTGCCACGACAATTAAAAAGATTCAAAGACCCCTTAACCCCCACCTCACAACACCCCACTCCACTCCACCTCACCCCACCCCACCCCACCAGCACCCCACCCCACCCCACCCCCCAAAATCTTCGATTTTTACCGATATTTTTATCTCTTAAATTTTCACCGGCCGAGATTTCTTAATTCGATTTTATGTTTTGGGGGGTCGGGTGGGGATAGGGAGGGAGGGGGGTAAAGAGGGGGGTAAAGAGGGGGGGGTAGGGGGGTTTTAGAGTGCAGATTTCTATGTAGGAGTCTTTGCGCGTAGAATATACGAGGTCGTTCTTCTATGCTTTCATATTGCTTTCGGATACACTTGTCTGGAGACCGTTAGCGCTGCCAAGCAATTGTGCTTTTGGACTTTTTGGCTCTTTTATCGGTGGGGAGAAGTGCTTTAAAAAATTATGATGGTTGATGATAACTGTAGTGAT
>NW_028234420.1:17505424-17507924 GCF_977035675.1 Penaeus japonicus
AAAAAAATAAAAAAAAAAAAAAAAAAAAAAAAAAAAAAAAAAAAAAAAAAAAAAATTATCAACCATATTTTAAGCATAATCATATTGATTCTAATTGAAAAGGGTAATGACCAGATGAATATATGTTACTACTCGTTGGGTTCCCCTTATGAACGTATTCGGGTAAAGAGAATGCCATAAGGGGTGGGAGGGAAAGAGAGGACAGGAAAGATGGAAGAGGGGTGAGGAGGGAGGGGAGGAGGAGGAAGAGGGAAGGGACAGGAAGGAGAGAGAGATGGAGGGAAGGAGGGTGAGAGAGAAAGAAAGAGAGAGAGAGGGAAAGAGAGAGAGATAGAGATAGATAGAGAGACAGAGAGAGAGAGGGAAAGAGAGAGAGAGAGAGAGAGAGAGAGAGAGAGAGAGAGAGAGAGAGAGAGAGAGAGAGAGAGAGAGAGAGAGAGAGAGAGAGAGAGAGAGAGAGAGAGAGAGATCGAGAGAGAAGAGAGAGAGAGAATATGAGATAGATAAGAGGCGCGAGAGAGGAGAGAAAAAGAGGGAAAGAGAGAGTGATGAGAAGAGAGAGAGAGAGGAGAAAGAAGAAGAAGAGAGAGGATTAGAGAGGAAAGAGACAGAGAGAGAGAGAGTAGAGAGAGAGATAAAAGAGATTAGAGAGAGAGAGGAGAGAGAGAGCGATAAGAGAAGAGGAGAGTCAGAGTAAGAGAGAGAGTAGAAGCAGAGAGAGAATCGAGAGAGAGAGAAGAGAGAGAGACTAGAACTAGAGAGAGCAGATAGAAGATAGATTATAGAGAGCGAGAGAGAGAGAAAAAGAGAGAAAAGAGAGAGTGAGAAAGAGAGAGAGAGAGAGAGAGAATGAGAGAGAGAGAGAGAGAGAGAGAGAGAGAGAGAGAGAGAGAGAGAGAGAGAGAGAGAGAGAGAGAGAGAGAGAGAGAGTGAGAGTGATAATGATAATAATGATAATAATGATAATAATGATTATAATAATGAACAATTAATAATTATAATAATGAACAATTAATAATGATGATGATCATAGTTATAGTAGTGATAATAATAATGATAATAAGGATAATGAAGATACATATTTGATAATGATAACGATAATAATATCATAGTACTACTAATGATGCTAATAATAGTGATATGATGATAAACATAATAATTACAATTTAGATAATGATGATAATGATGATGGTGATGTGACAATGATTATGATGGTGAGAATAATAATGATGATAACATTAATGATGATACTTATAATAAGGAGACCAATGGTAATGATACCAACGTACTCATGAACGTAAACTCATTATAATGATACAAATAACAACTAATATACAATATTTTAGTGAGGAATATAACTAAACAATTAGTAGTAAATAGTTTAAAATGCAGTTGAAATAAATACGCGCAAGTAATAACAATACATGACAGCGTGATAGTAAATAATGGATAGTAGATACTAAAACAGTATAAGAACAAAAAAGGTTATGGAAATTTAATGATGGATACTAACGAATTGAACTAAAGTTAGTGTGCATAATAAGGATGACGAAAATAAGTTTTGTTAATAATAATACTACATGACATTGGAACGATAATCTGATTAATGAAATAAATACAAAGCGTTATGATAATGGTGTTAAGGTTAATAATATAAACATTTATAATATTCATCAGTTAATAATGTAAATAGAATTAACATAAATAGTATATTTGATAACAAATACAAAAACAACACTATTAAAAGTAAAGAAAAAAAAAAAAAAATATTGGTGTTTTGTTGTTTTGAGAGGAACAGCCGTTCACTCAAACATTCTCACTATGCCACTCTCCATACTCATCATTCTCCCTCACTCCATACTTCCTCACTCTCCAAAACTCGATCATCCAATTCAGCCAATCTCCCTCGCTCGAACACTCTCCCTCACTCCTTCGCTCTCCATTACTCTCCCTCACTCCTTCGCTCTCGGAATTACTTCCTACTCTCGCCAAACATCTCCCTCATCTTCGTCACCATAATTTCATCACTTCCTCACTCCTTCGCTTCTCCATTTACTTCCCTCACTCTCCCCTCCTTCTCCTTTCACTCTTTCCACTCACTTCTCCTCCTTCACTCTCCCTCACTCCTTCGCTCTCCTTCACTCTCCCTCTCTCCCTCACTCTCCCTCTCTCCCTCACTCGCCTGCTGTTTCTCTTTGTCTTTGTCAAACGGGGAATTGTCTCCATGTCAAAGGGCACAGACGAACTGGATCTGACAAGCAAAAGAGTTCTTTTGAAAATCTTTGTTTCCAAATCTCTCTCTCTCTCACTCACTCACTCTCTCTCTCTCTCTCTCTCTATGCTTCACTTCTCTCTTGTCTTCTTCTCTCTCTCACTCTTTGTCTTCTGTCTCTCTCTCTCTTTATCTCTCTTTCTCTCTCTTCTCATCTCTCTCTCTCTCCTCTCTCTCTCTCTCAACTCTCTCTCTCTCTCTCTCTCTCTCTCTCTCCTCCTCACTCTT
>NW_028234420.1:17512924-17515287 GCF_977035675.1 Penaeus japonicus
TCTCTCTCCCCTCTATCGATTCCTCTCTCTCACCTCCATCTCCCTCTCTCTCTCACTCTCATCTTCCTCTCTCCCTCCCTCTCTCCACTCCTCACCCCTCCTCCCCTCATCTCTTCGTCTCCGCCTCTCCCTCTCTCCCTTCTCTCCCTTCTCTCTCACTTCTCCGCTATTTCTCTCGTAACTCTCTCTCCTTTCCTCCCTCCCTTCACTCCCTCTCACATCTCTCTTCATCCTCCCTCCCGCCTCTCTCATCTTTCTCCATCCTCTCTCTCGTCACTCTCCCCCCTCTCCTCTCCTCTCCCGTCCCTTCTCTCCTCTCTCCCCTCTCGCTCGTATCTCCCGGGTCTTGCCGCCTCGCCTCTCTCCCTCCTTCTCTCTCTCTCTCTCTTCTACTCCTCTCTCTTCTTCTCCTACTCCCTCTCTCCCCTCCTCCATCTCCTCATGGCTCTCTCCTCTCTCCTCTCTCTCTCTCTACTCCTCTCGTCTCTGTATCTCTTCTCCCTCTCCATTCACTCTCCTCCTCGCCTCTCCTCCGCCTCACCCCTCTCTCTACTTCGCCTCCTCTCCTCCTCCCACCCTCCTCTCCGCTCCGCTCCTCTTCATAGCTCTCTCTCTCTCTCTCTCTCTCTCTCCATTCTTCTCAATGGCGGCTTCAAGATATTTCAAGTAGGGAGTGAGGGAGGGAGGGAGGAAATGAGGGAGGGAAGGATGAGGGAATGAGGGAGGGAAGGATAAGGGAATGAGGGAGGGAGGGAGGGAGTGAGTGAGTGAAGGAGGGAGGGAGTGAGTGAAGGAGGGAGGGAGGGAATAGTAAGAAGAAGACTCGTGGGATGATATGAAAAAAAAAGAAAAAAAGAAAGAAAAAGAAAAAGAAAGAAAGAAAGAAAGAAAGAAAAAGCTGCTACAACTGTAGAAATCATTTCGAAAAAAGTGAACAGATATGCTACATTTTTTCAACAATTCTGAAATTCATGATTCTCACACGGGCTTTACGATTGTAAGTAAGCGTATAACACTTTTGAATTACAAAAAAAGAGGACAAGTGATATGCACTTCAGTTTACAAAACATTTTAAGTCTACTGCGAACTCAACATGCACAGTGCTTTCAACATTACTGAAATGTCAAAGGGGGATAAATCACAGTTCAGTGCGGTGTATTGTTGTCTCATAGATCACCCTTTTCATGAATCTCCCTTTTTAACACTGGTAATACGTCACAAAGTTGGGTTGGGGGGGAGGGGGTGAGAGGGGCTGAGGGGGGGGTGGCTTTAAGGATTTGCTCCCCCCCACCACCCCCGGCTCTATTGGTGGCGTGACTTCATTTGTTATTCTGTTATTCTCTTTCTCTTTGAGACTGAATATCTATTTGTGTATTTTTCACTCCCCCTTTTCCCTCTTTATAACCTCCCTCTCTCTCTCTCTCTCATTCTCTCTCTATATATATTCATCTTTTATATATTTTGTTTCTCTCTCTCTCTGTCTATCTCTTCTCTCTCTCTCTCTATCTATCTATTTATACCTTATCTATACCTTCTCTCTCTCTTTCTCTCTCTCTCTATCTATCTATTTCTTTTTTTCTCTCTCGCACTCTCTCTCACACTCTCACTCTCTCCCATTCCATCCTCCCCCACCTCCCCACCTCCCCTCCTCCTCCTCCCCCTCCCCCCTCTCCTCCCCACCCCACCCCCCTCACACTCCCTCTGTATCGCAAAGACTTTCTTCCTGTCCCGCAGAAAAAAAAAACTTTCTTCACCCCAATAAAAGGTTTTCAAGAACACACTTCAGGACTTTGATAAACTTGGGGGTTTCTTAGCTCGAACGGAAGGACTTTTGAGATACACACCTGGAGGGAATCGGTGGTTGGTCTTATCAGGTTCCGTGACGAGACGCAAATTGGATGCTGCGGTGGACGTCACTCTCGCCTTCCACAGCACAATGCGCATATATATATATATTATATATATAATATATAAAATATATAATATAATATATATAAATATATATATATATATAATAGGGTACAATTCAGTTTTCTTTCATCCGATTTTGTGCATGCAATATGAACTCTTCTTAATACCATTCATATACGAACGCATCCCCTCCCTCCCTCCTCCCCTCCCCCCTCCCCCTGCCCCCCTCCCACTAATCAGCTTTATCGGTGACTAATTCAAAAACGATTTCGTTAAACGTCCATTAAAATTCGTTATGCAAATTCGTTGGACGATTGAGAGGGAATTAGGCATCAGCTGATATCATCATCTCGGTTTTGAATATCAAACTTTTTTTTTTTTTCTCTCTCTATCTCTCGCTTTCACCTCTTATTTGTTTGTGTGTCTGTCTGTGTGTCTTGTTCTCTACTTGT
>NW_028234420.1:17535501-17543001 GCF_977035675.1 Penaeus japonicus
GTGATGTTAAATAACTTATATATATATTTTTTTAATTGTAGTTTTAACGTGAGTGATTTCTTTAAAATACTGAAGAGTCTTTAAGTCATTACTAAATGCGAGAAGTTTTATCTGTGTATATTTTGCCGCTGCTAATGGCCGAGTTTTTTCAAAAACATTTTGAATGAGCTTTTGGAAGTCAAAGTTACGATAAATATATCATGAGGATAAACAATAATTATTACTTCTGTTATTATTATTGTTATACTTTTTATCATTAAATCTCTTTCCCTTCGTCCCTCCCTCACTCTAACTCTCCCACAGTCACTCACTTTCTCTTCCCTCTCTCCCTCCTATTCTCCCCCTTACTCTCTCTCTCTCTCTCTCTCTCTCTCTCTCTCCCGTTTCCCCCCCCCCCCCCCCCCCCCTCCCCCCCCCCCTCCCCCACCCCCCCCCGCCCCCCCCCCCCCCTCCCCCATTAGTAGCCCCTCCCCCCTTCCTCCCCCATTCCCCCCCTCCCCCCCCCCCCCTCTTGCTCTTTCTCACTCTCTTTCCATCCCTCCTTCCCCTCTCTCGCTAACTCCCCCCTCTCCCCTCTCTCTCCTCTCTCCCTCCAACCCCCTCTCTCTTTCCCTCTCACCCCTACCATCTCCCACCCTCCCTCCTCTCCCCTCTCCCTCCCATCTCCCTCCCCCCTCTCTTTTTCCCCTCTCACCCCACCCATCTCTCCCTCCCTCCCTTCTTTCTCTTCTCGCTCCCATCTCCCCCCTCTCTCTATCTTTCTTTCTCTCTCTCTCTCTCCTTTCCCCTCTCCCTCCCACCTCCTTCACCCCTCTCCCTCCCTCCCTCCTTTCCCCTCTCCCTCCCTCCCTTCCCCTCTCCCTCCCACCTCCTTCACCCCGCTCCCTCCCTCCCTTCCCCCCTTTCCCCCCCTCCCCTCCCTCCCCCCTCTCTCTTTCCTAAATAAAACCTCCCTCTCATCTCCCCCTCCTCTCATCCTCCTCCCATCTCCCCCCTCTCCTCCCTCCCATCTCCCCCCCTCTCTCTTCTCTCTCCTCCCTCCTCCCCCTCTCCCTCCTCCCTCCTTTCCCCTCTCCCTCCCTCCCTTCCCCTCTCCCTCCCACCTCCTTCACCCCGCTCCCTCCCTCCCTCCTTTCCCCTCTCCCTCCCTCCCTCCCCCCTCTCTCTTTCTCTCCCTCTCATCTCCCCCCTCTCTCTTTCTCTCTCTCCCTCCCATCTCCCCCCTCTCCCTCCCTCCCATCTCCCCCCCCTCTCTCTCTCTCTCCTCCCTCCTTTCCCCTCTCCCTCCCTCCCTCCTTTCCCCTCTCCCTCCCACCTCCTTGCCCCCTCTCCCTCCCTCCCATCTACCTCCCTCCCTCCCCCTCTCCCTCCCCCCTCTCTCTTTCTCTCCCTCTCATCTCCCCCCCTCTCTCTTTCTTTCTCTCTCTCTCCCTCCCTCCCTCCTTTCCCCTCTCCCTCCCCTCTCTCTCTCTCTCCCTCCCTCCCTCCTTTCCCCTCTCCCTCCCATCTCCCTCCCTCACTTCCCCTCTCCCTCCCACCTCCTTCACCCCGCTCCCTCCCTCCCTCTCCCCTCTCTCTTTCTCTCCCTCTCATCTCCCCCCTCTCTCTTTCTCTCTCTCCCTCCCATCTCCCCCCCTCTCCCTCCCTCCCTCTTTTCCCCTCTCCCTCCCATCTCCCCCGCCTCTCTCTCCCTCCCTCCTTTCCCCTCTCCCTCCCTCCCTCCTTTCCCCTCTCCCTCCCTCCCTCCCCCCTTTCTCTTTCTCTCCCTCTCATCTCCCCCCTCTCTCTTTCTCTCTCTCCCTCCCATCTCCCCCCCTCTCCCTCCCTCCCTCTTTTCCCCTCTCCCTCCCATCTCCCCCCCCCTCTCTCTCTCCCTCCCTCCTTTCCCCTCTCCCTCCCACCTCCTTGCCCCCTCTCCCTCCCTCCCTCCCTTCCCCTTTGTCCGATCCCCTCCTCCCCCCTCTCCTCTTTTCTCTCCCTCTCATCTTCCCCCCTTTCTCCTTTCTTTCTCTCTCCTCTCCCTCCCTCCCTCCTTCACCGTCCCCCCTCCCTCCACGCCCCTCCACCTCTCTCTCTCTCTCCCTCCCTCCCTCCTTTCCCCTCCCTCCCCTCTCCCTCCCTCCCTTCCCCTCTCCCTCCCACCTCCTTCCCCCCGCTCCCTCCCTCCCTCCCCCCTCTCTCTTTCTCTCCCTCTCATCTCCCCCCTCTCTCTTTCTCTCTCTCCCCCCCTCTCCCTCCCTCCCTCTTTTCCCCCCTCCCTCCCTCTCCTCCCCCCCCTCTCCCCCCCCCCCCCTCCCCCTCTCCCTCCCTCCCCCCCCCCCCTCTCTCTCTCTCTCCCTCCCTCCTTTCCCCTCCCCTCTCCCTCCTTTCCCCTCCCATCTCCCTCCCTCCTTTCCCCTCCCATCTCCCTCCCTCCTTTCCCCTCCCCCCTCTCCCACACATCTCCCCTCCCTCTCCCTCCCTCCTTTCCCCTCTCCCTCCCATCTCCCTCCCTCCTTTCCCCTCCCCTCTCCCTCCTTTCCCCTCCCATCTCTCTCCCTCCTTTCCCCTCCCCCCTCTCCCACCCATCTCCCCTCCCTCTCCCTCCCATCTCCCTCCCTCCTTCCCCCCCCCTCCCCCCCCCCTCTCCCTCCCTCCTCCTCCCCCCCCTCTCCCACCCATCTCCCCTCCCATCTCCCTCCCTCCTTCCCCTCCCTCTCCCTCCCATCTCCCTACCCCCTTCTCTATTTCTTCCTCCCTCCCTCCCTCCCATCCTCTCTCTCTCTCTCTCAAAAAAAAAAATAATAATAAATAAATAAAATAATAATAATAAAAAAATGAAAGCATAGCTCGATAGCAACGCAGATGGTGTTGACAAGGAACCTGACTAGCGCAGGGATCATCATTATAATGTTAAGCAGACAAAGGAGAACGTGAAATAAGCCTTTGTCTTCCCTAATGCAAAGCGACCGAAAAAGGAGGAGGAGGAGGAGGAGGAGGAGGAGGGGGAGGAGGAGGAGGAGGAGGAGGAGGAGGAGGAGGAGGAGGAGGAGGAGGGGGAGGAAAAGGAGGAGGAGGAAGAAGAAAAGGAGAAGGTGAAGTAAGCGGGGAAGTAGGAGGAGGAGGAGGAGGAAAAGGAGGAGGAGGAGGTGAAGTAAGAGGGGGAGGAGACGGAGGAGGGGGAGAAGTAGGAGGAAGAGGAGGAGGGGGAGAAGTAGGAGGGGGAGGACAAGGAGGAGAAGTAAGAGGGAGAGGAAAAGGAGAAGAGGGAGAGGAAAAGGAGGAGGAAAAGGAGGAGGAGGTGAAGTAAAAGGGGGAGGAAGAGGAGGAGGAGGAGAAGTAGGAGTGGGAGGAGGAGGAGGAGGAGGAAAAGTAGGAGGGCGAGGAAAAGGAGGAGGAGGTGAAGTAAAAGGGGGAGGAAGAAGAGGAGGAGGAGAAGTAAAAGGGGGAGGACAAGGAGAAGTAAGAAGGGGAGGAAAATTAAGAAGAGGAGGAGAAATAGGAGGAGGAGGAGGGGGCAGAAGAGGACGAGGAGGTGAGGGGGAGGAGAAGGAGGAGGAAGGAGGGGGAAGAAAGGAGGAAGAAGAAGAAGAAGAAGAGGAGGTGGAGGAGGAGAATCTATGGGAAGGGGATGAAAAGGGAAAGGAGGAAGGGGATAAAAGACAGAAAGAAAGAAGGCGAAAGAATAGGAAGGTGGGAGGAAGAGGAGGTAGAGAAGAGGAGTAGAAGGAGGAAGATGTGAACATGAAAAAGGAGTAAGAGGAGGAAGAAGCCAAAATAAGGCACACAAAAGAAAAGAGAAGAGATAAAGAGATGGATAGATAGATAGATAGATAGATTAAGAGAGAGAGAGAGAGAAGAAAAAATATAGATGAAAGAGAAACCATAAAACGAAAAAAGAAAGACGAAGAAAGCAATAATGAGGAATACCCACGACCCCCTCGCCCCTCTTATCTATCCCCCCCCCTCCCCCTCCCCCCTCCCCCTCCCCCCTCCCCCCTCACCTCCCACCTTCCTCTTGTTAGAAATTGCTTTTTCCCGAATTTCGATTCTCAATTAGTCTTCCTTTACATGCAAGTAAATCTAAAGAAAGAGTGTGACAAAAGGAGAGAAAGGAAGAAAGATGCACAGACACACTCTCATGCACAAGCACATAGATACACACATACAAACACATACACAAACATACACATGGGCACATAGACATACACATATACACATGGCCACATAGACATACACAAGCACAGATACACACACATACACACACATAGACATACATATACAAACACACACACACACACACATGCGTACCATTTACCTAGTTTTTTTCTCTCTATCTCTCTGTCTTCCTTTCTCTCTCTCTCTCTCTTTCTGTTTCTCTCATTCTCTCTCGCTCTCTCTCTCTCTCTCTCTATCTATCTTTCTTTCTCTCTCTCATTCTCTCTCGCTCCTCTCTCGCTATCTTTCTCCCTCTCTCTCTTTCCCTCTCTCCTCTATTGTCTCTAGTTTCTCTTGGTGAAAAAGACCATTATTCTGGATGAACGTAAGAATGAACGTAAGCCGTCTACTTAATGAAGATCAGAGTTTCTCAGCTAAGGGTACAGTAACCTCTAGGGTCTTAAACACATTTGACTTTGGACATCTGATGAATAACCCTTCTATGGCATTCTTCTTTTTCCTGTGGACGCGGCAGGATTATCGGTCAATGAGAGACCCTTCCCCCCCTCCCCCCTTTCCCCAGGGGTGGAAGGAATCCCCCCCGGGCAATGGCACGGATAAGGGAAGTCGGATTGAATATGATCTGGTCCAGGGAGAATGATGATACTCCTGAGACTCCTGGTAAAGGGCACGAGAATGTGGAGTTTGTGTTGCTGCGTCTGGGTGATTCCAGAAGGTTCCGTCACTTCGTCTACCGTATGTCATGGTACTGCCGGAGGAGAAGGAGAAGGAGAAGGATAAGGATGATCAGGTTAACGTGAGCTTTCTGAAAAAAAAAAAAAAAATGGGTATAGTTGAGATTCATGCGGAGGAAAAGTCTCATGTAGGAATCTTAAACTGTATGGAAATAAAAAGAAAAAACAGAAATTTCTAGAAGGATGAAAGATCAGAATGTATTGTTGTAATTCCAACGTGTTTGTGTTTCTATTGATTTTGAGATGCACGGAATCAGGTCTTATATACCCCTCCCAATGTCCTGTATTAAATGTTGATAATAAGGCATGGTACGTAAGCCAAAATTTTGGTAATTTTTTGGCAAAGAACTGTACAAACGACTTAAAACGTGCTAACAATGTAGTTAAAAAAAAAAAAAAAAAAAAAAATATATATATATATATATATTATATATATATATATATATATATAATATATATATTATATATATATAATATATATATATATATATATATATATATACGTATATTATATATATATATATATATATATATATATATATATATATATAATATATATATATAATATTTGGGAATTCTAAAACGTTAAATGGCGGAATTAACTAATGAATCAACTAAATCTACGGGAAAACACCAATTTTCATTAAACAAGAGAGATTCATTTATGGGTCATACAAGACAAGGACAAGACAATGTGATATTGTGACTGAAAAAATTAGACTTGGATACAGAATGTATTGGCAGGTCAGTTCAGAATGCAATGTAGAAGAAACTAAATGCAGACTTTGCAACGAAGAGTATAAACGGACACTTGAACATTACATTTCAGAGTGCCATATGATACAACCTTTCAGACCACCTAGCATGAGGTACGCAGAGTTATGTAATTATTTCATAACATCAACTAGAAGATGTACTTATGCTATATCCGAAATTCGGTATATGATACCCTATTATAACATTTATCAAATGTCTATTCACGTTGATATACTATAGAATATAATTATGTTATTACCTTAATTTGTAATACAATGTTAGCAACAATGTCATGACTACATAAATGTATCAAAGCTTGCCCATGCCTGTGCAGTTAGCCAGGGTGGTAAATAAAGATCTAAACTAAAACAATTAATTCTGAATGATTTTTTTTTTTTTTTTTGGCACATCGTTATGCTGACACCAGAATTACATCACAGGATCCCACTTTATCTGAATAACTTATCTGATCATCTTCTGAATCATGCACGCACATTGCTTAATGCTTGCAACATGGCATTCTTCCAACACGACCCAATGCTCAGTGCACAATCATTCAACTTTTCATCGGAACTCCAATAGGAATAAAGTGGTATTCTCCCACGGGTGTCAATCCAAAGTAGTAACTGTCATCAACTTTATCCAACCACCCACTATCCATTAAAACTTCGGCTAAGTGCATTAACTGATCAAAACCTTAGCATCAGATTAAGTTACAAAGATCGCATTATTATTGACATCCCTATTCACGAACCTTAGCAAACATATTAATCTATTGACTCCATCATTCCTGAAGCATCGTGAAATGATCGAAAGTTTACGCTAAAGTTAGAGACAAGGCCCTCGCCGGATCTTGATTAGGTTAGTCCAACACCTGCAACTCGCAAGGAAGAAGTTGAATGAATGCATTACGGAATAGCTACGCCTCGTGCCAACACTAAGCGCCTGGAGGGCGGAAGTGAAGAACTAATATACCTCTTCTACGCACACGCCGTTTGAAAATGGCACTAAATAATACAACCAGAGAGCGGAGGGTCGACCCCTCTCTCCCAGTACTTGGGCTGTCGCGACATTTCGGGTTTTTTCACGACCTAGGTAGGCCTACGACGGTCAGAAGCCACTCCCTGTGAAAATGGCACTTTAGAGGATAAAATAATAATAATAATAATATATATATATCCTACTGTAGGATATTCTCGGTGCTACTACAGTATGCGGTCTACTACATGAATTATATCGTGACATCACTTCACCTTTCCTGTCGATCACCTTCAGTCTGCTGCTCATCTCAACTCACCTAACCTAACCTGACCTAGTCTAACCCTAAGCAAACCTTCCTATGACCATACAACCATAAAAAACAATGCCACCACCACTACATTTCACTCCTCCTTCGAGAGAAAGAAAAGGAGAGAAAAAAAAAAAAAAAAAAAGGATTGGAATAACACGAGAATCATGATAAACAGAAAATTCCGTCTGAATCCCCCCCCCCTCTGCTAATGCAAGGTAAGAGTCCATTGATGCAATTGCAATCCGAGTGGTGCTGTGTCTTGCGTCGAGTCTAATATGTAAATGCAATAATAGTGTGATTGTTCCATTAGGTAATCGTATTCTTAATAGAAGTGAGACTGTGAAATGGTGGCAATGATGTTGATTTCGATATCCGTTGCAATGCTTAACATGTTGCATTTGATTTGGACAGATGATGGAAAGGGGTAACTTGCTGGGGGAAAAACTGATATTTCTATATGTTCATAATAATGGTGACAATTGTTAACGATAGATTAAATCAAAGTCGTAACATATATACAGTATCTACATCACTTTCATTACCACGATTATCATCACCACT
>NW_028234420.1:17568001-17572669 GCF_977035675.1 Penaeus japonicus
TATCCATGTCTCTTTCTCTCCCACACAAACAAGATGGCTTTGATATATAGTTTGTTTAATTTCATTTCACATTTAGTATAAGCAAAAACATGCAATGTATTTTTTTTTCATAACTTTAACACATAGTTATCTCTCTTTCATTTTTCAGACAACGCAACATTTATATGAAACATGCTTAAAACTTGTTTACATTTCTGTCACAAACAAACAGTGGATACATTGTTTTTTACACGTCTTTCACCTGTAACATTCCCGGAAATATACAAGAATAGATAAGAGATAAATAGAAAATAGACTAAACGGTAAGACTTTATGATCCTTTTTTCAATACATATCTTTTATCTATGTTTTCTTATTCCAGAAATCATGGACACGGAAAGTAATTAATTATTATAACTGCATGTCTTCCGGGGTGTTACCCGAGTTGTTCGCTATCATACGCAAAACGTCAGTGATTCATAATCTATTTCATTCTTAATCGTATCATAGACAAAAGATATAATTCATAGACCCCCCCCCTCTCACTCTCTCGTCACCCCTCTCTCTCTCTGTATCTCTCTCACACACACACAATACACACACAATACAAATAATCACAATCACCACAGCCACACAATAGCTCTACCCTCTTCAATTTCCAATCTCCACTCCCACCACGAACAAAATATCACACAACTCCATTAACAATCACACACAATCGAAAAGATACCATCCACCATAGATAACAATTCAACAATCTCTATTCCAGAGACGCCATGGCCGAGCACCCAGCACTTGTCCCTCTGCCTCAGTCGGAGAGGTTGGACGATTATGCTGAAGGGACGACCTATCAAGACAACGCTACGATCGCGAACGCCACAGACTTCGAGGATATCTTGCACCTTATCATTGATGACCCGAATGACCTGAGGAGGCCTTGGAAGGTGAGGGGAAGATGGGGTTTCAAAGGTTGGGTGGAATAGATGGAATTGGATGGCCATAGATACGCGCACACACCCACACACTACCCATCCCCCCCACACACGCACACATAACCCATCCACCCCCCCCACACACGCACACACAACCCATCCACCCTCCCCCCCCCACACCTACATATCCACACACCCACACACACCTCATCCACCCCTTCCCCCCACACCTACACCCGCACCCACACACAACCCATCCCCCCTCCCACACACCCACATCCATCCCCACAACCCGTCCACCCTCCCACACACCCACACCCACACACACACCCCTCCCACCCACACCTACACACAACCCATCCCCCATCCCACACCCCCACACCCACAGTCCCACACCCACACACTACCCATCCACCCCCACACCCCTCCCACACCCACAGTCCCACACATTACCCATCCACCCTCCCACACACACAACCCATCCCCCCTCCCACACACCCACAGTCCCATACCCACACACTACCCATCCACCCTACCTCACACCCCCACACCCACACACTACCCATCCACCCTCCCACACCCCCACACCCACACACTACCCATCCACCCTCCCACACAGCCCCACACCCACACACTACCCATCCACCCTCCCACACCCCCACACCCACACACTACCCATCCACCCTCCCACACCCCCACACCCACACACACACCCCTCCCCTCCCACACCTACACACAACCCATCCACCCTCCCACACACAAACACACCCACAGTCCCACACCTACACACAACCCATCCCCCCCTCCCCCCCACACCTACACACAAACCCATCCACCCTCCCACACACCCCCACACCCACACACTACCCATCCACCCTCCCACCCCCCCCACACCCACACCCACACACTACCCATCCACACCCCCTCCCCCCCACACCCACACACAACCCATCCACCCTCCCACACACCCCCACACCCCTCCCACACCCACACACCACCCATCCACCCTCCCACGCACACCCACACCCACTCCACTACCCATCCACCCTCCCACACCCCCACAGCCACAGTCCCACACCCACACACTACCCATCCACCCTCCCACACACACCCACACCCACAGTCCCACACCCACACCCCCACACCCACAGTCCCACACACAACCCATTCCCTCTCCCTCTCACACACCCCCCCCCCCCCACACCCACACACAACCCATTCCCTCTCCCCCCCACACACACCCCCCCCCCCACACCCACACACAACCCATTCCCTCTCCCCCCCACACACACCCCTCCCCCCACACCCACACACAACCCATTCCCTCTCTCCCCCACACACACCCCTCCCCCCACACCCAGACACAACCCATTCCCTCTCCCCCCCCCCCCCCACCCCCCCCCCCCCCCCACACCCACACACAACCCATTCCCTCTCCCCCCCACACACACCCCTCCCCCCACACCCACACACAACCCATCCACCCACAAAAACTCAAAATGCTAATCAAGAAGAAGCTATTGCTGTGGCCTCCACTCTGACACGCAATGAGGGATCTATTAAATGTGAATGACACTTTGATGGACCAATTATTATTCATTGATACAAGGTCGTTACTGTATGAATAATTGTAGGGAGAGAGAAAGAGATAGATAGGTAGGTAGATAGATAGATAGATAGAGAGTTCAAATTCAAATTCAAATTCAAACATTTTATTCCATAAATTACAATGGTTATTCTTATGATATATATAAAATATATATATATATATATATATATATAGAAATTATATATAAATAATATATATATATATATATATATATTAATATATATATATTTAGAGATAGATAGATAGATAGATATAGATATAGATAGTATATATAGACATATAGATAGATAGATAGATAGATATTTATATATTAGTATATATATATATATAATACATATATAAATATAAATATATTTATATAATATATATATATATTATATATATATATATATAGAAGAAGTTAGATAGATAGATAGAGATAGAGATAGGGATAGATAGACAGAGATAGATAGATAGAAGATGACTATCATCGGAGAGAGAGAGGAGGAGAGAGAGAGATGAGAAGAGAGAGGAGAGAGAGAGAAGAGAAGAGAGATAGAGATAGAGATAAGAGAGAGATAGATAGATAGATAGATAGATAGTGAGAGAGAGTGAGAGAGAGAGAGAGAGAGAGAGAGAGAGAGAGAGAGAGAGAGAGAGAGAGATGTAGAGTAAAGAGATAGAGATAGAGAAGAGATAGAGATAGAGAGTGAGATTAGAGATAAGATAAGATAGATAGATAAGATAGAAAGAAGAGAGAGAAAGAGAAGATGATATAATATAAATAAAATATATATATATATATATATATATTATATATACATACATATAATATATTTATATATTTATAATACATATATTTATATATATATATATATATATATATATATATTTATAATAATTAAATTAATATATATACACACACACACACACACACACATATATACAAACATACATATACATATCTACAGACCTCAACCTCTGCTGAACTTCATCTAACTCCTAACTTCGCAGACGATCCCGTTCTTCTACCTCTACATCACTACCTACGTCATCACTCTTTTCTTTGGCATCATGGGCAACGTTGCGGTTATCGTTCTCATGGCTGGTAAGGATCTTAAGAATCTTGTGATGTGATAAAGATGCTATATTGATGTGTCTTTTTTTTTTTTAATTACTTTGTCTTTAATTTTATCTAATTTTCTTAGAATCATTTTTTTTTTCGCTCTGTTTTTTTTCTTCTTCTTCTTCTTCTTCTGTATCCTCTACTTCCCTATTTGTTTCTCTTTTTCTTTCCATTTCTCTTCCTTTTTCTTCTTCTGAGTGTTTTCTTCTTATTCTTTGTTCCCTTCTTCTCCTCCTTTTATTTTCCTTCTTGTTTTTCCTCTGGCTCTAGTTCCTTTATATCTTCTTTTTATTTCTATTCTTCTCCTTCTCGTCTTTCGCCTCCATCTCCTAGTCTTCCTCTTACTTTTCATTTTTCTTCACCTACTCTTTCTCCTCCACGTTCTCATCCCCCACCCACCCCTCCTCCTCTTCCTCCTCCTCCTCCTCCTCCTCCTCCTTCCCCTCCTCCCCCACCTACTATTCCTCCTCCCCCTCCTCCTCCTCCTCCTCCTCCTCCTCCTCCTCCTCCTCCTCCTCCTCCTCCTCCTCCTCCTCCTCCTCCTCCTCCCCCTCCTCCTCCTCCTCCTCCTCTTCTTCTTCATCTTTTTCTACCCTCTTTATTGTACAGGCTTTTGTCAATAAGTTCCGTGAACTTTTAGTCTGAAAAACACATTCAATTGTTCCCATCCTAAAGAATGACGCAAAGTGTCATTAGCAGTTTGACAAAGACAATGCTATACCAAAAGACACTAATCATCTTTGCAACATCTCCTCCTCCATCTCACGCTATTTCCCTCCCCTATCTCACGCTGTCTCCTTTCCCCATCTCACGCTATCTATCTCCCTCCTCCATCTCACGGTATCTCCCTCCCACATCTCACGCTATCTCTCCCCCCTCCCCCATCTCACGCTCTCTCCCTCCCTCCCCCATCTCACGCTCTCTCTCCCTCCCTCCCCCATCTCACGCTCTCTCTATCTCCCTCCCTCCCTCCCCCATCTCACGCTCTCTCCCTCCCTCCCCCATCTCACGCTCTCTCTATCTCTCTCCCTCTCTCCCCCCCA
>NW_028234420.1:17587769-17590269 GCF_977035675.1 Penaeus japonicus
AAAACCAAAAAGGATTTGGTTGTGTTGGTCCGTGGCAGTTGAGCGTCCCTTTCTTTACCCTAAAACCTATGATATGGAAGGAACGTGGCAGTCCGCATACTGCCGCCACCCCACTACATGCACGGATCATTTGTCTCCGAATCTAAATTATACTTTAAGTATAATTTGCAAGTGTACCTCAAATTTGATCAAATATAATAATTGTTGTAAATTTAACATTATGTTAAACTTACAACAATTATTATACTTGATCAAATTTGAGGTACACTTGATTGCAATGATTTAGATTTACGAAAAAATGTAGTTGAACGAATTCGAAAGATTTCAAAGTTTTGAACTCTGCAACAAACTCATTTGCATTGTCTAATTAGTTATACTTTTAATGTGGATGCTTCGCCCAATAGAACTATAAATAACGTAAATTATTCAATTTAAGTACTCATCCCATTAGTCTTTCCTTCCTGTTATTGAGCTCTAAAGAGGTGTCGATGCTTCATAGTCAAACTTCAAGACTAAGGTCGTGTGAATCATTAATAATATAGCTAGTAGTAGTAGTCACAGTAATAATTCTTCTAAAATCAATTTAGGCCACATGAGCATAATTTTTCACTGTACTGAACAGTCAGTGTCACTGTCAGTGCATGTAGTGGGGTGGCGGCAGTATGCGGACTGCCGCGTTCCTTCCATATCATAGGTTTTAGGGTAAAGAAAGGGACGCTCAACTGCCACGGACCAACACAACCAAATCCTTTTTGGTTTTGGGTGTTCAGTGTTCAGTGTTCAGAGATCTAATAGGTTTAATTGACCAATTATCTAATTGAGGGAATAATAATGAATGGTCTCATGTGGCACCTACTACATTCAATCAATGTCAACAAGACAGATATCGTTGGATTTACGACGATCTTATGTGTGAGCCGAGATACGAGCGTTAATTGGTTTAATTGGCCAATTATTCAATTAATGAAATTGATGAAATGTTTCATCCAATAGCCAACTAAGAATTAATTTTGAGTTGAAACTGTCTTTTTTTCAGACATTAAACGTCAAATATAAGTGGTGTTGTGTGTGCAAAAATCGGCTTACCGTGTGTTACTAATGACGTCACAAATACGTCATCAAAATAAGGATACTACCTCAAAACCAGTTATTAGCAAATTCGAGACTACAACCGACATCATATCGAAAGATGAAGGCCTGGGACATCCCCGTTCTCTCACATTAAGGTTTATCGTTTTAATGTTTTTTCGCGACTTTTTCGCGTCAAAATGGTTTAAAAAGTCGCGAATATCTCAACAATGCATGGAACGTTTTGACGGCATTTTCTACGCTAGCATGATCATTTTTTCCTATCTCGAAAGTTTCATATAAAAAAATTGAGTTGAAAAACGTCTATTTTTGGATAGTTTAATTTTGAAATTCGTGATTTTGTGACGTCATTATGACGTCATCACTGCGTCATCAGATGTTTTTTCAGGACAGTTTTTGAAAGTTTGAACTTTCTTCTTTCCAATGCTGTGTTGCTAAATCGCGTATCTTTTATACTTCTCGAGATATATCATCAAAAAGAGGACCCACTTTTTGCCTAAAAATATCCTCTACCTGCATGTATATAATCGTACCCATTTTTAACAAGAACACCCTCATTTTCGTCGATTTCAGGTTGTAATAACTCGGCCGTTTTTAATCCAATCGATCTGAAATTTTGACAGTCGCGTCTTTGTGTACTAAATGCACGGAATATAAGTTTTAAGTAATTCGGACGTCGGGAAGTTGGGTAAATTTTTACCTGAAATTCGGCGAATCCACAGAAACATATAGTAGGGGGCTGGCAAGCGGAGTTACCGGAACTTGTCCTACGACTCTCGGACTGTACCGAACTCACTTCCGGTGCTCGGGCCTTCGGCCCTCGCACCGGAGGCTCGTCTACGAGCTCACCCTCGGACCCTTCGGGTCCTCGGTCTCGCATACTGCCACGGGGGGCTTGCCAGCCCCCTGATATATATATATATATATATATATATATATATATATATATATATATATAGAGAGAGAGAGAGAGAGAGAGAGAGAGAGAGAGAGAGAGAAATAAAGAGAGTATATATATATATATATATATATATATATATATACATATATATATATATATATATATATATATATATATATATATATATATATATATATATAGAGAGAGAGAGAGAGAGAGAGAGAGAGAGAGATAGATAAATATATATATATATATATATATATATATATATATATATATATATATATATATATATATATATATATATGCATATATCTATATACATACACACACACACATAAACATATATATATATATATATAAATATATATATATATATATATATATATATATATATATATATATATATATGTATATATATATATATATATATATATATATATATATATATATATATATATATATATATATATATATATATATAAACACACACACACACACACACACACA
>NW_028234420.1:17595269-17600269 GCF_977035675.1 Penaeus japonicus
TTCATAGTTAAACTCAACACAATTCCACAGGAGAAAAACTTCCCTGCATTACAAAGGTTGAAAATACCTTTTATGATTTAGCACAATTTCTGTTGAAGTTTATTACATCTAAGTAGCTTGTTATGAATGCATTGTGTTTACAGATATTATATGTTCTTTTTTTTCGGGGGGGGGGGGTCTCTCTCTCTCTCTCTCTTTCTCTCTCTCTCTCTCTCTCTCTCTCTCTCTCTCTCTCTCTCTCTCTCTTCTCTCTCCTCTCTCTCTCTCTCTCTACCCTTCCTATATCCACGCGCTCATTCTTTCTCTTCTCCCTCTTCTCTCAGCTCATCAAACGCCCTAAATCGTCGGCTCCACTGCTCCTCCCTCTCTCTCTCCTCTCTCTCTCTCTCTCTCTCTCACCCACCTCTCTCTCTCTCTCTCTCCTCTCTCTCACACATCTCTCACTCTCCTCTGCATCTCTTCCTTTCTCTCTACCGTCATCTTCTACCTACTCCTCCTCTCCCTCTCACCCCACCCAATCCCACGTCTCTCTGTCGCACAATCTCTCTCCCTCTCACCGCAACCTCTCCCCTCTCTTGTCCTCACCTCCTCCTCCTCTAGCTGAAGTACACCCGCACAATCTTCGCAATAGACCATCCAATAGCATCTAAGCATGATAGAGAGCGAATATTAGACACGCGGAAGGGCGAGATATCGATACCCAACGATAACAAAAACCAAATAAGAGAGAAGAGAATAACTCGCAAGAAGTTCAGCAAAACTTCCATAGGAGCGGGACAGATGGGCCAGCTGAAGGTTTGCGATCATTATCTTTTAAACTGCAGGCAATCCCAAGACAGATCTAATCTGAGGGTTAATTCAAAACTAATTTTCAAGCCTTTGAATCGACGACTGGAATTTAATGTCCGTGTCACCATAGTTGGAAGAGGGTGGTGACCTTGCTTTGTGAATTCTTAATTTTTGACTGAAGGGAAGAGGCAATTTCCAGCTTGTCTAGTTGGATCATTGGTTTAGGATTGGGTGTGTGTGGTCGTGTGGGTGGTGGTGTGTGGTAGGTGTATATATATATAATTTATATATAATATGATATATATTATATATATTATATATATATATTATAGAGGTATATAGATTATATATATCTATATTTTATAACATATATAGATTTTATATATATTTATATATTCGGGTTATTCCCTTTGCGCGTGCGTGTACGTGTGCGTGTACGCACGAACATTCATGAACATATATTTATGTGTGTGTGTGGGTGTGTGTGGTAGTATATATATTCATTATAGTTAATATATTTTATAGATTATTATATTAATTTAGTAGATATTAAATATATATATATATTTCTGAACATTAATTATAGATACACAAACACAGACTCACGGTCACACACACAACACACACACACACGCACGAACAAACATTCATGACATATATATTTATGTGGAGTGTGTGGTGTGTGTGTAATATATAATTATATATAATAATTATATATAATATATATTAAATATATAATTATATATATAGATAGATACATATATAACACACACACACACTCACACACACACAGACACACACACGACAACACACTATGTATATTTATAGATATATATATATAATATATATATATAATATAATATATATATATATATACATATATATATATATATATGTATATATAATATTATATATATATATAATATGTATATATATATATATATATATAATATATATAATATATAAAATACATATATATATGTATATATATATATATATATATATATAATATATTATAATATATATATATATATATAATTATATATACATATAATACACATACATATATACAATATAATATAGATAATATGATATAAATAAATATAATAATATAAATAATATAATATATTTATATATAATATTCCTACCATATACAACACATTAGACATATATGAATATGTGTGTTTGTATGTTTGTGTATGTATGTGTGTGTGTGTATGTAAATACACACACATATATAAACAAATGAGAGTATCCCACAGCATAATGACCGCAAGAGGGACACTCGCACCTTCCACCCTCCCGTTAGACGAGCGACGGAACTCTTAAGTGGAATGGCTGACGGGCCTCGATCCTCAAGGGGAATCAAGGTGGACCAAACAAATAAGTGGTCGTGAAGTGGAGTGGAATGTGTTTTTAGAAGAGAGAGAGAGCAAGAGACAAAGAGAGAGGGAGAGAGAGAGATGGGGAGAGAGAGAGAGAGAGAGAGAGAGAGAAGGAGAGAGAGAGAGAGAGAGAAAGAAAGAGAGAAGGAGAGAGAGAGTGTGTGAGAAAGAGAGGGATAGAGAAATAGAGAGAGAGAGGATAAAAGTAAAGGTAAAGGAGAGAGAGAGATAAAAAAAGACCTTCCAAGGAGCTTGTCTAGTCATCAGGATTTCGGGAAAATGGGGGGGGGGGATTAGGGGGAAGCAGGGCTAGAAGGAGGAGGGTGATAGAAAAGGCGTGGCCACGGATCACTAATGTTCCTATATCGTATGCTACTCTTCTTTTTATTTAAATTCCTAGTAATGTGTTTAATGTGTCTTTAATTAAATCCCAAATTTGGTCTATTTGCATGTGTTAATAAGAGTATTTACGTTCCTATTCCAATCTTTTGAAATGATTCTTATTGGACATTTTTATCTTACTTTTAACTTTTTTTTTTGTTTTTTCTTAATTTCTAATTTCTTAATTTTTCCTTCTCTACTCCTCCCATTTTTCTGTCTTCTCTTCTTCCTTCCCTATTTCTGTGTCTTTTGTTTTTATTTTTTTTTTCTTCTTCTTCCTCTATTCTTTTCTTTTTTTTTAATTATATCTCTTTCAGCATCATTCTCTCTATTTTCTGTCGCCCCTATCTTCCTCTATTTATTTTCATTTCTTTATTCATATTTTTCTTACTCTCTCTCTCTCTCTCCCTCTCCCTCTCCCTCTCTCTCTCTGTAATCTCATTCTTACTTTCTTTCAACTTTTCACTCTCGCCTCTCCACCTAATCCTCCCATCCTCCCTCCCTCCCTCTCTCTCTTCCCAGCCCCCCCTTTTTCTCCCTCAATCCTTCTCGCTTTTCCTTCCCTTATTTGTAAATAAACAACCAGGGATCACTGCCCCATTGACATAAATACCTTCCTTGTCAACGAACACCGATAGCAACCTAAGAGTGATGTGCAGACGACCCAATTTCACGTAGAGCTTACTGCAGGAATAACTTAGAGCAGTTTCTCGTATTTTCGTGCTGAGTGGACGAGCTATCTGAGTTCCGGACACAAGCGGCTTTCCAGTGCGCCTAAGAGACTTAAAGTAACTAAGAACGCCTAAGCGATACGTCGGGTTAGGCTGGACTGTGCTTAGGAGACGTGGGTTGGTGGCTAGTGTGTGTATATATAAATTTTTATATTTTTTTATATCTATAAAAATTATATAATTAATATTAATATTTTTAAATAAAACAAGAAAAGGGGTAGTCCAGACGAAACGCCGATATCCAACCTAAGAGTAATGAGAAAAAAAAATTACGTAGACTATATAAGATATTATAATAGAGCATATTTCTGATTTTGTTCTAGTAGAGCTATTCTATTCGATACAATGATATTCAGTCGCCTAAGATACATAAAGTAATAAGAAAACTAATATTTTAAAATGGTATGACTGCTTAGGAGATGGTATGTGATATGATGTGTGATGTGTATATATTTTATAAAATATATATATATATATATATATATATATATATATATATATAAGTATATTATATATAAATATATATATATATATATATAATATATATATATATATATATATTTATATATATAAAATATTTTATATATATATATTTTTTTTTTTTTTTTTTTTTTTCGTATTTATATGCATTGAAGGAATATGGATATGCATGGCCTGTAATCGCTCTGGATGCTACTCCTTTCTTGTTTTTATTTCTGCATCCCTCTCTCTCTCTCTCTCATTTTCTCTCCTCATTCTTATCTCTCTCTCTTTCCCTCCTTCTTCTTCATTCACTTCCAATCTTCTTCTACCCTTCGCCTTCAATTCTTTATCACACTCTTTCCCTCTTCCTCTTTATCCTTCCCTCTTTCTCTCCCATCCTCCTTCTCTCTTTCCATTGCACTCTCTTATCCCTTTTCCTTACACTCTCTCATTCGTCTCCCATGCTCTCTTTCCCTCATCTTCCCTTCCTCTTCTCCCTCCTTTCCTTCTTCTATCCCTCTCCCTCCATCTATCTCCTTCCCTGGTTTCTATCCCTCCTCCTCTTTCCTTCTCCATCCCTCTCCCCCCCCTCATTTCCTTCTCCATCCCTCCCTCCCCTTCCTCTCTCACACTCTCCCATCCCTCTCTCACCCTCTCTCTCCCGTATCCTCCCTCCCTCACCCCTCTTCCCTATCACCCTACTATCCCTCTCCTTCCCTCTTTTCCTCCCTCCCTCATCTCTGCCCCTCCCCCCCACCCCCACCCTCTCTCTCTCTCTCTTTCTCTCAGTCTCCTCTCTCTCTTCTCTCCTCCTCTCTCTCCGCTCCTCTCCTCTCTCTGCTTCTCTCCATCCAATCTCCTCTCTCTCTCTCTCTCTTCTTTCCAATTTCTCAGAAATGAGTGACATTACCCTCCCTCTTTTCCTCCCTCCCTCATCTCTGCCCCTCCCCCCCACCCTCTCTCTCTCTCTCTCTTTCTCTCTCTCTCTCTCTCTCTTCTCTCCAATTTCTCAGAAATGAGTGACATTACCCTCCCTGTGACACATCCAAGCTACAGAATATTCTCGAGAAAGTGCTGTGTTATGGCGCAGAGATGTGCAATATGTTTCGAGTGTGGATGTGAAATATTTTTTTTTTCCAGGTGGGTGTGTTTTACTCATGATTTTCTGTATTGAATTCTTTTTTTCAGATATTCACATCTCTTTATCTGTGTATATTTGCCTGTTTAATTTGACATTCATATATCAATCTAT
>NW_028234420.1:17605269-17632769 GCF_977035675.1 Penaeus japonicus
CTCTCTCTTCATTCCTCCTTCTCTCTTTTCTTTTCTTTTATCTTTTTTCCTCTCTCCCTCCCCTCTTTTTCTCTCCTCTCTTTTTCTCTCTCTCCCTCCTTCTCCTCTCTCTCTCTCTCCCCTCTCTCTTTCTCTCTCTCCTCTCTCTCCCTCCTCTCCCTCTCTCTCTCTTCTCTCTCTCCCCACAACAAAGCGTTTCTTTTTTCCCCCTTTACCCCCCCCTTGCAACCTTTGCAACCAGTACTTTGTCTGTTCTTCACATTCCAAAATAACGTCCTGTTTTTCGTTCTAAAACCAGCTCATTGGGGGTTTTTCGTTTACATATAATATTGTTTTTTTATTTTATTTTTTTTTTAGGGGGAATTTAATTTTTCCTCTTTTTCTTTGTGTCTTTGTTATTGTCTCTCTTTTGTGTTTTTGTTTTCAATTATTCATTCATTCTTTACTTATTTGTTTGTTTTGTTTATTTCATTTTTTTTAATTTACTTTTTTTTTTTTTAATTTCTTTTTTCCCTTTTTATTTTTAAAAAATTTTATTTTACTTTTTCACTTTTTTTTCCTTTTCCCATCAACACAGGTTTTACATCCTTATCACTACATCAAAACCGTCTTATTTTTGGGGGTTACGTTATTTGAAATGAATTATGTTTATGATTTGAGCTTTCTACCTTAGTATATAGGGGTTTTGGCCTTGACATGAGTTGATAGTAAGTATCGCCTAGTCTTTATGTTCTAAATGATGAGGATAATGATGATAATGTTTTATTTGGGGATGTTTTAAAGGGAAGGGTGAATTGAGATTTGATGTGAGGATTATTTAGGTTTATGAAATTTTGATAATATGATGGGATAATTTAAGGGATAATTGGGGATGGTAAATTTTGATGTTAAGGATGATGGGGGAAATTTGAGGATGGATAATGTTGAGGTTTGATGAGGATAATTGGGATGTTGTTAAATAAAATGGGATAAGGTTAATAAAATGTTTAAGATTTAATGGCATAGATTTATGTTACATGATAACGAAAAAGAAATGTGATAATGATAACGGTTGTAAAAATACTGAAAGAAAAATGATTTTGATGACGATGAAAATTTGATTTTAAATCATGATGATAATAATATGAAATATATCTTTATGATGACGTTTTTAAGAAAAAAAAAAACCTTGAAATAAAAAAAATTTTAAAAATATAAATATAAACTAACCCCAAAAAAATAATAACAAAAAAATTTTCCAGAAATTACTATTTAATCCCAGATCCTTATTCAAACAAGGGAAAATTAAACTCACAGTTTTGGGTCACACGGGAAACACATCGGGTTCAATCCATCAGCGCCTTGACGGCATCGATAAAATAAAATGTCTCTGCTTTGCAACCTCCATTGTTAAATTTAGAAAACACTTAACGATACTGGTACATGGGGGAAGTGTTGATTGATAGGCCTACTTTTATGTCTGGGAGACAGTGGATATGGTTTTGTTTTGTTTTGTTGTTGTTGTTTTTCTTGGGTGTTTTTTTTTCTTGGTGTTGTTACTTTTTTTTCTTTTTTTTTTTTTTTTTCCTGTTTCTTCTTTTTGGTTTTTGGGTTCTTTTTTTAAATTCCCTTTTTCAGAGGGGAGAGAGAGAGAGAGAGAGAAGGAGAAAAGGGGGGGGGGGGGGAGAGACGAGAGGGGGAGAAAGAGTGGGAGGGGAGAGGGGGGAGAGAGAGGAGAGAGAGAAGAAAGAGGGGGGAAAAGAAAAAGGGAAAGAGAGAGGGGAGAGGAGAGAGAGAAGAAAAGGAGAGGGGAGGGGGAGAAAGAAAGGGAAAGAAAAAAAGGAGGAGGGGGAAAGAGGGGGGAGGGAAGAGAGAGGGGGGGGGACAAAAAAGAGAAGAGATAGGGAAGCAAGAAAGGGGGAAGTAGGGAGTGAGAGAAAAAAAAAAGAGAGAAAAGAGCGAGGAAAATTTACAGAGAGAGGAGGAGGGGGAAGAGAGAAGAGGGGGAGAGCAAGGGAAGGGAGGGGGGAGGAGGGGGAGAGAGAGAGAAAAGAGAGAGGAAGGGGGGAAGAAGGGGAGAGGAGGGGGAGGGGGGGAGACGAGGGGAGGAGAGGGGGGGTGTAGGCGTTCGATAGAGACGATTGGAAAAGGGCCAGGGATTATGCCGCTCTTGCACTTTGCAGCGGAGTTTGCCCATTATTGGGGAAATTTGTATCGATTTATGGAATATTTCTCGTCTTCAAAGACTTTATCAAAATTTGGAAATTGTTTTATTTTTCTTGGTTTGCGGCTTCGTTTTTCTTTATCAGTTATTCTCTTTTTGATTAGTTTTTCTTTCTTCTTATTAGGGATCTCATCATTTTTTTTTTTTTTAAAACATTTTTTCATATCGGTCATTTTCATCATCTCATCCTTGTCATCATCATTATCAACATTTTTTTCTTTATCTCTTTCTTCTTCCTTTTTTCTTTCATTCCCTTTCTTTCTTAAAATCTACTAATCCATTCGCTTCCCGAAATTTTCATTAAATTCCATCTATCATTTTTTCCAAACCCTTAATAATCTCCCTCTTTAAAACCATATCTAATCTACTTTCCCCCCTTTAAACCTAAAAACCCAAACCTTTTGGGCTTTAAAACCCCTCAATCTCTTCATTTATAAATTTTTTCTATTCTTTTTACCTCATTACCAAAACCTATAAACTTTTTCCTTACCTTACGATTCACCATTTACCTTTTCGCATTTATCCATAAATCCTTCTTTTTATCTTTATCTATCTTTTACCTCTTTACCATACCTATTTTTACATTTCCTTACCTACCTATCCATTGACTATTCGCAATTTATCAATCAATCTCTTCAGTTTATCATTTATCTATCTTTTACCTATTACCATACTATCTTACATTTCTTACCTTACGTATTCCACATTTACCTATTTCGCATCAATCCATATAAATCTATCTCTTCACCTGATTTTTTATCGCTAAAAAACACTTATTTCCCTATTCCAGTGTGGAGAGCAGCGTAAACAAGGACTTAAGTAGGAGGAGAAACCTGTTTTGGAGAAAAGTGGGTTGCCAGGTGAACGCGCATCTATCTGGAAGCTTGGAATTTCGGGCCTAAAGTGGAATTTGGACAAAAGGGGAATTGATGTTTTGAAAATGTGATGATGTTAGGAAAGAAGAATGTATAAAGGTGATTGTATTGATAGTGTTTGCTGATGATAGTGCGCTGGTTGATTAATTATGATGATAATAATGACACTGATAATATTATGATGATATTAATGGATAACGATGATGATATGAGAGGGAGGGAGAGAATGATGATAATTATAATAAATGATTTAGAAAAATTTTATGAAAAAGTAATTAAAAAATGAAAATAAAAATAACAATAATGATAATAAAAATAATAGTAATTATAATTGAGGTTAATTGTAATCGACGACAATGATTAAGGCAACTATAAGTCGATAATTATCATACCACGATAGACATGATAGTGATGATAATGACAAACAATAATACAATCGTATTCATCGTTTTGCACAGCGATGTTGCGAAAAAAAAAAAAACGTGAAATTTGAAATTTTCCATTACATTGCCTTCCACAGTTCCGCTTCCGTTGCAAGAAGCCTAGGAGACGGCAACACCGGGATGTCATGATTTGTCTTTTCTCAGGGGCAAAAGTGACCTTCTTATTTGTGAAAGATTTTTTTTTTTTTTTTTTTTTTTTTTTAAATTGTCCGGGGTAGCTTTTTTTTTGAGGGATTTAAGGGGAAGGGGGCTTTTCTTTTATTCCCCATTTTTTTTTTTTTTTGTTTTTTTTGTTTTAGCTATTAATTTTTTTTGTAGGGAAATTAATGTTTTTGTTTTTGTTTTTTGTTTTTTTTTTTTTCCGACTGTCGGTTTAAATAAAAATATATATATATTATTTTATATATATATATAATATATATTATATATGTTTTTTATTTTATATATATATATTAAATGTAATTAATTTACTATTTTTTGTAATTTTTAAATATTGAGAGTTTGAGATACATTTTCTACTGTAATTATATCACGCTAGGTTGATGAATTCCAGTAATGTTTTTATTTTAAATTTGTATCTATCTATGAAGATTATCGCAACACATTCCAAACAATGTCAATAAAATCATCAAGGTAGATGTAGGTATTATTTGGAATTATAGGAAAAGATATGACCATGTGAAAATTTGGAACCCCCTTTATGAATATATTTTATATATATATATATATTTTTATCTATTTTTATTATTATTATTTATTTTATTTATTATATATATAAATATATATTATATTTTTATATATTATATTTTTTTTTTTTTTTTTTTTTTTTTTTTTTTTCTCTTTTTTTTTCCCTATATGCACCCCCCCCCCTCCCCCCCCCCCCCCCCCCCCCCCCCCCCCCAAGCTTAGTCGGTTTATAATGAAAAGGAAAAATCTTACGTTTCATTTGAGTTTGTGAGAAAATAATTGAGTTACAGAAAAAATCTAACGGGGTATCTGTGTATGTGTAGAGTAACACAGATCTATAAATAATGGAAATCAAATTCATAAAAGACTAAATTGATGATTCTTTGTTTCTTTCTCACTCTCTCTTTTGCTTCCCTTCTTTTTCTCACTTCTAACTCTCTCTCTTTTCTTGCTTTCCCTCCCCCCTTATCTCTTTTCTTTCCCTATATCTTTCTTTTCTCTTTCTCTCCTCTCTCCTTCCCTCTCTCTCTCCTCCCCTTCTCTCTTCTCCAACCCTCACCCTCATCACCCTCTTCCATCAGTTCTCCGTCCCTCCTCCCCCTCCTCCTCTCGCTTCTATCCACCCACTACATCAGAGATTCTGCTAGCCCACCCACCACCGAAATGATAAAAGTGCAAAGTTTTTAAACGAAATTACCCAGACCGTTTGAAGGAGTGGACGCCAAGGATCAAAAACTTTTCGATGTATTATATTATTATAATAAGAATTTATTTTATTTATAAGATAAGTTAATGGACCGGGAATTGTTCAACTCTCCATCCCTGATCTTGGGAGATCTTGGGCCGTCCATCAGCTGTTGCTTTTGCGGTCCTCTTTCTTTTTTTTTTTTTTTTTTTTTTTTTTTTCTTCCTTTTTTTTTCGTGGCAGGGGTGGGGGGATGGGGTCTTTGCTTTCTCTGTTAGTCGTTCGTTGTCTTTTTAACGTCTTGTCTTCTCTCTCTCTCTCTCTCTCTCTCTCTCTCTCTCTCTCTCTCTCTCTCTCTCTCTCTCTCTCTCTTCTCTCTCTCTTCCTGCTCTTTCTCTGTGTGTTGTTACATATACCCACGTATGAATATTAATCGTGGGCACTCAGGAAAAAAGAACTTATTTCACGGTGTATCTCTCTCTCTCTCTCTCTCTCTCTCTCTCTCTCTCTCTCTCTCTCTCTCTCTCTCTCTCTCTCCTCTCTCTTCTCTCTCTCTCTCTCTCTCTCCCTCCCTCCCTCTCTCTCCCTCCTCCCTTCTCTCTCTCTCCCTCCCTCCTTCCTCTCTTCTTCTCCCCCCCCCCCCTCTCCCTCTTCTACTCACTAACAAAGCAGTTTCTTTTGATTCTCTCCTACCCCACCCATTGCAAACCTGTGCAACCCTGTACATTGTTCTGTTGCTTCACATTCCACAATAACAGCTCCTGTTTTTCGTTCTAGATACCAGCTCATATGTGGGTTTCGTTTACATATAATTATTGTTATTTTTATTTTATTATTATTTTTTTTAGGGGGAGGGTGTATATTGTTATTCCTCTCTTTCTTTGTGTCATTGTTATTGTGCTTCTCTGTTGTGTTTTTGTTGTTCAATTATTCTATTCATTCTTTATCTATTTGTTTGTTTTGTTTATTTCTATTTGTTATTCTATTATTTTTTTATTAATTTCTTTATTCTATTTACTTCTATTTATATGTTTACTTTATTCACTTTTATTCATTTCCATCAACACAGGTATTTACATCCTTATCACTGTTATCATATCACTATCACTCTCATTATCATCAACACAAGTATTTACATCCTTATCACTATCATCATATCACTGTCATTATCTATGGTGTTATATGTTATATGAAATGAATTATGTATATGATTATGATGCGTTTCTACATATAGTATAGAGTGGGTATGCCTTGACATGAGTTGATAGTGGGGGGGGAGTATCGGCTATGTCGTTATGTCTAACATGATGAGGATAATGATGATTAATGATGATGATTTGGATGATTTAAGGATGGTGTTATTGATGGATAAATGATGTGAGGATTATTTGTGGATAGTGATAATGTTGATAATGATGATGAGGAGAATTTAAGGATGATTGAGGATGGTGATATTGATGATAAGGATGATGAGGATAATGTGAGGATGGTGATAATGTTGTTGCGTGATGAGGATAATTTGGGATGTTGATTAATGAATAATGAGGATAAGGTTAAATCAAATGATGAAGATTGTAAGGCAAGATGTTTTGTGATGACAATGGATAACGATAATGATGATGATGATGATGTGATAAGGTTGTATATAATACTGATAATAGAAATAATGATTTTGATGACGATGATAATGACTTTAAATCATGATGATAATAAGACTTTGAATATATCTTTATGATGTCGAAAGAAAAAAAAAACATTGAAAAAAAATATATATATATATATTATAAACTATCCCAAAATTAATAATAACAAAAAAATCTACCAGGAAATTATTAATTATCCCCAGATCCTTATTTCCTCCTAACAAAGGAAAATTTAAAAACGTCCATGATGTTGGTCATCCACACTAGGAAAACTCTATCAGGTCATTCCATCAGCGCGCCATTCAGCGCCATGACAGGCATCGATTCAATCAATGTCTCTCCGTGATAAACGACCTCAATTGTTGAGTTGTGAGTTAGCAAACACTTACACGATACTGGTCACATGTGGAAGTGGTGATTGATAGGCCTATCTTTTATCCGTCTGGGAGACAGTGGATGTGGTTTGGTTTGGTTTTGTTGTTGTTGTTTTTCTTGGTGTTGTTTTTTCTTGGTGTTGTTACTTTTTTTTTCTTTTTCTTTTTTCTTTTCCTGTTTCTTCTTTTTGTGTTTTTGATTCCTTTTCTGAGAGAGAGAGAGAGAGAGAGAGAGGGAAAGAAAAGAGGGTTCGGTTGGCTCCCCGTGGGCGATTTGTTTTGTTTTGTTGTTGTTGTTTTTTCTTGGTGTTGTTACTTTTCCTTCTTTTTTTTCTTTTTTCTGTTTCTTCTTCTTGTGTTTTTGCTTCTTCTTTTAATTCCTTTTCTGAGAGAGAGAGAGAAAGACGGAGAGAGGAAGGGGAGGGGGGGGGGGGGGGGTGGGAAGAGATTGGAGTCTCCCCGGGAAGAGAGATGAAGAAGAAAGGATCCGCCCACACGAGGCGAGAAAAAGAGTGTGGAAGAAACACAGACGGCGTGAGATAGAAGAGGAGATTGGGAGAGACGTGAGGGGATGAAGACGAGAGTAAATGAGTGATGGGAAGAGACAGAGATGAGGAGGGAAAGAGAGAGGGGCGAGAGAGAAGAGAGATGAGAGAAGGACGGAGGGATGTAGAGATGAGGGATGAGAGCAGAGAGTGGTGAGGAGAGATGAGAGAGAATGAGAGGAAGAGGAGAGATTGGAGATGGAGATGGGGGGTGGAGGGAGGGGAGAGGATTGGATTTGAGAGGGAGAGCGTGGGGAAGTGGAGGAGTTGAAGTGAAGGAGGAGGGAAGAGGAGAGAAGTGATGGCGGGAAGGAGGGAGGGGAGTCGGAGGAGAAGGGTGACGAACGAGAAGAGAGATAGAGAAGGAGGGAGGAGAGAGATTGGGGGAGAAGGGGAGGATGAAAGTGAGATGGAGAGGGAGAAAGAATAGAGAGGAGTATGGATGAGAGATCTGATGGGAGACGAGATGAGAATGGGAGGGACGGGGTTGAGGGCGGGGAGAAAGGCGGAGGAGGGGGAGGAGGTGATGGGGCGTGAGGGGGTGAGGATGGAGGGATCGAGGTGTGGAGAGAGTGGGAAAGGGGGGAGTTGAAGACGAGGAGGAGTGAGGAGAGGAGAGAGGGATGAGCCGCGGAGAGGAAGGGGAATAGAGGGAAAGGGAGGAGTGAGGAGAGAAGGGGAGAGCAGAGAGGGGGAGAGAAGGAGAAGCGGAGGTGAGGGTCTGGGAGGGCAGATGGAGAGAGAGAGAGAGAGAGAGAGAGGGAGAGAGAGAGAGAGAGGAGAGAGAGAGAGAGGAGGGGAAAGAGAGGGGAGAGAAAAAGAGAGAGGAGGGGGGACAAATAGAGATAGAGATATGAAGAGCAAGAAAGTGGGAAGTAGGGAGTGAGAGAGAGAGAGAAAAGGAGGAGGAGAAAAGGAGAGAGCGATGCGGAGAGAGGGAGGGAGGCAGTGGAGAAGATTGAGGGAGAAATACCAGAGCGAGAGAGAGAGAGAGTGATGGGAGAGAGAGGATGTCCGAGAGAGAGATGATAGAGAGAGAGAGAGAGAGAAGAGAGATAAGAGAGATGAGAGAAGAGAGGGAGAGGAGCGGGGAGGGGGGAGAGATTAGAGGGGGAGGGAGGGGGGCGGGGGGATGTAGTCGTGCGATATAGAGATCTGAATGTGAACAATGGCCATGTGATATGAGCCTCTTGACTTTGCAGCGGAAGACTTGGCCATTTAGATTTGGAAATTTGTATCGATTTATGGAATATTCTCAGTTTTCAAAACTTTATCAAAATTTGGAAATATGTACTGACTACGCGTGTACGCTTTGTATTCTCTGGTTTGCATCGACTGCTTCGTTTTCTTTATCATGTTTATTCTTTTTAGATTATGTTTATTCTTTCTTCTTATTTAGCATCCTCATCATGTGTTTTTTTTTTTCAAAAATCATAATTTTAATCATCAGCGTCCATTTTCTCTTAACATCCTTGTCATCATCATTATCAATATGTGTTCTTTTTATCGCTTTCTTTCCGCTTCTTCGTTTTATATTTTTTTTTTTGTCTTCTTCAGCATCATCACAGCTTTCAGCACATCCTTCACCATTAAATTTATAGTGGTGTAAATGTTATGTGGTTGGTGTGGGTTAATAGTTGGTTAGCAGCAGTTGGTTGTAGTTTGGAGGAGTTTGTGTGGTAGTTATAAGTGTACGGGGGTTTATTTTTTTTTTTTTCTTTTTATTTTTTTTTCTTTCTATGCCGTCTTTTTTAAAGGCACTACTTTGTGAGGTGGTGGGAGGCCGTGATTTGGCTTGGTTGTAGGCTGGGTGGGTGCTTGGTATGCGGGAGGCACGGGAACACGGTTTTTTTTTTTTCCATTCATTCCCTTTATCTTCGTAAATCTATCAATCCATTTACTTACGCATTTTCATTCATTCCATCTATTCATCTTTTCCATTCATTATAATCTACCTCATTACCATATCTAATCTACATCTTACCTTACCTATTTATCTACCTATTCGCATTTATCCATCAATCTCTTCATTTATCATTTATCTATCTTTTACCTCATTACCATACCTATCTACATTTCCTTACCTTACGTATTCACCATTTACCTATTCGCATTTATCCATCAATCTCTTCATTTATCATTTATCTATCTGTTACCACATTACCATTCTATCAACATTCCTTACCTTACTATCCATTTTCCTATCGCATCAATCCAGCAATCTCTTCATTTTTCTTTTATCTATCTTTGATATCATTACCATACCCCATCTACATACTCCTTACCTTACCTATCCATTTACCTATTTCGCATCTTATCCATTCATTCTCTGCATTTATCTATTTATCTATATGTTTCCTTTTGTCCATACCTATCAACATCTCCTTACCTATACCATCCAGTTACCTATTCGCATTTATCCATCAATATTTCATTTTTCATTTATCTATCTTTTACCTCATTTACCAACCTATCTACATTTCCTTACCTTACCTCGTATTCACATTTTAACTATTCGCATGATCATCAAATCTTTCATTTCTCATTTATCTATCTTTTACTCATTACCATACCTATCTACATCTCCTTACCTTCGTATTCACCATTTAACCTATTCGCATTTATCCATCAATCTCTTCATTTATCATTTATCTATCTTTTACCTCATTACCATACCTATCTACACTCCTTACCTTACGTATTCACCATTACCTATTCGATCCAATCCATCTATCTATTCTTCACCCGATTTTTTTTTCGCTTAAAAAAAAAAACCACTTATTTCCCTATTTTCCAGTTGTGTGTGAGCAGTAATTCAGGACTTAAGTAGGAGAGAAACCTGTTTTGGAGAAAGGGTGTTGCCAGGGAACGCGTGATTCGTCTGGAAGCTTGGGAATTTCGTTGACCCTAAAGTGGAAAATTTTGGGCCAAAAGGGGAAATTTGATTGTTTTGAAAATTGTGATGATGTTAGGAAAGAGAATTGTAATTAAAGGTGATTTTTATTGATAGTGTTATGATGATGATAGTGACACTGGTGATATTATTATGGTTAATAATGACATGATAAATTATTATGATTGATTAATGAGAGAAATAACGATGATGATAATGAGAGGGAGAGAGAGAATGATGATTAATTATAATGTTGATTAGTACTGATGTGATAACATTATGTAATAAAAATAACAATAATGGATTAATAAAATAATATTAATGATAATAAAAATAATAGTAATGATAATGATGATAATTGTAATGTCGACACTTATAATTAATGCAACAATAGCGATGATTATCATAACAACGATAACAAAAAATAGTGATGAATTAATGACAAACAATAATACAATAGTATTCATCGTTTTGCACACGCGGGATTGTTGCGAAAAAAAAAAAAACAAAATAACGTGAAAATTGAAATCCATTACATTGCCTTCACAGGTTCCGCTTTTCCCTTGCAAGTAGCCTTAGGAGAGCCCGCAACACGGGATTTGTTCAATAAATCTTGTCTTTTCTCAGGGGCAAAAGTGACCTTCTTATCTTGTGAAAGATTTTTTTTTTTTTTTTTTTTTTTTTTTTTTTTTTTTTTTTTTTTTTTTTTTTTTTTTTACTTCGTCGGATTTGCTTTAGCAGGATTTATGGCGGTAGGGAGGCTCTCTTCACTCTCTATTTTTTGTTTTTTTTTTTTTGTTTTTGATATTAATTTATTTTGTAGGAAGGATTAATGTTTTTGTTTTTTTTTTTGTTTTTGGTTTTTATCCTGACTTCGTAATATAATATATATATATAGTATATATATATTTATATATATATTTATAATATATACTATATATATATATATATATGTATTATATATATTTTTGTATATATTATATATTTTACTGTAGATTAATTTAACTATTTTTTAATCTTTTAAATATGAGAGGTTTGAGACTACATTTTCTACTTGTAATTATCACGCTAGTGCGTGTTGAGATGATTTTCAGTTAAAATTGTTGTTTATTTTAATTTTTGTATCTATCTATGAAGATTATTTGCTAACTCATTCAAAACAATGTCAATAAATTTCAAGGTTTAGATGTAGGTATTATTTGGTATTTTAGGGAAATTGATTTTATGACATTTTGTGAAAATGGAATCCCTTATATTTAGATATTTATATTTTATATTTTTATATATATCGATTTATATATTTAGTTAGTTTTTTGGTTTTTTGTTTTTTTTTTTGTTCTTTTGGGTTTTTTTTTTTTTTTTTTCCTTATTTATAAATAAAGCATAGTCGGTTGTATAATGAAAAGGAATATACTGGTTACTTCATTTGAGTTTTGAGAAAATGGGGTTTATACAGTATGGATTCTTACGGGGGTTCTCGGGGTGGGGGGGTGTGGTTCTATGTGGCGTGTTAGTTTAGGGTTTGGATTGGTCGTTCTTGTAGATTGGGCTGGCTTGGAGTGGGGCGAGAGAGAGAGAGGGCGCCGGGAAGTAAAAAGGCGGGGGGGGGGGGGCAAGAAAATAGGACAGTTACACGAAGACGAGGGGGGGCGGCTGTGAAAGCCCCCAATCGGAGGGTGAGAGGGGGCGGCCCCGCATATCGTTTTCTTAATCTCTTTCTCTTCTCTCTCTGCCCTTCTATCGCATCCTCCCCTTCTCTTTTTCTCAAACCCTCACCACCCTCACATCACCCTCTCCATCATTCTCCGTCCCCTCTCCCTCCTCTCCTTCCTCTCCGCTGTCTAAATCCCCCCACACCACTACCCTGAGATTCTGCTAGCCCACCCAACCACCACCGAATGATATTATAAAAAAAGTGCAAAGTTTATAAACGAAATTAAAACCCAGACCGTTTTTTGAAGTATTGTTGGGACTCACGCCAAGGATCAAAAAAATTTTCGCAGATAGAGATATTAAGATTTAAGGACACGGGTCTTGTAGGGGGGAATTGTTCAACTCTTTCAATCCTGATCTTGGGGGATCTTGGGGGCCCTCCATCAGCTGTTGCTGTTGCGGGTCCCTCATTCTCTCGTCTGTTTTCTTTTTGTTGTCGTGGAAGGGGGGGGGGCGGGGGGTTGGTTAGGGGAGCGGGTGGTCAGTAGGATGTGAAGAAGGGTTTGTTTATGGGGGGTGGGGGGGTGGTGGCTGGGTGGGAGGCGGGGGGGGTAAAGGAGTCTTTGCTTTCTCTGTGTTAGTCGTTATTTGTCCTTTTTTAAACGTTCTGATGGTCTTTCTCTATCTCTCTTTTTCTCTCTCTCTCTCTCTTCTCTCTCTCTCTCTCTCTCTCTCTCTCTCTCTCTCTCCTTCTCGTTCTCTGTTGTGTGTACAATATCCACACGTATGGAATATATAATGATGGGGCCCACTCAGGAAAATGAACTTATATTACGTGTATCTTTCTCTACTCACTCTCCCCTCTCTTCTCTCTCTTCTCTTCTGTCTTCCCTCTCTTTCTTCTCTCTCTTTCCTCTCTCTCCTCTATCTCTCTCTCACTCAATCACTCTCTCTCTCTCTCTCTTCTCGATCTCTTTCTCTCTTCTCACTCACTCACTCTCTTCCCTCTCTCTCTCTCACTCTCTCTCTTCTCTCTCTCTCACTTCTCGCTCTGTCTCTCTCGCCTCTCTCTCTCTATCTTCAAAGTCGAAAAAGTCTTTTCTCTCAAGTCCTCTTCCCCTCTCTCTCTCATCATCGTACTCTTCTCTCACTCTCTCTCTCTCTCTCTCTCTTTCTTCTCTCTCTCTCTCTCTCCCCCCCCTCTCTCCTCCTCTCTCACTCACTTCTCACGTTCTCTCTCACACGTCTCTCTCTCACTCTCACTCTCTCTCTCTCTCCCCTCTCGTCTCTCCTCATCTCTCTCTCGCACTCTCACTCCATCACTCAACGCACTCTCTCGCGCTCTCTCTCGTCCTCTCTCTCCTTCTCTCTCTCCACATACCCTCCTCTCCTCTCTCCTAACACAGCCACGCACAATAGAAATATTAAATGACGTTTTCACTTCTCTAACAAACACCGGGTTTCTTTCTCCTTTTCGTGCATTTCCTCATTCCCCCCATCCCCCAGCTGATTGGCCAAAGGACCTCATCTGCCTGACTGACGGAAAATGGGTCTTATTGCCACTACCTCCATGTGGAAAAAAAAGAGGACCTGATAGAATTAAAAAAAAAAAAAAAAAAAAAAAACAAGAAATGTATTACATGGAAAAGGGAGCTCGAATATAGAGCCCGAGTTTAATATATATGCAGATTAAAGGTCAGGCCTTTGGCACTTTGAGTAATTTTTGCGGTATTTTTGAATTTCAGAAATCCGTATTATGTGTACCCAGGAACTTCGGTATGAAATATTCTCAAGAACAGAAGTGGCTCCATTGTCAGTTTCTAAATCTAATGTCTTTAGAGGAAAGGGAGTTGTATTGTCATTAATCATTGCGTGTATATAATAGAAGAAAATTCCTTCTGTTTATGTATATATATAATTCTGAATTGAGTGGAATATATATTGCATTATTTTGATGTTATCTTTGAGGTGTATTGATCATTATATCCAGTTTTCTTCTTTTTTTCTTTCTTTCTCTCTCGTTTTTTTTTTTTTTTTTTTTTTTTTTCTTTTTTTTTTTTTTTTCTTTCTTTCCCCTCCTCTTTTTTTGGTGGTTCTCCCTCCCTCGCTTTTTTTTTTTCTTGTTTTCCTTTTTGTTTGAGATATCACTCTTCATAAAAAATTGCTTGCTTTGTTAGTTTTATTTTTTTTTTTTTTTTTCTTTTTTTTTTGATAATCTTCCAATAGATAATGTAAGTTAGGTTTTTGATTAATAAAGTTATAAGAATTGTTATAGAATAGTGGTTTAGAAAGGAGTCTATCTTTTTTTTATCTATTTTTATTTTCAGTATAAATCTCTTGTTCAAGTCGGTTGCTGTGGGGTTAAGGGGAGGGAGGGGGGTAGGGAGGGAGGATGGAAAGACGAGAGAGAGAGAGAGAGAGAGGGGGGGGGGTAAAGAAATAGAGAAAAAGAAAACTAAAAAACGAAGGAACAGAATGTAAACACATTTACAAACGTAGAAAATGTTGTTCATTTTTGTTTGACTCAATTATTTTCATTTCTTTTTCTTTCGAACCAGACAAGACAAAGACAGATAATTTCGTGAGTTTGCTGTTTTTTGACTTCCTCTCTCTCTCTCTGTCTCTTCTCTCTCTCTCTCTCTCTCTCTCTCTCACTCCCTGTTTTTTTCTCTCTCTCCTCTCCCTTTCTCTCCTCTTTCTCCTCTTCTTCTCTCTCTCCCTCTCTCACACTTCTTCTCATTTCATTCCATTTTTTCCTCTCTTTTAAATCTTTCCCTCTCTCTGTCTCTGTATCCGTCTCTCTTTCTTTCTCTCTCTCTTTCTCTATTTCTTTCATTATCTCTCTCTCTTCTCTCTCTTCTCTCTCCCCCTCTCGCTCCTCTCTTTCTCTCATCTCTCTCTTCCTCTCTCTATCTTTCCCTCCTCTTCCTGTATCCGTGCCTTCCCCTCTCTTCTCTTTTTCTCTCTCTTCTCTATTTCCCCCCTTTCCTTTCTCTCTCTCACTTTCTCTCTCTCTCTCTCTCTCTCTCTCTCTCTCTCTCTCTCTCTCTCTCTCTCTCTCTCTCTCTCTCTCTCTCTCTCTCTCTCTCTCTCTCTCTCTCTTCTTTCTCTATTTCTTTCATTTTTTCTCTCTCTCTGTCTCTGTATCCGTCTCTCTTTCTTTCTCTCTCTCTTTCTCTATTTCTTTCATTATCTCTCTCTCTCTCTCTCTCTCTCTCTCTCTCTCTCTCTCTCTCTCTCTCTCTCTCTCTCTCTCTCTCTCTCTCTCTCATATCTCTCCGTCTCTCTTTCTCTCTCTCCCCTCTCACTCTCTCCTCTCTCTCTCTCTCTTGTTCCCCTCTCCTACTCTGCCTCTCTCTCTCCCCTCTCTCTCTCTCTCTCTCTCTCCTCCTCTCCTCCTCTCAGTTCTCCTCTCTCTCTCCTCCCTCTCTCTCTCTCCTCCTCTCTCGCTCTTCTCTCTCTCTCCCTCTCTCTCTCTCTCTCTCTCTCTCCTTTCACTCTCTCCTCTCTCTCTCCCCCTCTTCCCCTCTCTCTCTCCTCCTCTCTCTCTCTCTCTCTCTCTCTCTCTGTCTCTTATCTTCTCTCTCTCTCTCGTCTCTTCTCCTCTTCTCTCTCTCTCTCTCTCTCTCTCTCTCTCTCTTCTTTTTTTCCTCTCTCTCTCTCTCTCTCTCTCTCTCTCTCTCTCTCTCTCTCTCTCTCTCTCTCTCTCTCTCTCTCTCTCTCTCTCTCTCTCTCTCTCTCTCTCTCTCACTCACTAACAAAGCAGTTTCTTCTATTCTCTCCTACCCACCCACTTGCAACCTTTGCAACCAGTACATTGTTCTGTTGCTTCACATTCCACAATAACAGCTCCTGTTTTTCGTTCTAGATACCAGCTCATATGTGGGTTTCGTTTACATATAATTATTGTTATTTTTATTTTATTATTATTTTTTTTAGGGGGAGGGTGTATATTGTTATTCCTCTCTTTCTTTGTGTCATTGTTATTGTGCTTCTCTGTTGTGTTTTTGTTGTTCAATTATTCTATTCATTCTTTATCTATTTGTTTGTTTTGTTTATTTCTATCTGTTATTCTATTACTTTTTTTTATTAATTTCTTTATTCTATTTACTTCTATTTATATGTTTACTTTATAATTTATTATTTTATTCACTTTCGCGCGCTATTCATTCTGCGCGCTCCCACAACTCAGTATTTAACATCCTTATCACTGTTTATCAATCACTATCACTCCATTATCATCAACACAGGTATTTACATATCCTTATCACTCTCATTTCCATCAACACAGGTATTTACATCCTTATCACTATCATCATAACACTGTCATTATCTATGGTGTTATACGTTATATGAAATGAATTATGTATATGATTATGATGCGTTTCTACATATAGTATATAGTGGGTATGCCTTGACATGAGTTGATAGTAAGTATCGCCTCATGTCTTTATGTTCTAACATGATGAGGATAATGATGATAATGATGATGATTTCGGGATGATTTAAGGATGGTGATATTGATGATAATGATGATGAGGATTATTTGAGGATAGTGATAATGTTGATAATGATGATGAGGATAATTTAAGGATAATTTGAGGATGGTGATATTGATGATAAGGATGATGAGGATAATGTTGAGGATGGTGATAATGTTGATGGTGATGAGGATAATTTGAGGATGTTGATAATGATAATAATGAGGATAAGGTTAAATCAAATGATGAAGATTGTAATGGCAAAGATGTTATGTTGACAATGATAACGATAATGATAATGATGATAATGATAACGGTTGTAATAATACTGATAATAGAAATAATGATTTTGATGACGATGATAATGACTTTAATCATGATGATAATAATAATGAAATATATCTTTATGATGACGATTAAGAAAAAAAAACACTTGAAATAAAAAAAAATAAAAAAATATAAATATAAACTAATCCCAAAAATAATAATAACAAAAAAATCTACCAGAAATTAATAATTAATCCCCAGATCCTTATCCAAACAAAGGAAATTAAAACGTCACAGATTAGGTCACACAGGAAACACTATCAGGTCAATCCATCAGCGCCATGACAGGCATCGATCAATCAATGTCTCTGCAGTTGCAACGACTCCATTGTTGAGTTAGCAAACACTTACACGATACTGGTCACATGTGGAAGTGGTGATTGATAGGCCTATCTTTTATCCGTCTGGGAGACAGTGGATGTGGTTTGGTTTGGTTTTGTTGTTGTTGTTTTTCTTGGTGTTGTTTTTTCTTGGTGTTGTTACTTTTTTTTCTTTTTCTTTTTTCTTTTCCTGTTTCTTCTTTTTGTGTTTTTGCTTCTTCTTTTAATTCCTTTTCTGAGAGAGAGAGAGAGAGAAGGAAAAAAAAGCGTTGTGATTGGTTTTGTTTTGTGGTGTTGTTACTTTTTTTTTCTTTTTCTTTTTTCTTTTCCTGTTTCTTCTTTTTGTGTTTTTGATTCCTTTTCTGAGAGAGAGAGAGAGAGAGAGAGAGGGAAAGAAAGAGCGGTTGTGGATGTGGTTTTGTTTTGTTTTGTTGTTGTTGTTTTTTCTTGGTGTTGTTACTTTTCCTTCTTTTTTTTCTTTTTTCTGTTTCTTCTTCTTGTGTTTTTGCTTCTTCTTTTAAATTCCTTACTGAAGAAGAGAGAGAAAGAATGAGAAGGTGGAATGGGGGGGAGGGGGGGAAAGAGACAGAGATTGAGAGAAAGAGAGTGGGAGAGAGAGGAAGGAGGGAAGAGAGAGAGAAGAGAGGGAGAGGGAGGGAGAGAGAGAGAGAGAGAGAGAGAGAGAGAGAGAGAGAGAGAGAGAGAGAGAGAGAAAGAAAGAAAGAGAGAGAGGAGGGGAAAGAGAGGGGAGGGAAAGAGAGAGGAGGGGGGACAAATAGAGATAGAGATATGGAGAGCAAGAAAGTGGGAAGTAGGGAGTGAGAGAGAGAGAAAGAGAGAAAGAGAGAGCGAGAGAAATACAGAGAGAGAGAGAGAGAGAGAGAGAGAGAGAGAGAGAGAGAGAGAGAGAGAGAGAGAGAGAGAGAGAGAGAGAGAGAGAGAGAGAGAGGAGGGGAGGGGGGAGAGAGGAGGAGAGGGGGGGTGTAGGCGTTCGATAGAGACTGAATGTGAACAATGGCCAGTGATTATGCCGCCTCTTGCACTTTGCAGCGGAGATTGGCCATTAGATTGGAAATTTGTATCGATTTATGGAATATTTCTCGTCTTTCAAAGACTTTATCAAAATTTGGAAATATGTTTTATTTTTCTCTGGTTTGCTGCTTCGTTTTCTTTATCATGTTATTCTCTTTAGATTATGTTTATTCTTTCTTCTTATTTAGCATCCTCATCATTTTTTTTTTTCTAAATCATAATTTTCATCATCAGCGTCATTTTCATCATCAACATCCTTGTCATCATCATTATCAATATGTTTCTTTTATCTCTTTCTTTCTCTTTCTTCGTATCTATTTATTTCTTCTTCATCATCATCACATCATCATCATCCTTCACCATAAAATATAAAGTGGTAAATGAACAGAGGATAAAGCATAATTAAGAATAAAGGATGATAAAGATATTACGAATAGACGTGGGGAATAAAAACACATCAAAATTCACAAAGATATTATATGCATTCGATATCATTTATTCATTTATGTATCTATTTATTCTTTCTTCTTCCTTTTTTCATTCATTCCCTTTCTCTTCTAATCTCATAAATCATACTACATTTCCATTCATCTATTCCATATCGTAATCTTCATTCATTCTATCTCATTACCATCTCTCTTTTCACACATTCTTACCATTACCTTATATTCTACCTTTACATTCACCATTTATTCCATTTATCTCAATCTTCATTTATCATTTATCTATCTTTTACCTCATTACCATACCTATCAACATCTCCTTACCTTACCTATCCATTTACCTATTCGCATTTATCCATCAATCTCTTCATTTATCATTTATCTATCTTTTACCTCATTACCATACCTATCTACATCTCCTTACCTTACCTATCCATTTACCTATTCGCATTTATCCATCAATCTCTTCATTTATCATTTATCTATCTTTTACCTCATTACCATATCTAATCTACATCTTACCTTACCTATTTATCTACCTATTCGCATTTATCCATCAATCTCTTCATTTATCATTTATCTATCTTTTACCTCATTACCATACCTATCTACATTTCCTTACCTTACGTATTCACCATTTACCTATTCGCATTTATCCATCAATCTCTTCATTTATCATTTATCTATCTTTTACCTCATTACCATACCTATCTACATCTCCTTACCTTACGTATTCACCATTTACCTATTCGCATCAATCCATCTATCTATCTCTTCACCCGATTTTTTATCGCTAAAAACCACTTATTTCCCTATTCCAGTGTGAGAGCAGTAAACACAGGACTTAAGTAGGAGAGAAACCTGTTTTGGAAAGGGTGTTGCCAGGGAACGCGCGATCGTCTGGAAGCTTGGAATTTCGGCCTAAAGTGGAATTTGGACCAAAAGGGGAATTTGATGTTTTGAAAATTGTGATGATGTTAGGAAAGAGAATTGTAATAAAGGTGATTGTATTGATAGTGTTATGATGATGATAGTGACACTGGTGATATTATTATGGTAATAATGACACTGATAATATTATGATGATATTAATGAGAATAACGATGATGATAATGAGAGGGAGAGAGAGAATGATGATAATTATAATGATGATAGTACTGATGATAACATTATGATAATAAAAATAACAATAATGATAATAAAAATAATATTAATGATAATAAAAATAATAGTAATGATAATGATGATAATTGTAATGACGACAATGATAATGCAACAATAGTGATAATTATCATAACAACGATAACAAAGATAGTGATGATAATGACAAACAATAATACAATCGTATTCATCGTTTTGCACACGCGATGTTGCGAAAAAAAACGTGAAAATTGAAATCCATTACATTGCCTTCCACAGTTCCGCTTCCGTTGCAAGTAAGCCCTAGGAGACGCAACACCGGGATGTCAATAAATCTTGTCTTTTCTCAGGGGCAAAAGTGACCTTCTTATCTTGTGAAAGACTTTTTTTTTTTTTTTTTTTAACTTCGTCCGGATAGCTTTAGAGGGATTTAAGGGGAAGGGGGCTCTCTTCACTTCTCTATTTTTTGTTTTTTTGTTTTTGTTTTAGCTATTAATTTATTTTGTAGGAAGATTAATGTTTTTGTTTTGTTTTTTGTTTTTGTTTTTATCCTGACTGTCGTAATATATATATATATATATATATATATATATATATATATATATATATATATATATATATATATATATATGTATATATATATATATATATTACTGTAGATTAATTTACTATTTTTTAATCTTTTAAATATGAGAGTTTGAGATACATTTTCTACTGTAATTATCACGCTAGGTTGATGAATTCAGTAATTGTTTTTTATTTTAATTTGTATCTATCTATGAAGATTATCGCAACACATCAAACAATGTCAATAAATCATCAAGGTAGATGTAGGAATTATTTGGAATTATAGGAAAAGATATGACATTTTGAAAATTGGAATCCCCTTTATATATATATATATATATATATATATATATATATATATATATATATATATATATATATATATATATGTATATTTTTTTATACTATATATATATATTTTTTTTTTTTTTTTTTTTTTTTTTTTTTTTTTTTTTTTTTTTTCCTATATATAAATAAAGCATAGTCGGTTTATAATGAAAAGGAAAATCTGCGTTCATTTGAGTTTTGAGAAAATTGGGTTACAGAAGAATCTAACGGGGTATCTGTGTATGTGTAGAGTAACACAGATCTATAAATAAATGGAAATTCAAATTCATAACAAGACTAAATTGATGAATTCTTTGTTTCTCTCTCTCTCTCTTGCTCTTGCCTTCCCTTCTTTTTCTCCACTTCTAACTCTCTCTCTTTTCTTCTTCCCTCCCCCCTTATCTCTTTCTTCCCCTCTATCTTTCTATCTCTTTCTCTCTCTCTCCTTCCCTTCTCTCTCTCCTCCCCTTCTCTTTCTCCAACCCTCACCCTCATCACCCTCTCCATCATTCTCCGTCCCTCCTCCTCTCCTCCTCTCCGCTTCTATCCCACCCACTACATCAGAGATTCTGCTAGCCCACCCACCACCGAAATGATAAAAGTGCAAAGTTTTAAACGAATTAACCCAGACCGTTTGGAAGGTGGACGCCAAGGATCAAAAACTTTTCGAGATAAGATAAGATAAGGACACGGGAATTGTTCAACTCTCCATCCCTGATCTTGGGAGATCTTGGGCCGTCCATCAGCTGTTGCTATTGCGGTCCTCATTCTCTCGTCTGTTTTCTTTTTGTTTTCGTGGAAGGGGGGGGGGGGTCTTTGCTTTCTCTGTTAGTCGTTATTTGTCTTTTTAACGTCTGGTCTTCTCTCTCTCTCTCTCTCTCTCTCTCTCTCTCTCTCTCTCTCTCTCTCTCTCTCTCTCTCTCTCTCTCTCTCTCTCTCTCTCCTTCTCTTTCTCTGTGTGTGTACATATACCCACGTATGAATATATAATCGTGGGCACTCAGGAAAATGAACTTATATCACGTGTATCTCTCTCTCTCTCTCTCTCTCTCTCTCTCTCTCTCTCTCTCTCTCTCTCTCTCCCTCCCTCTCTCTCCCTCTCTCTCTCTCCCTCTCTCTCCCTCCCTCCCTCTCTCTCTCTCCCTCCCTCCCTCTCTCCCCCCCCTCTCTCCCTCTCTCTCTCTCTCTCTCCCCCCCTCCCCCTCTCTCCCTCTCTCTCTCTCTCTCTCTCTCTCTCTCTCTCTCTCTCTCTCTCTATCTCTCTCTCTCTCTCTATCTCTCTCTATCTCTCTCTATCTCTCTCTCTCTCAGGACATCATCCCCTTCATCCCCTCCCCCGAATCATTCCCCTGCATCGAGTAGGAATCTAAGGAGAGGGGGAGAGGGAAGATGGAAAGAAAAAGGGGAAGTAGGGGAAAGGAGGAAAGAGCGGTATAGCAATAGAGGGAAAGGGGGGGGGAGGGGGGAGGTGATAAAAAAGAAAAAGAGCGAGAGGAAGGGGAGGCTTTGAGAAAGATTGGGATGGGAAGAGGCAAAGTGATAAAAGAGGGGGGAGGGGGGGATGAGGAAAGAACGGAGGAACTAAAGGAGGGAGAGGGAAGTAAGGGAGGAGGGAGGAGGGAGGGGAGAGGAGGGAACGAAAGCAAGACGGGGAGGAAGAGGAAGAAGCGGGGAGAACGGATGAGTAAAGGGGTAGGAGGAGAGAGGAGGGTGGAGGGAGAGAGAGCGAGGGGATGTGGGGTAGGAGAGGGGAGGGAAGGGGATATGGGGGAGGGGGGAGATCAAAAGCGTAAGGGGAGGGGAGGGGAGGGGAGGAAGGGGAGGGAAGGGGCTATGGGAGAGGGCAGGGGAGGGAAGGGGATATGGGGGGAGATGAGAGAGCAAAAGCGTAAGGGGAGGGGAGGGGAGGGGATGTGGGGGAGGAGAGGGAAGGGAAGGGAAAGGGAGGAGATGGAAGGGGAGGGAAGGGGATATGGGGGGAGAGGAGAGAGCAAAAGCGTAGAAGGAGGGAAGGGGAGGAGAGGGGAGGGGGGGATTAGAACGTGAGGCCCCCAATTCCACGTAAAACTGCGTTCCTAAATGGTTCTTCTTCTGAGAAATAATTTTATGCACGCGAGTGAAAGGGAGGGAGAGTCACTCATTACGCGAAGATATCTCTTGGCGCGATTTTAAGACGAAGAATAAGAAAGAAAGAAAGGAAAAAAATAATAACGAAGAGAAAAATAGTAGAAGGAAAGATTGTTTAAAAGACTAGACTCAAGGAGGACACAAAGGAGCATGACAACGCATGTTAAGTTATTCCATAGCAGAGCTTGCTTTTGAAACACGGCGGGTTATCCCTTAGAGTTGAATAACGTTGTGTAAGATTATTCATCTATTGTTTTTCTTCTCCTTTTTTTTTAGTATGCCTATCTCTTTGTACAAATCTGACATTTTATTTCCTTCATTTGCATGCATTTTTCCTGTACAAAGATTATGATAAAACTGTTACAGAGAAGAATATATCTATATATCCATATATCTCTCTCTGAATATATACATACACATATATATATATACATACATATACATACACATGCATGCACACACACACACACACACACAAATATGTATATATATATATATATATATATATATATATATATATATATATATATATATATATACATATATATATGTATATGTATATATATATATATATATGTATATAGATATGTATATATACATATACATATATTTATATATACATACATATATATACATATATATATACGCGATTACTTCACACTTTAACAATCGAAACTGTCAAATAGCTCCACCATGGAGCTGGCGAACTGGAAGAAAGATAAAGACACCGCCAAGGGAAAGATTGCAACGGCCAGAAAATATTGAAAGGGAGAGGGAAGGATCGTGTTCCATTCACCAAAACACAACTCTTTATCTGCGCTAGAGTCTACTGTTTCATACTTCTCTGTAAAGCTACATTGCATAAAGGGAGAGAATGTTTTATAAAGAAAGAAAAAAGGAAAAAAAAAGTGTATTCGTACTTACTATCTGTCTCTCTCTCTCTTTTTCTCTATCTCTCTCTCTTTTTCTCTCTCTTTCTCTTTCTCTCTCTCTCTCTCTCTCTCTCTCTCTCTCTCTCTCTTTCTCTCTCTATCTATCTCTCTGTTTCTCTTTCCACTGTGATCGATTTTAATGTCTGTGAGTGGAGTGAATTATTGCAGACGTTATATGTGGCATTTGTAAGGTATAGGCCGTTATATCGATCAGTCTATCTGCCTTTCTATATACAGAGTGAAAAAGAGAGAAAGAGAGAGAGAGAGAGAGAGAGAGAGAGAGAGAGAGAGAGAGAGAGAGAGATACAGAGAGAGAGAGGGAGAGGGAGAGGGAGAGGGAGAGGGAGAGGGAGAGAGATAGAGAGAGAGAGCGAGAGAGAGAGAGAGAGAGAGAGGGGGGGGGAAGGGAGAGAGAGAAAGAGAGGGAGGGAGAGCGAGAGAGGGAGAGAGAGAGAGCGAGAGAGAGAGGGAGAGAGAGAGAGAGAGAGAGAGAGAGAGAGAGAGAGAGAGAGAGAGAGAGAGAGGGGGGGAGAGAGAGAGAGAGGGAGAGAGAGAGGAGATGAGAGGAGAGAGAGAGAGGAGAGAGGGAGAGGGAGAGGGAGAGAGAGGGAGAGGGAGAAGGAGAGAGAGAGAGCGAGAGAGAAATAGAGAGAAAGAGAGAGAAGTGGGAGGAGGGAGGGAGACAGCGAGAGAGGGAGAGGGAGAGAGAGAGAGAGAGAGATGTATGGTAATCAGGACTTTATTCACTAATAGTAATTATAGGATGACGTACAAGTTCCTTTCTATCTAGTTATCTAAGTACCTATATCAATTCAATATAATAATTATGATGGTAGTATTAACAATAATATGGGCATTACTATTAAAAATAGCGAGGATGGTATGAATAATAAAGTAGACTAAATCAATAAAAGTAGTATTAATGCAACCAATAATAATTCATAACAGCGGCATCAATATATCAAGAGCATCAAATACAAGTAATGTTTGTTTTTTTTTCAACAAAGAACTAATTGCGTTATTTAAAACACCACTTGTACACTTCCATAGGAGAAAATATCAAAATCTAAATCTAAAGATATTTTTATTTTTGTTATTCACGATCGATGATTAACTGGAACTAATGTACAATGTAAGACTTTCAAAAATTATAATGTCATTGAACAAAATATGATATTCTGCCACCTAAGACCACGAAACCATTGGACACTGAATGAGACTCTCTCTCTCTCTCTTTCTTTCTTTCTTTCTTTCTTTCTCTCTCTCTCTCCCTCCCTCTCTCTCTCTTTCTTTCCTTCAAAAGCACTTTCAGAAATTATAATGTTGTTGAACAAAATATGATATTCTGCCACATAAGGATATAGCATAAGTACATCTTCTAGTACAGTTGACGTTATGAAATAATTACATAACTCTGCGTACCTCATGCTAGGGGACCCGAAAGGTTGTATCATATGACACTCTGAAATGTAATGTTCAAGTATTCGTTTATACTCTTCGTTGCAAAGTCGGACTTGTGTGTGTGTGTGTGTAAAGCGGTGGCATGATACCGTAGATTGCACAACCCCCTCAACGTAGGTCATTAATAGTTCGCCGATCGGTTTAATGTTGCTTCATCTTGCAAGAACTTGTAATTCTAAGAACTAAAGAGCAGCCGGGAACTCTGCAAAGTGCTGCTCGGTAAGCCCAAACTATTGTATTCGATACAATAACTGACTATCGTTCGCTGAGGTGTTATTGGCTACAGTGTGATGATGTTTGTGATGAAACGTTAGCTTTGAGACTTATTTGAATAAAATCTGATTGAATGTGTATGTCAATTGCAATTAATTAACGTAACCGTATATAGATAAATAAGATTATATCTATGAATACTGGCGAATGTAAGGTTTGACTGCTGAATGGGCGAGTAAAAAGGTGGTTATCCTCGTTAGTCTGCGTAAATAGAAAGCTTGGCATAACTAGCAAAGGTCTCATTGATCTTTGCAACTTCCTTAGGCCTAAGCGGCTGCATATATAGGAAGGGAGATCGCTGTTCACCACCAGCCGAAAAAAAGACCTGTTTTTTGTTCATTTTTTTGCTGCTCTGCCATTAGAAAATCCGGATACTGATCTATATATAAAGTTCTGAATAACTAAGTAACTAAACTATATAACAAAATAACGAAATGTGAAAAAAAAATGATAAGGCTTAAGTTGTGATAACTTTGACATGATTCGGGATACGTGACTGAGTATTGTGAAATGAGTATCGGTGAAATGACTATTTTGAAATGACTCTTTGTGAAGTGAGTGTGCTACTATAATAGTGATAGGATTCTATGTAATCCGAAGGGTAATGAGAATGTGTTGTGTGTATAGTGAATAATAAATATTAGATATTGAAGATATTTATTGCATTTATCTTTCTGTTATTTAAAAGTTGTCAGTGGGGTGCAATTTCCTTCCTCAATAGACGAGAATAAAACTATACTTAAGAAATATAATATGCCTTAAGATAATAAATTATTTAGCAAGTGGTATTGCAATCACACTGGTTATTCGGAACAAATGACACACACACACACACACACACACACACACACACACATATATACATATACATATACATATACATATACATATACATAAATATATATGTATGTATGTATGTATGTATGTATATATATACATATACATATACATATACATATACATACATATATATATGTATGTATATATATAAGTATATATATATATATGTATATATATACATATATATGTATATATATATTATATTATATATATATATATATATATTATTATATATATATATATTCATATATAATATATATATATATATATAATATTTATATATATTATATATTATATATTTATATATATATATGTATGTATATATATATATATATATATAGAGAGAGAGAGAGAGAGAGAGAGAGAGAGAGAGAGAGAGAGAGAGAGAGAGAGAGAGAGAGAGAGAGAGAGATTATAACTAATTCATCTGAAATGAATATAATATCCCGTGTAAAGTGTGACAGTACACCTACCTATACTTGAAGAGTGACTGAAGTGTGCTCAGAAATAATGCCATCAAATTGCCACTTTGAGCGGAATAGCAAGCGACCTACTTAGGCTACATTACCCTGCGTCCGTAGCTCTATAAAAACGCAAGTCTCTTTCCATACTATGCTAACTTGACGGGAAATGTGCAATGGTAATTCTTTCTGATGAGCTCCAGATATAGAAGTCCCATCATATCGAAATATCGAAATTATTCTGTGTCGCAACGAGTACTGACGTCAAAGTATTCCTCCGCCGCCGCCATCAGCCATTTTCCCTCCAAAATGATTATGTAAGTTCCCTGAACAGCAGCGCTGAATGAGCATCGTGCTGTGGTAACGATCTGCTTGTTATTTCAAGATAGTTCTTATCAATGGCAGTTGAATAAGCTGGTTGTAGAATAACGAGGTTGTAAAGGTAGATGGAATTTTACAAAAATGGTAACCCTGAGAGAATACGTAAGCTGATTGAATCGTCTGTTTGCCTTTTATGATTTCTTTAGGGGGGTGGGTAGGGGGGGGGGCATTGTTTTGGCAGCAGTATTGAGCGAGCGGCTTACACGTGTAAAGTGCCTGTTAATGATCTCGTGATATTATATCTGGTAATTATTTCTAACTTATTGTCAATAAGTTAGAAATGATTACCAGATATAAGTGCTACTCGCACTTGTTGCACTTACTACTTATCACAAACACATGCATTTACATTTTTTGTTTTACGAAGACTAAGACGAAATTTAGAAA
>NW_028234420.1:17652769-17662769 GCF_977035675.1 Penaeus japonicus
CTTACTCTCTCTCTCTCGCTCTCTATCTAACACCCCCCCCCCCCATCTCTCTCTCTTACACATGCACACACAAACAAACAAAATCACACAGACATAGACGTGCACATATTAAAAGAACATCGAGATTCGCCTCTGAAAACCGTTTGCTAAATCCTGATTAATTAATTAATTAGGTAGTTTAAATTACACAAAACAAAACAAAAACAAAAATAAAATGAGGCTATACTCTATGTGTATAGAAGTCTCCTTGTGAAAAAGTATGTAGCTTGTGAAAAGATCTGCAAGATTTAAAGGAAATTGTGTAATATAATTTTTTTTTTTTTTCACGTGCACATAATGGCCCTTCCTGAGATATAAATAAACCTGCAATTTTGTTCATGTCTCGGTGACAACTCCTGCGTAAGAACCATTGTTTGTGCTACAGTGGATCTGATCACAAGCTGTGTGTATGTGTGTGTGTGTGTGTTTGTGTGTGTGTGTGTGTATACATACGCACACAAATATATGAATATATATATAAACACACACACACACACACACACACACACACATATATATATATATATATATATATATATATATATATATATATATATATATATATATATACATATATATACACATATCCATATATGTATGCGTGTAAGCATACATAAACCCACATTCCCACACTAACACACAGCGCAACGAGAAATGAAACAAAGATACCCACGCTACACCAGCCAACATCATTTCATTTCCTCCAACAGAGAAAATTCCCAAACACTAATTCTTCTTCCGTCTCTCTCTCTCTCTCTCTTTCTCTTTTCTCAACTGACTTTTATTCTCTGCGACGCCTACACTTCCCAGCCACGGAACAGCCAGACACGGTTAAGAATATAAAGGGTTCTTGATGCTCCTTCTTGGTATCCTGTGTAATATATAGGAGTGAAGGAGTAAATGTTTTCTTTTTGAACCACGGGCTTTGTTTGGACATGTAGGTATGTTTATGTTTTTTTATTTAGGTTTATGTGATGTTTTCGTTTTTTTTTTTGTTTTTTTTTGCATTTACATACGTGTGTGTGCATATATATGTTTGTGTGTGTGTATATGTATATGTATATGTATATATATATATATATATATATATATATATATATATATATATATATATATATATACCACATATATGCATATTGTGATGGGTTTCATACATATGTTACTGCCACAGCACCCGTGTAGGTGAAAGGCTGAGCGTGCACCATGTGCCGTTGTCATGATGTATGTGACCTGACATATTTTACTTGTTTATTCATTATGCTTTCATATTCAGAGCCAAAAAGTTGCTTGTAAACATGTATTATGTTTCCTACAAAAAATATGAAAATCTATTTCTAAAAACATGTTTTGAATATCTTATATATTCTCACATTATAATAAAAATTATATGAAATAAAATTTAAGATTATAATAATGACCGTATATATTAAAACTTTCTTACTGACGACTTATGTATTATTCTAGCTTGTGGCGAGAGCAGATATTTTTATATAACCATTAGCATACAATTATATTTCCTCCTGTTTTTGTCTCTATGTTCATTGAACCTCTTTTATTATCTTATGGAGAAGAGAGAGAGAGAAAAAGAGATAGATAGAGAGAGATAGAGAAAGAGAGAGAGAGAGAGAGAGAGAAAGAGAGAGAGAGAGAGAGAAAGAGATAGATAGATAGATAGAGAGAAAGAGAGAGAGAGAGAAAGAGAGAGAGAAAGAGAGAGAGAGAGAGAGAATTGAAGAGCGATAAGGGGTTTTGGAATATTTTTTTTACTCATAAAAAGAATATAACTAACTTTCTATGAGCAAGGATGTAATCTTGTTTGTTCGTGCGTGTGTGTGTCTGTGTGTGTGTGTGTGTTTGTGTGTGTGTGGGTGGGTGGTGTGGTCTTTCGTGAAAATTTTCCCAATTCTTATAAAATTCGTCTATTATCGCTATTTACAATTCATGCCTCTAGTAGAATAATGATGATGAATAAGTTATTAGTTATTTAGTCTATTTGACAATTTCAAATCTATATATGAATATAAGTGCTGAACTCATAAAAAAACAATATTTGTTTAGCATAAGAATATTATTTAGCGAGAATGCAAATAACCTGAATGATTATGCTTGCAAACCTGAAGAAACAGACAGACAGATAGAGAGATGGATATAGGGAAGGAGAGAAGGAGCGAGAGAGAGAGAAACAAGGAGAAAGAGAAAGAGACGGTTAGACAGAAGATTGAAATTAAGGAAGAGCCAGATAAAGGACAGAGAGGAAGACGGAAATAAAAAGAATATATAGACAGACAGAAAGAGAATAAAAACAGAGAGAAAGAGAAAACACGTGATTATTTAGATATCAAGTATTGATATTCATTTTGTTCAGAATATATATAAGTATTGGTTAGAATATCAGTGAAAATGATGGTGATTAATCTGTAGTATTTTCTTTATCTTTTTATTATTATTTTTTTATTTTTTAGTTTAGTTTTATACTTGTCTGTTCTCTTTCCCTTTCATGTCATGATTAACTTAAATCTTTTAAAACTTTGTCTATTAACAATTTTCAAACGTAACTTTATTTAGAAATTGATTAGCTTATGAGTGATTTCTTAAATACTCAGCTTATTGACGTTAATTGTATACAGAAAAAATAATTTTAAATGATGAACAGGATATTTTCATTACGAAAATCAACCTGATAGCTAATATTTGTTTAACTTAAGCAGATTAATTACATTTAACATCCTTAAACGCGAATACAAATAGCGTGATTGATTCTACTTATAATCATTAAGATGATTGAATGAAGAAATTTAAACAACATAACAATTAAGATTGGAAATCAAAATAAAACGAAAGGCAAAAGTGACAAAAAGTGATAATGAAAGATTTAGAGATATATAAGAACCGATTTTCATTTCATTTCTTAGATCCCGGTGGTACAGTCGGCAAAGCATCTAACTCTCTTTTCAGGTTGGTTCCAGCGTCGGAGGTTCCCGGGTTCGAGATCAGTCAAGTCTTTCCTCGGGAAAAGTTAACAGGTGTCCTTGGCACTTGCTCGTGTTTGGCGGTTCACGAGCGTTCTCTAAGGAGATAACGTCCCCCACTCGAGGTCAAAGGTCATTCCGGTCGGCAGTCACGCAGGGAAGGCAGCACAGGCCTCTGGATTATAAGTTGGTTCAAATCTGTATGAGGTTCTGGTTGGTCCGATTGGGTGGTTGTTTTGCAGGGATTTACGATCAGTTTGGAGCAGAAATACTCTCTTTTGTATGATTTCTAAATAATAGCAAATCTGGTTTAACATGTCTAAATTCAGTTGCAATAATATCTGCACGGCAGCCTAATGTAACCTTATATATGACACAAAAGATTCTGAAAAATGCTAAATGGATGTGTCTGAACTTAGAATAATCTTATTAAATGTTCATGGCTTCAAAACAGCCAAGTTACTTGCTATGGAATAGTTTGCAATATATATTTTGCACTGGACACATTGTCACGATGAAGTTATTAGAAAGTTCAGTTTATGACCCCAAATTTTGCAATTGATATCCATTCTAATCAAATTTGTAGATTATGTCCGAATTCGCCATAGGCCTATATATAAACACGAACAAAAGCTATTGACACCTTACACTGTGCACACACACGTACATACATACACACACACACACACACACACACACGCACACACATGAACACACATGAATAGATACTCATATACATATAATTATATTCATACACATCCAATAAACTATGTCTTTAAAGTTGATACTTTACATGTTCAGGCATTATATTTTTTTTTTTCTTTTCTTCTTTTATAATCGTTATTGTCATCATTATCATTATTATTTTCATTATCAATTTCATCCTTAATAATAAAGAAGATAATAATGATTATTATTCCATTATTACTATAAGTATCATAACAATAATAGTAATTGTTAACATCATTATTACAATCACCATTGCTATCATTATTTCTATTAATAAATCTATTACTTGTATCATCATCATCATCAGTACTTTATTTTAAATAATTTTATCGTCATTATCAGATAGATAATGAAGAAAAAAAAACAGCCAATCACATGCCGTGTTACATCACAATCAGCCAATCAAAACGTCTGTTTCATCTCGCTCGACCCTCGTGCTGCAGTTGCCAGATACCGCTTGGAAGATTTGACTTTGCTGGCTCTTTCACCGAGCTCTATTTTGTTAGGATATATGCGATATGAATATATTTATGTATGTATATATATGTGTGTATATATATATATGTGTGTGTATATCTATATAGATATAGATATAGATATGCGCGCGCGCGTGTGTGTGTATGAGTGTGCGTGTGCGTGTGCGTGTGCGCGATGTACGTTTGTTGATCTCTACCAGCGCGCCTGACACGGAGGCTACGGTCATTGCTTGACAACGGTAATGTCTGGTATGTTACTTATGACATCAAATAAGTATTACATTTAGAGTTCGTGATGGAAATTATTTTTTACCAAAATAAAAAAAAAAATAAAAAAAAAGTCTAATGAAGTCATGTACTCAACAGCTTCCCTTCTTTTTTCTTACGATTTCTCATGAGCAATTTTTCTTTTCATCTTTTCAGCCCTGTTTGTCCCCTTCGTAGAGAGAAAGAGAAAGACAGATAGAGACAGAAAGACAGAGAAAGATAAATAAAGAAAGAGAGAGGCAGAAATAGAGAAATAGAGACAGAGCCAGACAGTAACAGAAAGAGAGAGAGAGAGAGAGAGAGAGAGAGAGAGAGAGAGAGAGAGAGAGAGAGAGAGAGAGAGAGAGAGAGAGAGAGAGAGAGAGAGAGAGAGAGAGAGAGAGAGAGAGAGAGAGAGAGAGATAAACAAAGACAGAGACAGAGATAGAGAAATAGAGACAGAGCCACACACCAACAGAAAGAGAGAGAGAGAGACAGAAACAGAGAGTGACAGAGCGAGGGAGACGGAAATGGCTCCTTGCACCTTGGGTTTTATTGCCATCGCCCAGAAAGCGCCCAACAATGTTCACTTTGATTAAATTGTGATTCCTGGACGCCATAGTCAGGCCGTGGTGCTCCCCCTCTTTAAAGTTGTTTTTTATAGTCTTTTCGATTTAAGTGGTGAAAGGAATAGCAGAGGAGGTAGTAAGAGAGACGGGAGACGAGAGAGGGAAAGTGGAAGAGAGAGATCGTACACATGGATAGATAGATAGATGAATAGACAGGGAGATAGAGTTCTAAAAGATATAAAAATAATTACATATACACAATAAAAAAAAGACACGCAACACACACATGCACACGCAGCACAACAACACACACACAAACAAACACACACACACATAACCCAACACAACACAACACAAACACAAACAAACACAGCACACACACACAACACAACACAACACAAACACACACACATACGCACACACACACACACAACACAACACAACACACCACAACACCAGCCAACGCCTACCAAGGTCTACAGGGACGCCCGCAACTCATCCCAGGAAATCCATTAAAGAAAATCAAGTGAGTGTCAGGGCGAGTTCCGTTCCTCACTTCCGTAAACAAGACACGGCTCATGTGACTCAAGAAATTCCTGCTTTCCATCTTGTAGTTCGAGTGTCGTGGAGACAGGGAGGGAGGGAGGGATGGAGAGTGTGAGGGAGGGTGTGAGGGATGGGGGATGGGATGGGAGGAAGGGGGTGAGGGAGGGAGGGATGGAGAGTGGGATGAAGGGAGGGGGGAGGGAGGAGGGTGTGAGAGAGGAGGGAGGGAGGGAGGGTGTGAGGGAGGAAGGGATGGGATGAAGGGGGTGAGGATGGGGGGAGGGGGTTAGACAGGGAGGGAGGGTGTGAGGGACGGAGACTGGGATGAAGGGAGGGAGGGAGGGATGAGATGATGGGGGTGAGAGAGGGAGGGAGGGAGGGAAGGAGAGTATGGGACTGTGAGGGATTACGGATTGGAGGGATGGAGGCAGGAAGGAGGGGTGTGAGGGATTATGGGAGAGAAGGAGGGAAAAATGGAGGGAGGAAAGGAGAAAAGGAGGAATTAGGGTGAGGGGAGGAGGGAGGGAGGGAGAGAGGGAAGAAGAGTGCGGGACTGTGGGGCTCTGAGGGAGGGAGGGAAGGGAAGGAGGAAGGCAGAGAGTGAGGTTGTGAGGGAGAGAGGAAGGAGAGAGAGAGAGAGCGAGTTGTATATAAGGGAGATCAATGAAATACCTAAATATTGTCGACCTGAAGTTCATTTTTCATTTCATTTTTTACATTTTTCACATTTCTCCCTTCCCAAAGAACCAAGAAAAAAAATATATCTTGAGAAAAGTTCCTTCTCCTCCTCCTCTTCACCCTTCTCCTTCTCTTACTCCTCCTCCTCTTATTTTCTTTCTCCTTCTCTTTCTCTTCCTTCTTTTCCTCCTCTTCATCCCTCTCCTCCTTCTCCTCCTTCTCTTTCTCTTCCCCCTTCTCTTTCTCTTCCTATTTCTCCACTTCCTTCTCTCCCTCCTCTCCATCCTCCATCTCTTCTACCACCACCTTATATTCCTACTACTACTCCTCCATCGCTACCATCACCACCTACTCCTCCTACCTAATCCCTCCTCCTTCTCCTTCTCCTCCTACTCCTACTCAACCTCCGTCTCTTCCTCCTTCTCTTCCTCCTCTTCCACCTCCTCCTCAATCTCTATGACTACCACCACCACCTCCTCCTATTCCTCCTCCTCCTCCTCCTCCTCCTCTGCCTCCTCCTCCTCCTACTCTTCCACCTCCTACATTTCCACTTCCTCTTCCACCTTCTCCTTAACCTTTACCTCCACCTAAGATGTTGAGAGACGGAAAGACTCAATCGGTTTTGAATATTTTTCGTAGTCAAATCATTTCTTTCTTTCTTTCGTTTTATTTATTTATTTATTTATTTTATTTATTTATTATTTTTTATTTTTTTTTTGGGGGGGGGGGTGAATTCCTCGAGCTGTTTAAGCGGACGAATATTTTCCATCTATTGATCGGGAACGTACACATGTCATTGGACATTTACGAGGAGAGAGAGAGAGAGAGAGAGAGAGAGAGAGAGAGAGAGAGAGAGAGAGAGAGAGAGAGAGAGAGAGAGAGAGAGAGAGAGAGAGAGAGAGAGAGAGAGAGAGAGAGAGAGAGAGAGAGAGAGAGAGAGAAAGAAAGAAAGAAAGAGAGAGAGAGAGGGGGGGGGAGAGAAAGTGAGAAAGAGAAGGAGAGCGAGAGAAAGAGAAAGAGATGGAGAATGATATAGCGAGAGAAAGTGAACGAGAGAACGAAAGAGAGAACGAGAGCGAGAGAGAGAAGAAATTTGCGAGAGAAAGAGAAGGTGAGAACAAGATAGAGATAGAGAAATTCGCAAGAAAGAGAAAGAAGGAAAGAGAGGGAGTGTGTTTGAGAGTGAAATCTGAAAGAGAGAGAAAAAGAAAAGAGAGGAGAAGAATATTAAGAATAAGTTGTAGTAACAGGGACCACTTTATTAGATACATTGTATGGACATTTCTTCGAATTCTATTTGGAAAATTTTCATCTAGATATTTCTTGGAACTTTTCCATTCCGATGAAATTAGAAAAAAGCCTGGCAGATATTGCTCAAGGGCCATATACTCCAGCTTACAGATTATTATCATTATTATTTTGTTTTACTACGTTTATCATTATCATTGTCATCCGCATTATTGTTATCATTGTTGTTGTTATCAGCATCATTGTCATCAATATTATTATCATTGGTGTTATTTTTTCACCATTATTGTTATCATTGATATCAATATCATCATTATCAACATTAACATTGCCATTCATTAGTAAATAACCTTTCAATTGAAAACATATGAGAGAGGTTCAGCATATATATCCCGCATCTCTTTCTCTCTCACTCTCTCTCTCTCTCTCACTCTGTCTCTCTTACAATCTCTCTCTCTCTCTGTCTGTCTGTCTTTTTCGCAAATTCTCTCTCTCTCTCTCTCTCTCTCTCTCTCTATCTCTCTCTCTCTCTCTCTCTCTCTCTCTCTCTTTCTCTCTCTCTCTCTCTCTCGTCAATCTCTCTCACTCTCTCTCCTCTCTCTCCTCTCTCTCCTCTCTCTCCTCTCTCTCTCTCTCTCTCTCTCTCTCTCTCTCTCTCTCTCTCTCTCTCTCTCTCTCTCTCTCTCTCTCTCTCTCTCTCTCTCTCTCTCTCTCTCTCTCTCTCTCTCACACACACACACACACACAAGCACTCTCACTCACTCTCTCACTCGATCTTGTCTCTTTCTCATAAATATGATAATGCATTGATAATTGATGAATAATATTAATTTTAAAAGATGTTAGTAATAACAATTATGATAAATATAAATAACAATTGATAATGATAATTAAATTAGTTCTGTTAGCCCCCTAAAATTAAGTTCTGGTAAAAAAAAAAAAAGTAATAATTATAATGATAATTAAAGATAAAAAATATAAATAAAAGTAATGGTGATTAGTGATTGTTAGAGTCCCAGTTAATTAGGTCGTTAGTTAGATGATGGTGATTATAATCGTTAGTGATCGTAATGATATTGATAGTGATAAAAGTGATGATGATAATGAGGATGATGATAACAGTAGTGATAATGACAAAGATCATGACAAAAAGAATGATGATAATGATATTATTGATGATTATGAGGTTGATTATAATAATAACGATAATAATAAAAGTTGCATCATTGATAATGTTAGCGACAATAACAGTACATATATATCATTGATAATGATATTTATTGTAAAAAGATTAATGACAGGACTGATAATGATAACAATATTGACATTATTGTCATTATCATCATTATCAATATTAGAATTATTAGAATTATGTTTCTACTGTAATTCGTATTAATGTTAACACTGTTATATTCATTTTACTTTTTATTACTATCATCATTATTATCATTATCATAGTTTCTGTTATTATTATCATTATCATCATCGTCATTATTATTATTATTATCAATGTTACCATTTCTGTTATCATTCATATCATCATTATAATCATTATCATCATTGATATTATTCACATCATTGTTAGTATCATTATTTCTATAAACATTCTTATCATCATTTTTATCATTGTCATCATTAAGTGATTAATGTAGCAAAAAATATCTATTCTATCCAGTATCCTATCCCGAACCAAGCATCCTATCCCAAACTTACCATCCTATCCCAAACCCAGCATCCTCCCCCAAACCCAGCATCCTCCCCCAAACCCAGCATCCTCCCCCAAACCCAGCATCCTCCCCCAAACCCAGCATCCTCCCCCAAACCCAACATCCTCCCCCAAACCCAGCATCCTCCCCCAAACCCAGCATCCTCCCCCAAACCCAGCATCCTCCCCCAAACCCAGCATCCTCCCCCAAACCCAGCATCCTCCCCCAAACCCAGCATCCTCCCCCAAACCCAGCATCCTCCCCCAAACCCAGCATCCTCCCCCAAACCCAGCATCCTCCCCCAAACCCAGCATCCTCCCCCAAACCCAACATCCTCTCCCAAACCCAACATCCTCCCCCAAACCCAGCATCCTCCCCCAAACCCAGCATCCTCCCCCAAACCCAGCATCCTCCCCCAAACCCAGCATCCTCCCCCAAACCCAGCATCCTCCCCCAAACCCAGCATCCTCCCCCAAACCCAGCATCCTCCCCCAAACCCAGCATCCTCCCCCAAACCCAGCATCCTCCCCCAAACCCAACATCCTCCCCCAAACCCAACATCCTCCCCCAAACCCAGCATCCTCCCCCAAACCCAGCATCCTCCCCCAAACCCAGCATCCTCTCCCAAACCCAACATCCTCCCCCAAACCCAGCATCCTCCCCCAAACCCAGCATCCTCTCTCAAACCCAACATCCTATCCCAAACCAAGCACCCTCTCCCAAACCCAACATCCTCTCCCAAACCCAACATCCTCCCCCAAACCCAGCATCCTCCCCCAAACCGAGCATCCTCC
>NW_028234420.1:17670269-17675269 GCF_977035675.1 Penaeus japonicus
ACAAGACTGGATTGTCAATAGTGATTCATCCCATGTGTCTGATGTCGCATCAACAAGCGATCTCATTAATGAGAGGATGGAGGAGTTGAGCCTTTCTGTAATACCATTACTTTGTGGGCGGTAAGGGAGAATGTTAACACGAGTTACATTCATGATATCACATAACTTATCCATGACTTTGTTATGAAATTCAGTCCCGTTATCAGTTGAAAAATACATGGGGGCTGAATGTCTATGACAGAAGTCGTGAAAAGCATGTGCAACAACATTTGCTGTTTTGTTGGGCACGGGGACGAGTTCACAAAAACGAGTGAAGTTATCAATGAAAACTAAAATATAACGATTACCATTGCGAGAAGGTAGAAAACCTGACAATGTGTCGCAAGAGACTTTCTGGAAAGGAAAGTCTGGAATGTCATATTTCAATGCAGGGGCTGGGTCGTTGGTATTTCCCTTGTAATATGGGCATTGCTTACAAGAGTGAACATGCTTAGCAACTTTGCTAATAAGGTGTGGGAAGAAGAAGCGTTGCTGAGCTAAGTGAATTGCCTTGTACTTACCACAGTGTGCAGCTTCTTTCGACTCATGGAAAAGAGGAAGGATTCGACCTTCAAGGGATTCAGGAATAACTACAAGCTTACGAGATGCCTTAAGCTTTCTTGTCCTATATCTAGACTTGTAGCAAAGTAGACCGTTAGCATCGAGGTAAAGTTGACTTACTCGAACATGTCTGCTAGGGGGAGGTCTTTCATTCTTTTCTAAAGCTTGAATTAAGGGTCCGTACAGACTATCATTACGTTGCGCTATCCGAATCTCGTCCTCCGTGGGTGGGTCCATGGGAGGTACGGCTGGGGCAGCCAAGACCGGGGCGGTAACAGAATGAATGGAGTCGGAACGGCGATCATTAACATGTGCAGACCGGATCTCGTCCTTCGAAGAATCCTCAACGGTAGGAGCGGCAGTATTTACCAAGATCGGTGCAATGTCAGAGAATTTCACCTTGCGGGAGGCAAAGGTGGGCGAGGAGCTAGATTCAGGCAGGTTGTGAGCGTCAGAGAGGGGAGCGCGTGATAGCGCGTCGGCAACGACATTTTGTTTCCCGGGTAAATAAACAATGGTGACGTCAAACTCTGCAAGAATTTCAATTGCGCGGGCGCGTCGTCCATGAGGGTCCCTACCCTTAAATATGGACGTGAGGGGGGAATGATCAGTGTGCACTTCTATCTGATATCCCAAGATTAGCTCTCGAAAATGACGGAGGGCCCATGTGATACTGAGAAGTTCACGGTCCGTCGTGTGATAGCGTTTTTTCCGCTGAATTGAGGGCGCGACTTGCAAAAGCAATGGGCTGCGTTTTTCCAGAATGGCCATGTTTTCTTGGTGGAGTACTACTCCAAGCCCGAGATCTGAGGCATCAGTGGTGAGGATAAAAGGCAAATTGAAATCGGGGAAGGCTAAGAGTGGACCCTAATTAGTCGCGATTTAAGAGTTGAAAATGCGACTTTTTTCCTCGCCTGCCCACTGCCAAGTAGACTCATTTTTAAGGAGATTACTAAGCGGGGTCGCGATGGCACCGTAACCTTACGTGAACGGCCTGTAAAAACCTGAGAGGCCTAAAATTTATTTAATTTCCTTCTGGTTCTTGGGTGTTGGAAAATCGGTAATGGCTTTAATTTTTGAATCAGTGGGTGCAATACATTTAAACGACAATGTATGGCCTAAGAAATCTAACCTAGATTTAAAGAACTGACATTTGCTAGGCTGAATAGTTAATCCTGCAGTTGATAGTCTATTGAAAACCTGCCGCAATTTATTCTCTTGCTCAGAGAGGGAGGGTGAGCAAATTAAAATATCATCTAAATACACGAGGACCTGATCATTAATTAATCCTGATAGTACAAGTGACATTAATCTGCTAAATGTGAGAGGGGAATTGCGAAGGCCGAAAGGGCATACTAAAAATTCAAAGTGTCCCATATGAGTCGAGAAAGCCGTATATGGCACGCTTTCAGGAGCCATAGGAACTTGCAGGAAACCTTTAGCAAGGTCAATAGTTGAAAAAATCTTATTATTAGAGCCAATGTCTTGCAACAACAATCTAAGATTAGGAATTGGGAATGGTTCTGGCACTGTTACTTTATTCAACTTGCGATAGTCGACCACTGGGCGGAAAGTATTATCCTTCTTTGGAACAAGGAGGAGGGGAGAGGCCCAGGGTGAATTGCTTGGTCGAATAAGATTCATGTCTAACATTGCTTTAACCTCCTTTTCCAAGGCCTGTCGCTTCGAATGAGGGATCTTATAACTTGGTATGTACGAAGGCTTAGCGTCAGGCTCGAGGGTGATGGAGTATTGAATCAGGGTTGTTTTTCCGATAGCACAGTCCTTGGTTGGCAATACGCTCGGGAATTCATTAAATAAGTTCTTCAAATTATCGTATCCTTCATGAAAATCTTAATTTTACTTTAGAACATGATCAGAGCTATGCTCATCAGGGAAAAATGTTGTGGTGGCAGAAAAAATAGGGGAGGGAACAGGTAAATCAAACTCGCAGATAGGCAAGTCTGTAAATTCGTAAGATATCACAGGTACACCAGCATTAATAGTTAATGGGGCAGGGGTCAGATTAAATACATGCACCTGACATCTATTATCAGTAATACTGTAAAAGGAAGGTAATGCCACACAACCTTTTACCCAAATATTATCAGGTAATATCAAATCAGTACCATTTGCCGAAGGACAAGAAACGTCTATCAGTAGATCATGAAATGCCGGGATAGTAGTGGTAGCACTAGCTATAAACTTAGGAGCATTATCATTAGCGGTCCAAGATTTCGCACAGTCGTCAACGTGTTTTGCGCGCGAAGGTTTGCGTGATGCGGGTGCGCGCGCAGCGAGAGGAGAGGTGAAGCGAGGGCGGGTGGGAGGGGTAGGGGGGTGGTGGGTAGGAGAGGATGGGAAGTGAGGTGTAGACATGGTGTGACTATGGTCATGTGTGTCTTCATAGATTGACATTGCGGGTGTGAATGGGTCGGCATGCGTCCATAGGCAAGAGGGAGTCCTTAATAGGTAATTCTGACCATTAAAAGTAATGCTATTACTCTGAGGATGGAGGGAAATACCTGTACGGTATAAGAAATCATGACCCAACAAGAGGTGTCCCGGAGTAAAATTAGATTCTACAACGACAAACTTGTGAGCAAAAATTTCACTACCAAGAGAAATGTTAAGGACTTTGCTGCCTAAAGCTGATACCTTATCTCCTGTTATCCCGCAAATGGTGGTTTGACTCGGTTGCAAATCTAATGATAATTCAAAATTCCGCAAGGTATTCAACGAGACCACAGAACAAGAAGATCCGGTGTCTAAGAAGAAATATGCAGGCTTGTCATTCAATATAGATGGAAGCAAAGGCGGCTGAGTGATATCATTAGGGATGCAACTAGTCGAGACAATGTGATGTGTTACCGGTATTGTGCTTGTAGTGTCGCCGTGTCTGGGTGTTTTTGGCTTTTCCCTAAAAAATGGCGGTTTGCTTGGCGTTGCTGGAGCAATTTGTAAGTTTGATCCACCTGGTCAGGGAACGCTGAGCAGTGAGGCCAAGGGTGTGAGCGCGTGCCATGATAAGGACAGTACGGTGTCGAATAACATGAGTCGGCACCGTGACCTTTCGCACAACAATTAAAACACTGATCTCTGTCTGGTGCCCAATTCGTGACACAAGGTTGTTTACGGCTTGGTACATGAGGTGAGTTAGATGCTGGGGGAAAACGAGTCTTATGTCCCGTATTATATCTGTGAGGGGAGGTTTGTCTCGAGTGTTGTGTTTTGTCGTTTGGTTGTTTGTGTCTATATGTGTTACGCGAGGGTGTGGTGTCTTGTGTGGTCGTGTTTGCCTTAGTCGTGGGAACGCCTGCATTGACTGATACTGCGGGAGCCTTCTCTCTGATAGACTTGGCAAATTCGCCGGGTAACTTAAGTAAATCAGTATCTTCACAGGGTTCCCAAACTTGCTCTTGTACAGAAGTAGGTAAAGAAGCAACAAGGATAGATTTGACCATATACGTCATAGAGGAGACGTGATGGTCGTTAAACAAGGACTTTACGTGGGAGTCATGGTTGTGGGGAATACTCTTAACCCATTTTGAAACTTGAACCCGAAGCTGATTGATAAAGAATCGAATGTCTTCTTCGGACAAGGAAGCAGGCTTTAATTGAATGAGTCTCGCGAACTGAATATGGTGACTTACATCCAAGGATTTGAACGAAGATCGAAATATATCCTGGAAATAACTCCAACTTCGCAATTCGGATGGCAATGTTTTAAAGGCGTTAATCGCGTTACGTACTTTCGCTGAGGTAAGCTCTAAACGTGTTTCAGCCGCGTTTACGCATTTATTGCCGAAAGAGGGGTCATCTCTAGACATTCCACCTTGAACAATCATAGATTCAACATTTTCCAAGAAATCTTCAACCGGAATGGACGAGCCATCAAATTTCTGTACGATATTGAATGTTTGGTGAGGTTGGAAAGTCATGTTGGAGAAGGGGGGGCGGGTGGGGGTCAGGTCAGAGGGTGGGACAGTGGTGGAATTAGCAGTTGAGATGATTGTGTGGGGTCAGAGATCGGGAAACGGGACGGGAGGGAGAATGGGAAGGTACAGTATCCAACCCAAAGAATATTTCGGTAGTTTCCCTGAGATTTCTGAACACTTTACCACTTCGTAATTCACTCATGAATAGGCGCGAGAAAGAAAACCAATCACTTCACAATAGAAAGAAAAAAAAAGAAAAGAAAGTGGGTAACACAAGTCACAACACTAGGGTGTGAAAAACAATTAAGAGGAAGAAAAATGACACGAGGGATATCGACCTTAGTCGCAACTAACCTTCATTACCGATGTCTTCGTCCTGTCAGTCAACTTGATGCGCTGTATGCTGTGTGACACTGGAAAAAATTATTCGCTATCGTGGTACGTAGCTAATTATTGTACCAA
>NW_028234420.1:17695269-17697769 GCF_977035675.1 Penaeus japonicus
AGTGAGGATTAGTGTTAGGGTCATCTTTGTCTCCTTGATCCCTGCTGGAATGGAGAACAGGAGAAAACTAGGTAAAGAGACTAAGGAACTAGCAAAAAAAATATCCGATTACTTCACCTATCACTCTGGAAGACAATCCATCGCGAAATCTGACTTTGTTGTTACGAATTTACTCACGAATAACTGAGACACTGGCGGAGCTCTCGTCCACCGTACACGTGAGTTTTCCCGAAGTCTCGCTAGCGACTTCCACGCTGACTTGCACTATGTTCCCCGGAGGTTCGACGTTGCTGTTGGACTGTGGTCAAAGATGGGTTTTTGAGTTTCGATTTGAGCAACGCTTTCGAGCACCATTTGGGAAGGATGTATGCATATAGATTTACATATTTATATATGTTTGTGTATATATATATATATATATATATATATATATGTGTTTATATATATATATATATATATATATATATATATATATATATATATATGTATGTATGTATGCATGTGTATATATGTATGTATATATATATATATATATATATATATATATATATATATATATATACATATATACATATATAAGTGTGTGTATAAGAATTTTGTACATATGATACATTTACCATAATGACTTCTTCCCCCTCAGCGCATTCTTCCTCCAATCCATCTGGACATTCCTGGAAGCTTGGGCTGCAGTTTCTCGCAGGATACCCCGTAACATGGAACAGCACTGGTTTTGACTCACCGCTGTTCACAAATACAGTCTTTACAGGACTTGACACTTTAGGCTTTCCTGGCATATTGGAGAGAGGGGGAGTGGGAGGAGGAATAGGGAGGGGGAGGGAGAAGTTAGAGGGGGGAGGAGGAGAGGAAGAAATCAATCATTGTATTAGTCTGTATACAACTACATGATTAATAGTTAAAGAAAAACAAAACAAAAACAAAAAAACATATCATACAGAGATATCTAACAACAGGATCAAGGAGAACGCAAGAAAAGAGGATAAATAATGAGAGAGAGAAAATAAAAAGGCTGATAATAAAAACAAACCTATGACATAGATTTGAAAAGTAAAATTCTTAGCGATGGAGACTTCTGGCAGGAATCCCTGTACGGTGTAATTTCCGTGGCTCTTAGCTTTTACTTTGGTGATTTTCAGATATAATTTCGATATATCTTTATAGTAGATTAAATTCATCTGCAATGTAATTAAAATGCATCTCATTCGATATAAGTAATAACAATGGTATGAATATTTTGATAGTGACTTATCTTATGGTTTAGGTCATATTGGTTGTGATTTAAAAAAAAAAAAGTTTATTTAGTAGGAATAACTGACTAATGAATAAACAAATTAGAACATCAGAAGTGAAAGAGAGACAGAAAGAGAGAGAAAGAGAGAGAGATAGAGACAGAGACAGACATACATACATACAGACAGACAGAAACAAAGACACAAAGAGATTTAAGCATAACAAATTGAATAATTAAAGTAAAACAAAAACAAAAGAAAAAAAAAAAAAACTCACATTCGCTGTATTCTGCAATTCCTTCCCTCTCCAGTCAAAGAGTGTGACAAGGATATCATCAGGGTAATGGCTAACATTGATGTCATATATCAGTTTCTCTCCCTCATGGATATAATTGATGCTGTTTCCGGAGAAGTTCAGGTACGGGCTGAGAAAGTCTGAAAGAGTTCTGTAGTATTCGTAAGGGATGTTATCTGTACTGGCTGTATTCTATAGCATTACAACACATCGCCAAACACTATTTGTTTCTTTATTCATCTCTCTCTCTCTCTCTCTCTCTCTTTCTCACTCCTTCTCCCTTTCACTCGCTAACTATTTATCTATCTAAGCCTATTTTTATCTCTCTCTCTCTCTCTCTTTCTCTGTCTCTCTCTCTCTCTCTTTCTCTGTCACTATCTATCTATATATGTCTTTGTCTATCTCTATCTATCTCCCTCCCATATATATATATATATGTATATATATATATATATATTGCTACGCCAATGGGTCTTTGTCTCTGTGTAAACATGTGTCAACAGGATACAAAGGTGTAAGAGTCGGGGCGAGAGGAGCAGAGGAACAAAGCCAGGACAGACGCAGTTTGGTGCTCCTGCTGTGAAGACCTCGCGTGTGCCCCTTGTGACCTGAGATACCTTGTGTTGCACTGTTATAAGCCTATATTGTGCAGTGTGATGTGCTGCTTCCCCCCTGTATTGTGCCCATAGATTAGTGTCTTTGTGAAGAACTAGTTTAAATAAAGGATAGACGTGTTATTGTGTGTTTACTTCGTGCCCTGCCTTGCCTCTTGGTGTCTTCCCCTCCTGGTGTTCTGGGACGCTGTGGTGGTCGGTGTCTCTTAGAGCATTCTGTGTTCACGGCCCTGTGGTTGGCACGCCGTCTGCCTAGCTTCCCTGGTGTTGGTGGGTGAGAGGTGGGGCGATCGGCGTCATAATATATATATATATATATATATATATATATATATATATATATA
>NW_028234420.1:17760269-17775269 GCF_977035675.1 Penaeus japonicus
ACACCCTGGCTGTATGAGACAGCCAGGAGTTGTTGGCAAAGAGTTCATGGTTCTGTGCAAGCCGACGCTGCACTTTTTGTCTTGGCTGCGAGTCCGACGGGGACTGTAAGACCTTGGCAAGAAACTGAGCCGCCATCTGATCGATCCGGGTGTCCAGAGGGAAAAGGTTGGCCTCCAAGAGGAGTTTGGCAACCTTAGCCCATATAGGAGCACCCAGAATGATCCTGGCGGCATCGTTTTGCATGACGTCAAGCCTTTGCCGTAGTCCAGGCTTGACCGTAATCAGGGCGACGGAGGCGTAGTCCACAATGGGACGGACAGCATGCACATAGAAGGATCTTAGTACGCCCTGACAGAGCTCTCATGACAGAGAGTCTTGCCTTGGTCCGTTCTAGGAGGTATTGAACCTCCGAGCGGAAAGTAAGCTTACTGTCAACCCATACACCCAGGTATTGGAAGACATGAACCCACTCTAGCTCTATCCCTTGGACTCGCAGCCTTTGGTCTCGGACATCCTGTTTCAGCGCCATTGCCTTCGATTTGGCTGCTGAGATCTTAAGCCCGACTCTGCGGCATTCCTCAGACATTAGATACAGACAACGCTGGGTCTTTCTGATTAAATTCTCATTCTTCCTCCCAACAGAGATAATTGCCAAATCATCTGCATATGAGATGATCTTGCACCCCGCTGGGAGTGGAATGTCGAGGATGCTTAACATGAGGGTGTTAAACAGAGCCGGGCTGAGGACCCCCCCTTGTGGAGTGCCATTCTCCAGGGGTAGATGCCTGGAAAGGTGACCTTGGAACTTCACTCTGGCAGTTCTGTCCCGAAAGTAGTCACCAATCCAGGCAAGCAGTCTGCCCTTGATTCCTTTGCGGATCAGGACCTCTTGAATGGCAAGTGGGCTCGCCAGTTCAAAGGCCTTCTCCAGGTCCAGGAAAACAATGACAGATCTGGTGGTGCTGACAGTGCTCAGTAAGGTGGCTATACTGTGAGCAGTGCTCTTACCCCTTGTGAACCCGTGTAGGTATTCATGTGGCGGTCCCAGCTTCCACTGGAGCCGGTTCAGTACCATTCTCTCTGCCGTCTTTCCCAGACAGCTGAGTAGAGAGATGGGGCGGTATCGTCCCGGCTCCTTTGGTTTAGGGATGGGAACTATGTCAGCCCTCTTCCAGCACTGTGGTAGTGAGGAAGTCTCCCAGGACCTGTTGATAAGATGCAAGAGTGCAAGCTCACCTTCAAGTCCAAGGTGGGAAATGATGGGGTAGGAGATCCCATCACAACCCGGGGCTGACCGCGAACTGGTCTTATATGTTCGCCTTAGTTCCCTCAGAGAGAACATGGCATCGGCATCATCAGGCTCGACCGCCTTTTCTCTGATGAGGGCATGCCTGCCTGGAAGCAGTTCCTCTTGGCATGCCCTCAACTCTGCTGGTAGACCGGCGCTACTTGTTCTTGCAGAGAACTCGAGTGCCAGTCTTTCTGCCTCCGACCGCGGGTCATGGTGGGTCATTCTGGGGGCTGAGCGATTTGTGGCCCGTCTGATGCGGTTCCACAGCTCTGTAAGGGAGGTTTGGTGGCCAAAGGACTCACACCACTCCAGCCACTTTTCCTGCTTTACCCTCTTAGCAGTTTCCTGAGCATCCCTGAGAGCCTCTCTCAAAAGAGCGTGGTTCTCAGGGGTTCTCTGTCTGCGGAAGTGTCTTCTGCACATATTGATTCTGTGGTTGACCTCCTTAACCTCATCATTGTAGTACCAGGCGTCTTTAAAACACCTGGACCACGGACGAGTTTTGGGAATGGTATCTGAGGCTGCCTCGTCTATGGCATTAACTAGTCTTGCCTCAAGTGTATCCACATTATCATTATGTGAGAATTCACTGGTTCTGAGGCACCTGGCCAGGGCCTCCTGGAAAGCTTTCCAGTTGGCCCTGTCCACCTTCCATCGAGGATTGTGCTGGGGCATAGGGGCCGGGCCAGCATCCAAGATGGTGGTGACTATCCCATAGTGATCGCTCGTGGCAGTGTTGTCCACAGACCAACGAATCCTCTCGACCGAGGCCGCAGTGACAAAGGTAAGGTCAAGGACCCCCCCGCCAACGTGCGTAGGCTCCTGGTTGTTGAGGAGAGCAATCTCGGGGCATGACTCAAGCACCGCGGCTATGTGATAGCCTGCCGCATCCCGGTTCCGTGTGGGAGCCAGGATGGGGTGGTGGGCATTGAAGTCTCCCCCTATGAGAATTGGCTCGTGTGCCGCAGCAGCACAGACTTCACTAATATCTAAGCTCCTACAGGTTGGCCTGCTGTACACATTGTACAGCTTGAGGGGACCCCCAGCCATATGGATCTCAACTGCTAGGAGTTCAACACCTTCTCCACACTGCACAGGATCGGCAATCAGGGAGCAGGGAATATTCGACTTCACGAGGGTAATCAAACCTCTGGTGCCTTCGCTAGAGGGCAACACAAAGGGATGATATCCTGAGAAGCGAACAGTGTCTCCTGTTAGAGTCTCCTGGAGCATGACAATGTCAATGTTCCGAGATCGCACGATCGCGTGGAGAAGGGCATTCCTCCGAGAAAAGCTGTTGATATTCCACTGCAGTATGCTTAGATTAGGAGCCATTGTGCTAATCTGAGTCCATTAAGTCTGCGTCGTCAATGACGTCGACATAATCGGTCTCAGTGTCTGACGCCCCAGTGTGGGTAACGTCAGACATTTCGGAGTCTGACAACTCCTTGGTGAGTTCCTCACTGATTGTGATTTCCTCACTGGACTCGTCACTGTCGACAGGACAGGTCGAGCCATTAGAAGGGCTGGGTCTCCTGGGAGGTGGAGAACCCCTGGTCGCCTTGACCTTCACTCTGGATGGTCGTGGCTTCCTCGCCCTTTGGGGTTTGGGTTCAGGCTCTGCCAGTGTGGTCTTGGCCGCGGGTTGGGTGGGGAGACAAGTCTCGCCCTGGGGGTTTGTGGGGAGAGGAGTCTCACCCTGAGTTGGATTGGGTGTAGAGGCCTTGGGCCTTACATCCCTTTCCTTCAGGGCAGCGACAGTCTGGGTCATTGCCGTGACGGCGACCTCGACTGCCTTCTCCGTCTCTTCACTGGTCCGTCCCAATGCTGACGCAACTGCTGTGACAACTGCCGTCAGCAAGAGCGTCAAGTCATTCTCCGTAAACAGAGTTTGACTCTCCGCTCTTGGGTTGGCCTTTGGTGTGTTCCCAGACCCCTTCCGGGTCTGTTTCCGTCTTGGAACACCCACCAGGGCCGGAAACTCCTTTGTGTTGGAGGTGTCCGGTGGTGGTTTTGTTTTGGGCGGTGCTTCCTTCCTCTTAGGAGGGGGGGGAGCCCTTACCCCTTTGTTCTGCCCCCAGACGTAAGTGCCTGGAGGGGCAGGAACAAAGTCCGGTCGTTTTGCAACAACCTCTTGTCGCCGTAGAGCCTCTTCCTTCCTGACGGAACATCCGAGGCTCCAGGCATGGTGCTTTTTGTGGCAGTTGGGACACTTGGCAGTAGTGTCCCGCTTGCCCTCCTTGTGTGCTTTGAGGCACACCTCCGTGCTGTGTGCCTGACTACAGACACCACACTTCGGCTTTGCAGAGCAAGTGGCCTGGTGGTGTCCGTACTTCTGACACGTGAAGCAACGGAGTGGATCAGGGACATACGTCCTGAGGTTGTAGGAGCCCCAATTACCAAGGTCCAAGGACGCAACTGGGGCTCCCTTCAAGGTGACCAGGACTTGCCTGGTTGGGTGCTTCCCTTTGGAAAGTCGGGAAGCTCCCACCACCTTAGGATGGGCAGTGATGACCTCAAGGTCATACATCTGAGGGAAGCCAAGAAGCACCATCTTGGACTTCCTCTCATCAGAAGTCAGGGCCGCCAAACTCACCTTCCGTCCGTCCTGGAGCTTGTCAGTCTCCTGGAGGAAGGTGAGAGTGGACTGGTCCTTAGGGATGATTATCATGCCTTTGTCTTTGGCAATTCTAATCGTCAGACGGCACTGTCTCTGGGTTTCCAGAGCCCGTACCATCTGATAAGCGTTGTCGAATCCTTCCGGTTTAGGGGGAACCCTAAACTGGGGGAACCGACTCGGGGCTACAGACTCGCCCTCCGAGTCTGTAGCCGGCCGAGGACGCTTAATGCTTGCCTTCCGAACCGACGCCGGAATTTTGGCAGTGGGGCCAGCAGGGTTGGAGGGTCCTGTCTGGCTTCCATTTTTACTTTGACTCGTCTTCTGAACCGACGCCAGAGACTTGTCAGTGCCAAGGGCTGGTTTGGAGGGTCCAGCCCGAGGCTCTTGGGTAGGCTTTCTCTAAACCGACGCCAGAGCCTTTCCCAACTTTTTACTTTTGTCTCCAAGGACCTTAAAAGGTTCCAAGGTGACAGCCTTGGTCATCTTCATGCCAGGTTCGTCAACGTGGGGGTCAGTCAGGGGTTTTTTACAGTAAGTTGCCATAAATATAGTGTTCAATTCATCCTCCCACGCCCCCACCCACCACGGAGTCCAACAAGGGGAAGCTGTGCACTGAGACCATGCTCAGAAGCCACAGGGGTGGTGGGAGGATATACGCAACCCCTGCCTCGCATTGATGGCACTCGCAAATACATGCGATTGCCTGCAAGACAGGAGCTGCTTGACCCTAGCCTAGCTCAAAAGAGAGACCAGCCGATTGACCTAATCGAGCCAAGATCAGGCCACCCGTCTTGCTGGAATAGAGGACCAAAGAGGCGTGTTGCTAGCCGCAGGGCGTACTCGTACACGGCATCGCTCAACCTCCAGGACTCCCGTCTCCCAGCGCACAGGGGCGCCACGCACGGCAAACACGTGGGCAGGTGTGTGCCCCCCTGGGGGGAGGACCAGGGGGGGGGGGTGATCCCACCTACTAGATCAGCACCTAGGAACGCTTAGTCGTCCTTCCTCGGAGAATCAACCGCTAGAAGGCCACCTCAACGGGAGGGAGAGACTGGCCAATTCTAGAACGGGCTCTTCCGAGGAAGGAGTTCAAGCCCCCGCGCCACGACAAGGCGGTTCCTTATTAATAACTGGAACTCCCACCGAAGTGGAAGGGGACAGTTAAGTTAGACGAAGAGTTCAGGTGAAGATAAACAGTCAGGAAAATGAAGGAAAGTTGTAGTTAAAGTAGTGGGAGGACGAAACTCCCTGTCTGACTTTTTAAGTTATTGAAGTGTCATGCTCACTCAAAACCTTCTGGGAGGCCTGCCAGGTCGGAAGGTGAAAAGTCTTTGTTGATTGTTGATTTATTCTTCTTCTTCTTATCTGTGAGGGTGAGTAAGTTGAAGAGGGTTGGGAGGAAGGGGTCTGGAACTTGGGTTTGGGTTAAGGATAAGTAATCTTTATTATTTATTCATTAAATAGAGTTAGTAAAAACCAAAAAAGTGTTAGTATTTTTTTTTTTTTTTTTTTTTTTTTTTTTTTTTTTTTTTTTTTGAAGCGTGATAAAGCGCAAGAGGAAGTGGTGAAAGGAGCTGGAGAGATAGTGAAAAGAAACTTGGGAGGAGATAAAGTGAGAGAAAGTTAAGTACAGTGAAGAGAGTATTAGCTTTTTATTTAGGATTGGTCTTGAGGAGAAGGAAGTTGAAGTGAATAATGGAAGTGAGTAAAGTGAAGAGGAAGTGATGAAGGGAGCTGGAGGGATAGTGGAAATGAAATTTGCGAGGAGATAAAGTGATAGAAGGAAAGCTGAGAAAGGTGGAGAAAGGAGAAAAGATAAGTTGTAAGACCAGGAGAAAGAAGTCAGAGAATAGCTTGCATGTGCGCCCTTAGTAGCTGAACAAAGCCCCGGGTCAACCCCTCGGGAGGCAGCCAGAAACCAGAACACCTAGCAGGCTATTTTTTAAGGGATTTTTTTTTTTTTTTTTTTTTTGGATTTTTACATTCTGAAGCTCTGCCCACGCTGCACTTCGCCGACCTCGCACGTCACCTCTCACTGCTATGCATGATGTGCCGTGCTTGACGTTGAAGTGGAGCCCTGTGGGTTGGCTTGTAGTCTTGGTTAAAAGGTGTTAAAAATCTTCATTCTTCATTCTTGAACTTGCAGGTCCTCTTGAAGTTTACTTCGTTCTTGTCTTCTTGTCTTCTTTTAGCTTCTCCTCTTCATGGTTGCCTCCTTACATCATCGGTCTCCTGTACCTGATGCCGTGAATATGGCCTCAACTTCTTCAATGCCATTGATTCTGCTGAGGCTTTTGGGCCACCAGGCATGTGTGCCTTCTGGACGGACGTTGAGGCGATTGTAGAGCTCCTCATCCTCATCTTGGATTTTTGTCCATCTTCTTCTTGCTTGATGGTGGAGTCTCTGGTTGATCGCCTCGATCCTTAGTCTTTCATGGATCTCTCGTGCAGTGACTACTTCGGGAAAGCGAATATTCAGAATCCATTTGCCTGCCTGGTTCTGAATAGTCTGTAGCTTCATCATCTGCCTTCTAGAAATGGTGTGGGTAGGCACTGGTGGGTATTCCATGATGGGCCGCACTAGGGCTTTATAAATGTAGAGCTTGGTTTCAGTACTCAGTGTCTGGAACCTTCTGATCTTGTTCAGCTGATGTTTAGCTTTGGTTGCTCTTTCATTTATGTGAGGGACAATTCCTCTTCTGCTAATTGTTAGCCCTAGTATCTTTCCTTTGTCACAGTAGTCCACTGCTTCCTCGTCCACTATCAGATCTGCTGTCTTGAATTTGGCCACAGGAATGACTTGGAATTTTCTCATGTTGGTTGAGATCTTCCACTGTCTTTCGTATCGATTGATGGTCTCTATGGCTCTGGCAGTTCTGAGTGCCATCATCTCGATCGATCTCCCTTCATACTTGATTATCTGAGTGATGTCGTCGGCATACATATAGTGATTGCTGCCATGTGATGGTTCAGGCAGATCTGCTGTATAGATTGTGAACAGTGTCGGTGAGAGGCAGCTTCCCTGTGGAACTCCACTCATGAGGGGAATTGCTTCGCCGACTGTATTGCCGACGACTATTCTTGCACTCCGACTTTCAACAAAGTCACACAATAGCTTGGTCAAGGACGTCGGGAGATTCAGCCTGATGATCTTAAGTTTCAGGCCTGTGTGCCAAACTTTGTCGAAGGCTTTGGCCACATCTCTCAGAACCACATTGACTTGGTTCCTTTCGCTCATGGCATTGGCGATTTCTTCATATATGATTGCAATGGCTGTTGATGTTCCTCTGCCTGGTCTGAAGCCATGTTGCCTGGGATTTTGTAAATCGTTAATCTCCAGGTGATTTCGCAATCTTATGTTCAGTATCTTTTCAAAGATTTTGCCTGGGACTTCCAGCAGAGATATTGGTCTGTAATTCTCTACTTTTCTTGGATTTTTCCCGGCTTTTGGTATCATCCTGACTCTTGCTTCCTTGAAGTGGTCAGGGAAGTAGCCAGCAGTGAGAGAGGCATTGTATATGTTTGCCAGTCTCAGCAACATCTTGTTTGGAAGATTTTGCAGGATTGTTTTGTTGATCCTGCTTTTGCCTGGAGCAGTTCTATTCTTGAAACTCTGAATAGTTCTTTTGACATCTGTGGGGTTGATCTTGGTCATTAGTGGATCTGTGGGATCCAGTCTAGTGAAGTCAGAAGCAGCTTCTGGATATAGGAGGTGCATGTGCCTCCCTATTTCCTCTATGATGGTCTCCTCAAAATCACTGTCAAAGTTCTCTTCTTCTTCTTCGGTAATTCGGAAACAATTTCTCCAGTAATTTCTGAACAGGATTTCTTGTTCTTCTTCTTCATGAATCTTCTCATCCTGTTCGTTGAGGAGGTAGCTACTTCTGCTTTCACTTCTTCCCATCAGTTTCTTTATTCCTGACCAGAAGGACTGTGGATCTTTTCGGTCCCATTCCACTTTTTGAACAAGTTCTTCCCACTTGTCATTTGCTGCTCTCCTCCAGTGGTTAGAGAGTTCTCTTTGCAAGCTTCTATATCTTGCTCTCAGGTCTTGTGTCCATCCATGAATCCCTGCATAGTGCTGCAGGTGATTCGACTGTATATTTAGCAGTCTTACTTCAGCTGTTAGTCTTGGATGGGGGATAGTCCTGTGGTTGCTCTTGGGTACATGATGAGCAAGTGCAGCTTCAACATCGCTGTACCACTTTTCGACTTCCTCGTCAATCTCTTCCAATGTTGCAGTCCTCAAGTTGGCTGCAGGCTTAGACTGGAGCTCATCCTTGAATCCTCCCCAATTAGCCATTCTAAAGTTGAATCTGCTACAGTTTAGGCTTTTCAGGATTGGGTTGGATGATATCTTGAGGATGATGGGCAGGTGATCACTGGTGCTTGCAGGGCCCGGTTCCATGATCACGTTGTGATGGGCTTGGTTATTGCACAGTGCAATATCTGGTTTGGTTGCTGTGTTCCCTGTGATGTAAGTAGGGAAGTCTGGTCCCATGTGGATTAGATCTCCATCAGCAACCATTCTAGCAATAGCATTGCCAACCATGTTGCCTGCTCTATTGTTTAGCATTGGATGGTTGGCATTGAGGTCTCCCACTATGTATGTGGGTAATCTTCGTCGAAGTAGACTGTACAAGTCTTGCAGTGGCACAATTGCCCTTCTTGGAGGCAGATACATTGTAGCCACTACTATTGGACCTCTGCTGGTCTCTATCTCCATTGCCAGCATTTCGTCAAAGTCGTCGAGAATCTTATGTTTGATTTCTCTTCTGACTGCTATTGCTATGCCATCACTTGCTTCTCCAGTCCTGTTCCTCTGATAACATAAGTAGGGGAACAGTTTCAGCCTGTCTGTGTCCTTCAAACCATGACTGTTGATCAGGACTACATCTGCATTTAGGGCTCTATACATGCCCGACAGTTCGTTCCTACGAACCATAGTCCACTTGAGGACATTCTGCTGAACTACAGTGATGGTGTGATTCACTTGGATTTGGCTGCAGGTCCATCTTCATGCCTCTCTTGGGACTCATCATAGCCATTCCTCCTCTTCCTGTAGGACTCAGGGTCGAGGTAAGTGATAGCCACACCAACGAGATTTAGGGAGGCTGCCCTAATTCTCCTATCTATGATACTGGCACATTCATCAGATTTCAGCTTCTGATTGTTGTAGGAGTATTTCATCCTGCCATTCTTGATGTATTCTGCAACATCATCATCATCAATATTGCCGTTTGTAACGGTTTTCTCGGCAGTGTACAGGATGACTCCTACAGCTTTGCCCTTTGCTTCCCTGGCCTTCTTCACATTCTTGCACCTGTGTGGGGATGGCACCCTCACATACTGGGGTACTGGTGCAGTGGGCTCTTCCAGTGGCGGCATTTCTTCTTCAAGAACTGGCAGATCTGGCATTTCTTCTTCTTCAGGTGCTTCTGTGGTTTCTTTGGGAGTTTCTGTAGGGAGCATAACCCTCAGGATGCCTGCCGAATTTACATCATTTGGAAGGTCCATCTCAGGGAGGTTATTTCGCCTCAAGGCTAGCTTTGCTTGCTCTGCAAAGCAGCCTGGTTGTGCAAGGTTGGCCAGGTGGGCATGCATCAAGGCAATCAGGGTCTTGACAGCCAGGTTGTTGGGCAGCTGCATGATGGGTGGCTGTGTCTCTTTAATCGCCGTTTTGGTAATTTCGGCTGTGGCTTTGGCTGTTTTTTCGATCGTTTTCTCGACCTTAGCTGTAGCCTTTGCAGTGTTCTTGACTACTTCACTCAGTAGTCTGGACTCTTTCTGGGTTTGGATCTCTTGCTTCTTTTCTACTGCCTTTGTGATCTCTTTCCTTCTGATAGGGCAGCTTCCAGAGAGAGTCCTGTGTTCGCCTCCACAGTTTAGGCATTTTTTTGTGGTGTTCTTACATGTCGTGAACCTGTGTCCGGTCTGACCACACTCACTGCATTTTTCAGCATTCTTCTTGGTACATTTACCCTTTGTATGGCCATATTCATAGCAATTCATACACTGAATTACTCGAGTGAATCGTTCCTCTTCGATCTGGGCCGGGTTTATACTGTAATTGTATAGGATCAGTCCTTGTTCTTTTATCTTTTTGGCAGTCTGTATATCATGGAATCGAATCTTAACAATTCCATGTTGTGGCATTTTATAGACTTCATCGATTTGCAGGCTGAGTTGTCTTACCAGTTCCTCTTTTATCTCTTCATTAGAGTGGCTTGTAATATACGAGTCCACTTTTTTGACTACAATTGTCATCTTAGCTTTGGTTTCAAGAGGCATCTGGGGGTCAAAACCTGAGCTCTTAAGCTTTTGGCGGAATTCTGGTGACATTATCTTATCAGCATCGGTAAGGGTCTTTGGCAGAACAATGTATCCATTCCTAGCATCAATGATTCTTAGGAAATGGATACCATTGCCAAACATCAGAGAGTTCAGTTCCTGCTTTCGAGTTAGAGTCGGAATGCCATCAAGGTTTACTTTAATTTTGGTGGTCGAAGCCATGGTTCCCAACGCATAGCTCGATCCTACCACTGTAAAAAGTCCAAGTCCTGCCTGAGTTGTCAGATTAAGTCCTATCTCTGACAACCTCCTCTTATCTCTGAGGAGCCTAACCAGGTTGGCTATATAGACGGTGTCTGGCTAGAGTTGGCAGGAGTGTTAGAGTGGCCTGCCGCCGTTCCCTATGCCTAACAAAGGTGGCAACCTCCGAGTGTTTCTTACAGTATCCCAACTAAGGGACCCCTTTGAGACCCCGGCCTTCGCCGGGTAAACCGCAGGGTTCGCCTTCAGAAACAAACGGTGTTATCCTAACGCCGAAAAGTGGTGGTAAAGGACAGGGGGGGACAGGTGTGTGCCTACAAGGATCTCTTGTAGCACCGAGGTGCTTGGCTCGAGAGAGCCGAGTGTCAAAACCCTTACTCTGAAGGGATCTCTTTTAGTATGCCAACTCCTTAAAGATGTTAACTCCTTGGCATAAGTGGTACCCACTTGGACTGGGTCAGGTAGTCCAGGTAATTCTTCTTCTTCTTGCTATAAGTGTTACCCACTTAGCATGTAGATTATAACTCTTCCTTCAAAGAGTTCTTGTAGATTCTTCTTCTTCTTCTTTCAAGGCTTCTAAATAGCTTCAGCTGGAGCAGGTAAGCTGGAGCAGGTGCTGTTATCTCAGGTGAGGTGCTGATCTTATCAGTGAGATCTTGAGTCCTTGCCTGATGACTGATCGGTTCCTTATTATAATAACTGGAACTCCCACCGAAGTGGAAGGGGACAGTTAAGTTAGACGAAGAGTTCAGGTGAAGATAAACAGTCAGGAAAATGAAGGAAAGTCGTAGTTGAAGTAGTGGGAGGACGAAACTCCGTGTCTGACTCGTTAAGATATTGAAGTGTAATGTCCACTCAAAACCTTCTGGAAGGCCTGCCAGGTCGGAAGGTGAAAAGTCTTTTTGGTTGTTGATTATTCTTCTTCTTATCTGTGGGGGTGAGTAAGTCGAAGAGGGTTGGGAGGGAGGGGTCTGGAACTTGGGTTGGGATTAAGGATAAGTAATCTTTATTATTTATTCATTAAATAGAGTTAGTAAAAACCGAAAAAGTGTTAGTATTTTTTTTTTTTTTTTTTTTTTTTTTTTTTTTTTGAAGCGTGATAAAGCGGAAGAGGAAGTGGTGAAAGGAGCTGGAGAGATAGTGAAAAGAAACTTGGGAGGAGATAAAGTGAGAGAAAGTTAAGTACAGTGAAGAGAGTATTAGCTTTTTATTTAGGATTGGTCTTGAGGAGAAGGAAGTTGAAGTGAATAATGGAAGTGAGTAAAGTGAAGAGGAAGTGATGAAGGGAGCTGGAGGGATAGTGGAAATGAAATTTGCGAGGAGATAAAGTGATAGAAGGAAAGCTGAGAAAGGTGGAGAAAGGAGAAAAGATAAGTTGTAAGACCAGGAGAAAGAAGTCAGAGAATAGCTTGCATGTGCGCCCTTAGTAGCTGAACAAAGCCCCGGGTCAACCCCTCGGGAGGCAGCCAGAAACCAGAACACCTAGCAGGCTATTTTTTAAGGGTTTTTTTTTTTTTTTTTTTTTTTTTTTTTTTTTTTTTTTTTTTTTTTTTTTTTTTGGATTTTTACATTCTGAAGCTCTGCCCACGCTGCACTTCGCCGACCTCGCACGTCACCTCTCACTGCTATGCATGATGTGCCGTGCTTGACGTTGAAGTGGAGCCCTGTGGGTTGGCTTGTAGTCTGGGTTAAAAGGTGTTAAAAAATCTTGAGTCTTGATTTCTTGATTGCAGGTCCTCTTGAAGTTTACTTCTTCATTCTTGACTTAATCTTCTTTCTGTGTTCTCCTCTTCATGGTTGCCTCCTTACATCATCGGTCTCCTGTACCTGATGCCGTGAATATGGCCTCAACTTCTTCAATGCCATTGATTCTGCTGAGGCTTTTGGGCCACCAGGCATGTGTGCCTTCTGGACGAGCGTTGAGGCGATTGTAGAGCTCCTCATCCTCATCTTGGATTTTTGTCCATCTTCTTCTTGCTTGATGGTGGAGTCTCTGGTTGATCGCCTCGATCCTTAGTCTTTGATGGATCTCTCGTGCAGTGACTACTTCAGGAAAGCGAATATTCAGAATCCATTTTCCTGCCTGGTTCTGAATAGTCTGTAGCTGCATCATCTGCCTTCTGGAAATGGTGTGAGTAGGCACTGGCGGGTATTCCATGATGGGCCGCACTAGGGCTTTATAAATGTAGAGCTTGGTTTCAGTACTCAGTGTCTGGAACCTTCTGATCTTGTTCAGCTGATGTTTAGCTTTGGTTGCTCTTTCATTTATGTTAGGGACAATTCCTCTTCTGCTAATTGTTAGCCCTAGTATCTTTCCTTTGTCACAGTAGTCCACTGCTTCATCGTCCACTATCAGATCTGCTGTCTTGAACTTGGCCACAGGAATGACTTGGAATTTTCTCATGTTGGTTGAGATCTTCCACTGTCTTTCGTATCGATTGATGGTCTCTATGGCTCTGGCAGTTCTGAGTGCCATCATCTCGATCGATCTCCCTTCATACTTGATTATCTGAGTGATGTCGTCGGCATACATATAGTGATTGCTGCCATGTGATGGTTCAGGCAGGTCTGCTGTATAGATTGTGAACAGTGTCGGTGAGAGGCAGCTTCCCTGTGGAACTCCACTCATGAGGGGAATTGCTTCGCCGACTGTATTGCCGACGACTATTCTTGCACTCCGACTTTCAACAAAGTCACACAATAGCTTGGTCAAGGACGTCGGGAGGTTCAGCCTGATGATCTTAAGTTTCAGGCCTGTGTGCCAAACTTTGTCGAAGGCTTTGGCCACGTCTCTCAGAACCACATTGACTTGGTTCCTTTCGCTCATGGCATTGGCGATTTCTTCATATATGATTGCAATGGCTGTTGATGTTCCTCTGCCTGGTCTGAAGCCATGTTGCCTGGGATTTTGCAGATCGTTAATCTCCAGGTGATTTCGCAATCTTAGGTTCAATATCTTTTCAAAGACTTTGCCTGGGACTTCCAGCAGAGATATTGGTCTGTAATTCTCCACTTTTCTTGGATTTTTCCCGGCTTTTGGAATCATCCTGACTCTTGCTTCCTTGAAGTGGTCAGGGAAGTAGCCAGCAGTGAGAGAGGCATTATATATGTTTGCCAGTCTCAGCAACATCTTGTTTGGAAGATTTTGCAGGATTGTTTTGTTGATCCTGCTTTTGCCTGGAGCAGTTCTATTCTTGAAACTCTGAATAGTTCTTTTGACATCTGTAGGGTTGATCTTGGTCATTAGTGGATCTGTGGGGTCCAGTCTAGTGAAGTCAGAAGCAGCTTCTGGATATAGGAGGTGCATGTGCCTTCCTATTTCCTCTATGATGGTCTCCTCGAAATCACTGTCAAAGTTCTCTTCTTCTTCTTCGGTAATTCGGAAACAATTTCTCCAGTAATTTCTGAACAGGATTTCTTGTTCTTCTTCTTCATAAATCTTCTCATCCTGTTCGTTGAGGAGGTAGCTACTTCTGCTTTCACTTCTTCCCATCAGTTTCTTTATTCCTGACCAGAAGGACTGTGGATCTTTTCGGTCCCATTCCACTTTTCGAACAAGTTCTTCCCACTTGTCATTTGCTGCTCTCCTCCAGTGGTTAGAGAGTTCTCTTTGCAAGCTTCTATATCTTGCTCTCAGGTCTTGTGTCCATCCATGAATCCCTGCATAGTGCTGCAGGTGATTCGACTGTATATTTAGTAGTCTTACTTCAGCTGTTAGCCTTGGATGGGGGATAGTCCTGTGGTTGCTCTTGGGTACATGATGCTCAAGTGCTGCTTCAACATCACTGTACCACTTTTGGACTTCGTCATCAATCTCTTCCAATGTTGCAGTCCTTAAGTTGGCTGCAGGCTTGAATCCTCCCCAATTAGCCATTCTAAAGTTGAATCTGCTACAGTTTAGGCTTTTCAGGATTGGGTTGGATGATATCTTGAGGATGATTGGCAGGTGGTCACTGGTGCTTGCAGGCCCCGGTTCCATCGTCACGTTGTGGTGAGCTTGGTTATTGTACAGTGCAATATCTGGTGTGGTTGCTGTGTTCCCTGTGATGTAAGTAGGGAAGTCTGGTCCCATGTGGATTAGGTCTCCATCAGCAACCATTCTAGCAATAGCATTGCCAACCATGTTGCCTGCTCTATTGTTTAGCATTGGATGGTTGGCATTGAGGTCTCCCACTATGTATGTGGGTAATCTTCGTCGAAGCAGACTGTATAAGTCTTGCAGTGGAACAATTGCCCTTCTTGGAGGCAGATACATTGTAGCCACTACTATTGGACCTCTGCTGGTCTCTATCTCCATTGCCAGCATTTCGTCAAAGTCGTCGAGAATCTTATGTTTGATTTCTCTTCTGACTGCTATTGCTATGCCATCACTTGCTTCTCCAGTCCTGTTCCTCTGATAACATAAGTAGGGGAACAGTTTCAGCCTGTCTGTGTCCTTCAAACCATGACTGTTGATCAGGACTACATCTGCATTTAGGGCTCTATACATGCCCGACAGTTCGTTCCTACGAACCATAGTCCACTTGAGGACGTCCT
>NW_028234420.1:17782769-17785269 GCF_977035675.1 Penaeus japonicus
AACACCATCCTGTGCTTCATTGCAACGAAAAAAGCATGGGCACGGATGGTCCTGTGTGATCAGATCAGGAAATTGTATAGCCCTGATGAGATCGATAACGCTCACAGTATTGTTTTAAACAATATCAGACTCTTAGAAAAAAACGAGAAACCAACCAACCAGAGACATTAAACGGGATGAACGAAATTTCATAGTGCATACCATGATCGACCAGTGCCTGAATAACAATAATATAGTGGTTTGTTTACAACAACGACAGACACTCCCTCACTGATTGAGTCCACCAAAAGAAGGAAAACAGGTATTTCTACACCTTTTGTGAAACTATTCCTTTCATAAGAACAAGAAACACCAAGATACGACAAACCCAACCTGAACCCTATATCCTTCAGCAGTCAAAATCTTATTGAAAAAATATAAAATAGAACTGTGCTGATCGGAATGTTCTCCGAACAACAATCTGCACTGAACAGTGTGGATTAAGCAAGGTGTGCCTCCCCAGAACGCCCCACCCACTGGAAATGCGGAGACGGAGGCATCCGTCACACTATACAACCTCAACCCCCTCCCACCACTCAAACATCCGATCTCCCCAACCCCCCCCCATGACCAGGCCACAAACGAACCTCGATCCCATTTACATCCCACCTCCCCCTACCAGAATGGTCCTCTACCTCCATGCCCACAAAAATAAGCACACTCAAAAACCACTCCTCCCCCTACACCTTCCTTGGCTAATATCCATAACCAATGCATCTTCTAGCTCTCCCTCACCATTCACCACCATACCTCTCCTGACACTTCCATCCCCTCCTCCCCCACCTTCCATTGGCAGTATCCACAAACAAATCCTCTCCTAGTTCTCCCCTCACACACCTCCACCCTCCCCTGACACCCCGTCCCCTCCATCCGTACCCCACACCGAGCAAGGCAGACTCGCGACCTTGCTGACCAGGTCCAGCCGCCCCCCGCCCCGCGCCACGCAAGCGTTGCCGAGGAACGCCGAGACATCAACAACTAGTGTGAGGAAATCGAAGCTTCTACACAAGTAACACCAAGAAGAAGAAGCTTCGTTAGAAACAACTAAAAGGAAATGAATCATCAAAAACCTCTTCCCACCCAACCGCAAATGGGAAGAGGCAACACATCATCCACGTTCCTGGAGTCTCCTGCCCCCTCTACCACCTTCTCCTTACTGACACAATCACCACCGCTCGTCATCAATAACTAGGGGGGGGGGGGGGGGGCGGTAGAACGAGCGGAGGACACATCAAAACCCATCAGCAAGACGAGGAAGGTTTCGGTCACCGTTACCTTCGAGAAAACAAAAAAGAAAACAAGGGAAGAACGCAATACAGCCCGAAAACCCCTACAAGTGCCGACCGCTCCCAAGGTAGTCATACTTTAATATAGTCACTAGCCTGATCATCCGGATACAAACGAAGAAGATATTGAAGACTTCCTCGTTAGTAATTTTGAACTAGCATATCAAATGGTTAAAGCCTTCAAAACTAAGATGACACATGGAAGATTATTCAAGCTTCACTTGTTTACTGTACAGAGGCAAAGAGATAAATTCAGAACTTTTTATAGAATCCGAGTGTGTTCCCTGATACAACGTTAAAGGTTTTCTTAAACAGAAACAAGTACAAAACCGAGCAGGATGTTTGACCGCGCAAAAAACGTCAGCGTCGGCCAGTGATTAGGTCTACAGAAACATCTTAAACATAGAACATATCAATGCACAATCTCTCCTTCGGTCACCTTGAAGAAAATTGTATTGTTAGTAAAGGAAGAAATGTAGACATACTCTGTGTTAGTTGGGGGGGGGGGGAAACATGGCTCCACCAGGAAATGGATAAGTAAACTTTAATCAACATTCCAAATTATCAAGTTTATCGATGTGATGCAGGGCGAGGATGTGGAGTATGCATATTTGTAAGGGTATACCCTTAAGTCAACTAGGATATCCACTACAACAGTTAATAAATACTGCCGTAGAAGATGTCCTGGGTTAACCGTGACAAAGCAAACATGCTTCCTTCCTTCATATATTGGCGCCGTCTATAGGCATCCCCATGCAAAATCTCGAATCTTTTGAATATCTTGAAAAGGTTTTTAGCGAAGAAATGTCCGTAAAAAAAGAAATCACTTTTTATCTTAGGGTGACTTAAATGATGATTTAAATAACCAAATGCTAAGTTAGCAAAGTTTAATCAAGAAAAATAAACTAGAACCAAGTGATCAATAAACCTAAAGGATCACAGAAAACAACTCGTCTTTATTAGGATGTAATAATAACGAAATAGATTCGATACCATACTCCATACAGACGTTCATTCCATGTCATGTTGCTGATCATGAACTTATTACGATGACGTTGAATATACAAGAAACCAAAGCGGACTACCGGTTACAAAAACTTTTCGTGACTTCATGGTCACTATACCCTAGTCATGTATGCGAGCTAATCCATATCTAAAGAACCAACCTCTATTAG
>NW_028234420.1:17790269-17802769 GCF_977035675.1 Penaeus japonicus
GCAACACATCCACCACGTAGCCTGGAGTCCCTGCCCCCTCTACACCTCACCTACTAACACAATCACCACCGCGTCACAATAACTACGTAGAACGACGGAGACACTCAAACACCATCAGCAAGACGAGGAAGGTTTTCGTCACGGTTACCTCGAGAAAACAAAAAAGAAAAACAAGGAAAGAACGCATACAGCAAAACCCCTACAAGTTGCCGACCGTCCCAAGGTAAGTATACTTATATATCACTAGCTGTCATCCGGAACAAAGCGAAGAAGAAATTGAAGAATCCTCGTTAGTAATTTGTTTATTGACGGCATATCAAATGTTTAAAGAAGCCTCAAAAACTAAGATGACCACATGAATATTATCAAGCTCCACTGTTACTGGTAAGAGGCAAAGAGATAAAATCAGAACTTTTTATAAATCCGCTGTGTTCCCTGATAACGTAAAGGTTTTCTTAAACAGAACAAGTACAAAACCGAGCAGGATTTTGACCGCGGCAAACCCGCAGCGCGCCAGTGATTAGGTCACAGAAACATCTTAAACATAGAACGCTATCAATTGCACAATCTCCTCCAACGTTCTCTCAATCTCTCTCTCTCCTCTCTCAGCTTCTCTATCACTCACTCCTCTCTCTTTCTCTCTCTTCTCCTATCTCTCTATCTCGCTTCTCTCTCTTCTCACCTCTCCTCTCGTCTTCAATCTCTAACTCTCTCAAATTGCTCTCTCAAACGTCTATCTCTCGTCTCTTATCTCTATCTCCTCTCTCTTTTCTCTCACTTCTCCACTTCTCTCCTTCTCTCTTTCTGTCTCGTATCGCTATCTTCCTCTCTCTTTCCCTCTCTCTCTCTCTCTCGCTCTCGCCTCGCGCTCTTTTTCTCCTCTCTCTCCTTTTCTCTTTAATCTTTATCTCTCTTCTCTCTTTTCCTTTCTCTCTCTCTCCTCTCTCATCTCTCGTCTCTCTCCTCTGTCTCTCTCTCTCTCTCTCTCTCTCTCTCTCTCTCTCTCTATCTCTCCCTCCTTCTTCCCCCCTCTCTCCCTATCTCTCTCTCTCTCTCCCCCCTCCTCTCTCTCTCTCTCTCGCTACCTCTCCCTCCCCCTCCCTCTCTCTCTCTCTCTCTCTCTCTCTCTCTCTCTCTCTCTCTCTCTCTCTCTCTCTCTCTCTCTCTCTCTCTCTCTCTCTTTCTTTCTTTCTCCTTGTCTTTCTGTCTTTCTCTCTCTCTCATACAGTTTATTTTTCTTTATTTGTCGTTCCATCTCTCTCTCTCTCTCTCTCTCCACAATCACACTCTCTTCTCGTCTCTCTCTTCTCCTCGTCTCTCTCCTCTCTCTCTCTCTCTCTCTCTCTCTTCTCGCTCCACCTACTCTCTCTACTATCCTCACTCTCTCATCTCTATCTCTCTCTCTTCCCTCTCTTCCTTCTCTCTCTCTCTCTCCTCTCATCTCATCTCTCACTCTCCTCTCCCTCTCTCTCTCACTCTCTTCTCTCTCTCTCTCTCCCTCTCGCTCTCTCTCTCTCTCTCTCACTCTCTCTCCTCTCTTCTCTCTCGCATCTCTCTCCTCTCTCTCTCTTCTCTCTCCTTGTCACTTTGTCTTTGCCTCCTCTCTCTCACACAGTTTATATTTTTCTTATTTGTCGTTCCTCTCTCTCTCCTATCTCTCCCCCCCCCAGAAGGGGGGGGAGGGACGGGGGGTGTGGGAAAACCACCACTCCACATTTTTAACCATTGGAAAAAAAAACCCCTGTGCTCCCCTCTATCTCTCTCTTTCGCGCTCGCGCGCTTTCTCGCGATCTCTAGCGATATCTCTATCTAGCGATCTCTAATCTCTCTCTTGCTCTCTCCTCTCTCTCTCTCTCTCTCTCATCCCTCACTCCGCTCTTACCTCTTCCTTGTCTCTTTGGTCTTTCTCTCTCTCTCATACATTTTATTTTTCTTTATTTTCTTTCCATCTCTCTCTCTCTCCTCCTCTTGCGCCCTCTGATCTCTCTCTCTATCTCTCTCTCCTCCCTACTCTCGCTCTCTCTCTCTCTTCTCTCTCCTCTTTTCTTATCTCTCCCTTCTCTCTCTCTCTCTCTCTCCTCGCTCTCTCTCTCTCTCTCTCAACTCCTCTCACTCTCTCTCTCTCTCTGTCTTTCTCTCTCCTTGTCTCTCTGTCTTTCTCTCTCTCTCATACAGTTTATTTTTCTTTATTTGTCGTTCCATCTCTCTCTCTCTCTCTCTCTCTCTCTCTCTCTCTCTCTCTCTCTCTCTCTCTCTCTCTCTCTCTCTCTCTCTCTCTCTCTCTCTCTCTCTCTCTCTCCTTTTCTCTTTATCTCTCTCTCTCTCTCTCTCTCTCTCCTATCTCTCTCCTATCTCTCTCCCCTCTCTTCTCACTCTCTCTCTCTCTCTCTCTCCTTTCTATCTAGCTATCATCTTCCCTCGTCCTCACTCTCGTCCACTCTCTCTCTCTCGTCTCTTTCTCTTCTCTATCTCCTCTCTCTCTCTCGCCTCTCTCTCTCTCTTCTCTCTCCTCCTCTTCTCCGTCTTCTCTCTCTCTCTCCTCTCACTCTCGCTCCTCTCCTCTCCTTCTCTCTCTCTCCCTCAGCTCTTTCTTTCTCCTCTCAACTCTCTCTCTCTTCACTCTCTCTCTCTCTCTTCTATCTATCTACTCTCTTCCCTCCTCTCTCTCTCGCGCCTTTCTCTTCCTCTCTCTCCTCTCTCTTCTCTCCCCCCCCCCCCCCCCCCCCCCTCTCATCTCTCTCTCTCTTCTCATCTCTCCTCTCTCTCTCTCACTCTCTCCGCTCTCTCTCTCTCTCTCTCTCGCTCCTCACTCTCTCTCTTTCTTCTCTCACTCTCTCTCCTCTCTCTCCTCTCTCTCTCTCTCACACTTTCTCTCTCTTTCTACTCTCTTTCCCTCTCTTCTTTCTCTCTTCTCTCTCTCTCGCTCTCTCTCTCTTCATCGCTCGTCAGTCTCTATCTCTCTTCTCTCTATCTCTCCTCTCATCAATCTCTCTCTCTACTTTCTCATCTCTCTCGCTCTTGCTCTCGCTCTCTTTCTCTCTCTCTCCTTTTCTCTTTATCTTTATCTCTCTCTCTCTCTCTCTCTCTCTCTCTCTCTCTCTCTCTCTCTCTCTCTCTCTTTTTCTCTCTCTCTTTCTCTCTCTCTCTCTCCATCTCTCTCTCTCTCTCTCGCTCTCTTTCTAGCATCTATCTATCTATCTTCCTCTCCTCTCGTCCTCTCTCTCTCTTCTCTCTCTCTCTCTCTCTCTCTCTTTCTCTTCGGCTCTCTTTCTCTTCTTTCCTCGTCTTTCTTCTCTCTCTCCCTCTCTCTCTCTTTTCTCTCTCTCCCTCTCTCTCTCTCTCTCTCTCGCTCTTTTCCTCTCTCCTCTCTCATCCACTCTCTCTCCTCTTTCTATCTAGCGACTATCTTCCCCCTCTCTCTCTCGCCCTTTCTCTCTCACTCTCTCTCTCTCTCTCTCTCTCCTCTCTCTTCTCCTCTCTTCATCTCTCACTGAAAACAGTGACACAGTGAAATGAACCCAACCAGAAAAGCCATTTATCAGATACGCAATATCACCATCGTGCTGAAACCCCCATCCTGGCTTCATGTAAAACAACAAAAAAGCATGCACGGATGGTCTGTTGATCAGATCAGTGGAATTGTAACCCTGAATGAGAATCGATAACGCACACAGTATTGTTTTATAAACATACAGACTCGAGAAAAAACAAACCACAACCAGAGATACATAAACGGATGACGAATATCATAGTGCATACATGATCGACCAGTGCCTGAATAACAATAATATATGTTTGTACAACAACGACCGACACTCCCGTCACTGATATGGTCCCCAACAAAGAAAACAGGTATTCTAAGAACACCTTTTGTGAAAACAAAAAAAAATTTATTTTCTTCATAAAAACACCAAGATACACAAACCCAACCTGAACCTCCTTCAGACCAGTCAAAATCTTATTGAAAATAAAATAGACTTGCTGATCGAATGTTCTCCGAACAACAATTCTGCACTTACCATGTGCTTAACAAGGTGTGCCTCCACCCATACCAGGAATGCGAGAGGAGGCATCCGTCACAACAACCTCAACCCCCTCACCACTCAACATCCGTTCTCCCAACCCCCACCCATCCCAGTCCACATATCGAACCTTGCCCATTTACATCACTCCCCCTACCCGAATGTCCTCTTAACTCCATGCAACAAAATAGAGCACACTCAAAACACTCCTCCCCAACAACTTACCTTGGCATATCCCTAACCAATGCATCTTCTAGCTCTCCCTCTCCACCACCATCCTCTCAGCTGACACTCCATCCCCTCCTCCCCACCTCCATGCAGTATCCACAACAAATCCTCTCCTATTCTCTCCCCACACTCACCACCGCCACCCCCCCTACACCCAGTCCCCTCCTTCGTCCCTCCCCGAGCTAGCAGACCGCGCCTCGCGGACAGTTCAGCCGCCCCCCGCCCGGCGCCACCATGCGTTACCCGAAACGCCGAGATCATCACAACTAAGGTGAGACGTAAGCTTCTAACACAAGGTAAACACCAAATGAAGCTTCGATAGAACACAAAAAGGAAGCATAATCAAAAACCTCTTCCACCCAACCGCACATGGAAGAGGCAACACATCACCAACGTGCCTGGAGGTCCCATGCCCCCTCTCCACCTCTCCTACTACACAATCACACCACCGCCACATCATAACTAATAGAACGAGCGAACACATCAAACCCATCAGCAAGACGAGAAGGTTTCGTCACCGTACCTCGAAAAACAAAAAAGAAAAACAAGGTAAGAACGCACTACAGCAAAACCCCTACAAGTGCGACCGTCCCAAGGTATATACTTATATAATCACTACTGTCATCATCCAAACGAAGAAGATATTGAAGACTTCCTCGTTAGTAATTTTGACAGCATATCAAATGTTAAAGCCTTCTAAACAACATGACACAGAATAGTTATTCAAGCTCAATTTACTGTATAGAGGCAAAGAGATAAATTCAGAACTTTTATAGAATCCGAATGTGTTCCCTGAAACGTAAATTTTCTTAAACAGAAACAAGTAAAAAACCGAGCAGGATTTTAACCGCGCAAAACCTCAGCGCGGCCAGTGAAGTAGGTCACAGAACATCTTAAACTAAACATATCAATGCACAATCTCTCCTCGTCACCTTGAAGAAATTGATGTGTAAAGGAAAGAATGTAACATACTCAGTGTTAGTGAAACATGCCGCCACCAAAATGATAAGTAACTTTATCAACATTCCAAATTATCAAGTATTATCGATGTGATGCAGGGCGAGGAGGTGGAGTAAGCATATTTGTAAGGATACCCTTAAGTCAAAAGGAATCCAACTACAACATGTTAATAATACTGGCCGTCGAAGATGTCTGGGTTTACCGTACAAAGCAATGGGGGGTGGGGGACATGCTTCCTTCCTTCATTATTGTGGCGCCGTCTATAGGCACCCCATGGCAAAATCAGAATCTTTTGATATCTTGAAAAGGTTTTTAGAGACATGACCTTAGAAAAAGAAATCACTTTTATCCTTAGTGACTAAAGATGATTAACATAAAACCCAATAGGCTAAGTTAAGCAAAGTTAATCAAGAAAAATAAACTAGATACAAGTGATCATAAACCTACAAGGATCACAGAAAACAACTCGACTTTATTAGATGTAATAATAACGATAATTAATACCATCTCATACAGACGTCATTCCATGTCATGTTCTGATCATGAACTGATTCGATGACGTTGAATATAAAGAAACCAAAGCGACTTTCTACCGTTACAAAAATTTTTCTTTATCGTGACTTCAGTCACTATACACTCAGTCATTATGCGAGCTAATCATATCTAAAGAACCAACTCTATAGATATTTTACAACAAGACAATGTAGATACCCAGTAACCACTCTACGGAAGGATAGAAAAGCAGCTAGATGCTCTCTCCTATCGTGACAAGAACGTCAGACGTCCCCACTGCTCCATGGATAAATGACGACATCAAGAGAGCTAGCCGACAGAATAATTCCCAACAAGCGCTCAAAGAAACAGACTTGAGCCGCCCTTCAGGCAATTTATAAAGCAAAAAAAAAAAATGTAAAGTCATCAATTCAATTGCCTCCCCCCTACCGGGGGGTGGGTGGGGGTGGGGGCCCCACCGCAAGACTAATTATTTCTCTCTCTCTCCGTCTCTCTCTCTCTCTCGCTTTCTCCTCTTCAAATCTCTCTCTCTCTCTCACTTTCTCTCACTCTCATCTCTCTCTCTCTCGCTCTCTCTCTCTCTCTCTTTCTATCTATCTATCTATCTTCCCTCTCTCTCTCTCGCCTTCTCTCTCTCTCTCTCTCTCTCTCTCTCTCTCTCTCTCTCTCGCCCTCTCTCTCTCTCTCTCTCTCTCTCTCTCTCTCTCTCTCTCGCCCTCTCTCTCTCTCTCTCTCTCTCTCTCTCTCTCTCTTTCTTTCTCCTTGTCTTTCTGTCTTTCTCTCTCTCTCATACAGTTTATTTTTCTTTATTTGTCGTTCCATCTCTCTCTCTCTCTCTCTCTCCACAATCACACTCTCTTCTCGTCTCTCTCTTCTCCTCGTCTCTCTCCTCTCTCTCTCTCTCTCTCTCTCTCTTCTCGCTCCACCTACTCTCTCTACTATCCTCACTCTCTCATCTCCATCTCTCTCTCTCCCTCTCTTCTTCTCTCTCTCTCTCTCCTCTCATCTCATCTCTCACTCTCCTCTCTCTCTCTCTGTCACCTCTCTGCTCTCTCTCTCTCTCCCTCTCGCTCTCTCTCTCTCTCTCTCACTCTCTCTTCTCTCTTCTCTCTCGCATCTCTCTCCTCTCTCTCTCTTCTCTCTCCTTGTCACTTTGTCTTTGCCTCCTCTCTCTCACACAGTTTATATTTTTCTTATTTGTCGTTCCTCTCTCTCTCCTATCTCTCCCCCCCCCAGAAGGGGGGGGAGGGACGGGGGGTGTGGGAAAACCACCACTCCACATTTTTAACCATTGGAAAAAAAAACCCCTGTGCTCCCCTCTATCTCTCTCTTTCGCGCTCGCGCGCTTTCTCGCGATCTCTAGCGATATCTCTATCTAGCGATCTCTAATCTCTCTCTTTGCTCTCTCCTCTCTCTCTCTCTCTCTCTCATCCCTCACTCCGCTCTTACCTCTTCCTTGTCTCTTTGGTCTTTCTCTCTCTCTCATACATTTTATTTTTCTTTATTTTCTTTCCATCTCTCTCTCTCTCCTCCTCTTGCGCCCTCTGATCTCTCTCTCTATCTCTCTCTCCTCCCTACTCTCGCTCTCTCTCTCTCTTCTCTCTCCTCTTTTCTTATCTCTCCCTTCTCTCTCTCTCTCTCTCTCCTCGCTCTCTCTCTCTCTCTCTCAACTCCTCTCACTCTCCTCTCCTCTTTCTTTCTCTCTCCTTGTCTCTCTGTATTTCTCTCTCTCTCATACAGTTTATTTTTCTTTATTTGTCGTTCCATCTCTCTCTCTCTCTCTCTCTCTCTCACTCTCTCTCTCTCGCTCTCTCTCTCTCTCTCGCGCTCTCTCTCTCTCTCTCGCTCTCGCTCTCTTTCTCTCGTCTCTCCTTTCTCTTTATCTGCTCTCTCTTCTCATCTCTCTCTCTCCTATCTCTCTCCTATCTCTCTCCCTCTCTTCTCACTCTCTCTCACTCACTCTCTCCTTTCTATCTAGCTATCATCTTCCCTCGTCCTCACTCTCGTCCACTCTCTCTTTCTCGTCTCTTTCTCTTCTCTCTCTCCTCTCTCTCTCTCGCCTCTCTCTCTCTCTTCTCTCTCCTCCTCTTCTCCGTCTTCTCTCTCTCTCTCCTCTCACTCTCGCTCCTCTCCTCTCCTTTCTCTCTCTCTCCCTCAGCTCTTTCTTTCTCCTCTCAACTCTCTCTCTCTTCACTCTCTCTCTCTCTCTTCTATCTATCTACTCTCTTCCCTCCTCTCTCTCTCGCGCCTTTCTCTTCCTCTCTCTCGTCTCTCTTCTCTCCCCCCCCCCCCCCCCCCCCCCTCTCATCTCTCTCTCTCTTCTCATCTCTCCTCTCTCTCTCTCACTCTCTCCGCTCTCTCTCTCTCTCTCTCTCGCTCCTCACTCTCTCTCTTTCTTCTCTCACTCTCTCTCCTCTCTCTCCCTCTCTCTCTCTCTTTCCCTTTCTCTTTCTTTCTACTCTCTTTCCCTCTCTTCTTTCTCTCTTCTCTCTCTCTCGCTCTCTCTCTCTTCATCGCTCGTCAGTCTCTATCTCTCTTCTCTCTATCTCTCCTCTCATCAATCTCTCTCTCTACTTTCTCATCTCTCTCCTCCTCTCGATCTCAGCTCTCTTTCTCTCTCTCTCCTTTTCTCTTTATCTTTATCTCTCCTCTCTCTCTCTCTCTCTCTCTTCTTCTCTCTCTCTCTCTCTCCCTCTCTCTTCGTCTCTCTCTCGCTCTCCCTCTCTCTCTCGCTCTCCATCTCTCTCTCTCTCTCTCGCTCTCTTTCTAGCATCTATCTATCTATCTTCCTCTCCTCTCGTCCCTCTCTCTCTCTTCTCTCTCTCTCGCTCTCTCTCTCTTTCTCTTCGGCTCTCTCTCTCTTCTTTCCTCGTCTTCCTTCTCTCTCTCCCTCTCTCTCTCTTTTCTCTCTCTCCCTCTCTCTCTCTCTCTCTCTCGCTCTTTTCCTCTCTCCTCTCTCATCCACTCTCTCTCCTCTTTCTATCTAGCGACTATCTTCCCCCTCTCTCTCTCGCCCTTCCTCTCTCCCTCTCTCTCTCTCTCTCTCTCTCCTCTCTCTTTCTCCTCTCTTCATCTCTCACTGAAAACAGTGACACAGTGAAATGAACCCAACCAGAAAAGCCATTTATCAGATACGCAATATCACCATCGTGCTGAAACCCCCATCCTGGCTTCATGTAAAACAACAAAAAAGCATGCACGGATGGTCTGTTGATCAGATCAGTGGAATTGTAACCCTGAATGAGAATCGATAACGCACACAGTATTGTTTTATAAACATACAGACTCGAGAAAAAACAAACCACAACCAGAGATACATAAACGGATGACGAATATCATAGTGCATACATGATCGACCAGTGCCTGAATAACAATAATATATGTTTGTACAACAACGACCGACACTCCCGTCACTGATATGGTCCCCAACAAAGAAAACAGGTATTCTAAGAACACCTTTTGTGAAAACAAAAAAAAATTTATTTTCTTCATAAAAACACCAAGATACACAAACCCAACCTGAACCTCCTTCAGACCAGTCAAAATCTTATTGAAAATAAAATAGACTTGCTGATCGAATGTTCTCCGAACAACAATTCTGCACTTACCATGTGCTTAACAAGGTGTGCCTCCACCCATACCAGGAATGCGAGAGGAGGGCATCCGTCACAACAACCTCAACCCCCTCACCACTCAACATCCGTTCTCCCAACCCCCACCCATCCCAGTCCACATATCGAACCTTGCCCATTTACATCACTCCCCCTACCCGAATGTCCTCTTAACTCCATGCAACAAAATAGAGCACACTCAAAACACTCCTCCCCAACAACTTACCTTGGCATATCCCTAACCAATGCATCTTCTAGCTCTCCCTCTCCACCACCATCCTCTCAGCTGACACTCCATCCCCTCCTCCCCACCTCCATGCAGTATCCACAACAAATCCTCTCCTATTCTCTCCCCACACTCACCACCGCCACCCCCCCTACACCCAGTCCCCTCCTTCGTCCCTCCCCGAGCTAGCAGACCGCGCCTCGCGGACAGTTCAGCCGCCCCCCGCCCGGCGCCACCATGCGTTACCCGAAACGCCGAGATCATCACAACTAAGGTGAGACGTAAGCTTCTAACACAAGGTAAACACCAAATGAAGCTTCGATAGAACACAAAAAGGAAGCATAATCAAAAACCTCTTCCACCCAACCGCACATGGAAGAGGCAACACATCACCAACGTGCCTGGAGGTCCCATGCCCCCTCTCCACCTCTCCTACTACACAATCACACCACCGCCACATCATAACTAATAGAACGAGCGAACACATCAAACCCATCAGCAAGACGAGAAGGTTTCGTCACCGTACCTCGAAAAACAAAAAAGAAAAACAAGGTAAGAACGCACTACAGCAAAACCCCTACAAGTGCGACCGTCCCAAGGTATATACTTATATAATCACTACTGTCATCATCCAAACGAAGAAGATATTGAAGACTTCCTCGTTAGTAATTTTGACAGCATATCAAATGTTAAAGCCTTCTAAACAACATGACACAGAATAGTTATTCAAGCTCAATTTACTGTATAGAGGCAAAGAGATAAATTCAGAACTTTTATAGAATCCGAATGTGTTCCCTGAAACGTAAATTTTCTTAAACAGAAACAAGTAAAAAACCGAGCAGGATTTTAACCGCGCAAAACCTCAGCGCGGCCAGTGAAGTAGGTCACAGAACATCTTAAACTAAACATATCAATGCACAATCTCTCCTCGTCACCTTGAAGAAATTGATGTGTAAAGGAAAGAATGTAACATACTCAGTGTTAGTGAAACATGCCGCCACCAAAATGATAAAGTAACTTTATCAACATTCCAAATTATCAAGTATTATCGATGTGATGCAGGGCGAGGAGGTGGAGTAAGCATATTTGTAAGGATACCCTTAAGTCAAAAGGAATCCAACTACAACATGTTAATAATACTGGCCGTCGAAGATGTCTGGGTTTACCGTACAAAGCAATGGGGGGTGGGGGACATGCTTCCTTCCTTCATTATTGTGGCGCCGTCTATAGGCACCCCATGGCAAAATCAGAATCTTTTGATATCTTGAAAAGGTTTTTAGAGACATGACCTTAGAAAAAGAAATCACTTTTATCCTTAGTGACTAAAGATGATTAACATAAAACCCAATAGGCTAAGTTAAGCAAAGTTAATCAAGAAAAATAAACTAGATACAAGTGATCATAAACCTACAAGGATCACAGAAAACAACTCGACTTTATTAGATGTAATAATAACGATAATTAATACCATCTCATACAGACGTCATTCCATGTCATGTTCTGATCATGAACTGATTCGATGACGTTGAATATAAAGAAACCCCAAAGCGACTTTCTACCGTTACAAAAATTTTTCTTTATCGTGACTTCAGTCACTATACACTCAGTCATTATGCGAGCTAATCATATCTAAAGAACCAACTCTATAGATATTTTACAACAAGACAATGTAGATACCCAGTAACCACTCTACGGAAGGATAGAAAAGCAGCTAGATGCTCTCTCCTATCGTGACAAGAACGTCAGACGTCCCCACTGCTCCATGGATAAATGACGACATCAAGAGAGCTAGCCGACAGAATAATTCCCAACAAGCGCTCAAAGAAACAGACTTGAGCCGCCCTTCAGGCAATTTATAAAGCAAAAAAAAAAAATGTAAAGTCATCAATTCAATTGCCTCCCCCCTACCGGGGGGTGGGTGGGGGTGGGGGCCCCACCGCAAGACTAATTATTTCAGAAATAATTTCGCAGAAAATAAAAACATCTCTAATAAAACTTGGAAATTGTTAAAACATTAGTGGCCTAACAAACAATACACAGATAATACACCAAAAGTTCTACACATGAACACCGAACATTTCAATAACATTCTTTGGCACATATTGGAAAACTTACTTATGAACAAACCAATTGGCATCCACATTACAATCAAAACACAGATCAGCAAGGCTCATAACTGATGATTTCAGACCGCAACCCTTAGACGTAGAAACTAGCATCCAAGTAATAAAACAACTTCGCGAAACAAATGCGGTGGGAGCAGACGTATTGCTTTGCGCTTTATTAAGGAGAGTCTACCGGTAATCCGCCTTTATATAACGATCATCCATTAACAACTCACTGTAACTGGTGTTTTCCACGTCGCTTTGGAAATTGGAATTGTAACATCCAAATTACAAGTCTGGATATAACGACAGAATAATTACCGCCCTATCACAATACTTCCAGTATTATCTAGGTACTTGAAATAGCAGTGCAATTCAATTGATGAATTTCCTGGAGACCATAACTATTATCTAAAACTCAACTTGGCTTTAGAATAGGTTATCCACTGAAACAGCGTTGCTACAGATTACTGACACAAATTTATAATAACATGGACACAATAAGGGAAATTACATCACTTTGTGCGATCTTCGAAAGCTTTTGACAGCGTCCATCACAAAAATTCTTCATAAAAAATTTAAAAGAAACCATAAGAATTGATGCCCATTGGTTTGATAGCTATTTAAAGACAAGAACGCAATCGAAAAATTTAATGAAAATAATATCATCGCACAACCAGTTTATTCGGTGTTCACAAGGATCTATATAGCCCGATCCTATTCACAATTTACATTAATGATATATCAAACAATAGTTCAATAACTGCCATCTAATACGTACGCTGATGATTCTCATTTCTCCACAGTGACTATCAGTGAACAACTTATAGGCATT
>NW_028234420.1:17815269-17817769 GCF_977035675.1 Penaeus japonicus
ATCTGGCAAAAGTTAATTGCAATTCAGTTTTGTTTGTTATTTCATGAATATGCGGATTATTGTGTGTAGTTATATGTGTTACATATGTATATACATATATATGTATATAGATATATACATATATATGTATGTATGTATATATGCACACACACACACACACACACACACACACACACACACACATACACACACGCACATACATATACATATATACGAAATTCTGTATAACCATATTTCAACAGTTGACTGTGCCCTCGTGAAGTGCCACGGTCCTCCCGTACCCGAAGACTGCATTCAGAAACACAACCCGGGTCATTGCTGCCCGAAGTGGAAGTGCACGTAAGTCGCCATTCCGGCCGGTCGAGGGAGGGTGTGTGTGAGGGTGGGAGGGGGGTCCAGGGCGCGGGGGTGGGGGGGAGGGGAGGATTTCCTATAGTTCTTTAGAATTCAGGTGGGGGGTTTGGGGGGTATTGGGGGTAAATAGCGTAACAGATATAATCCTAATTTGAATAGGATTCCTGTATCCAAATTATATTAAAGAGGAAATACTCATATTGGAAGAGAATATCATGGATTTTTCGCCGATGATACTCAAAATACTGTAATTCTTAACTAGAAGTTATCTTAAGAGAATCGTGTCTTGATAACTAAAGAATCTCATATGACGAATGTTCATTCATACAAAATGTTGAAGTGAAATAACATTACTAAAACATCTACTGAAACCACTTATATAAATAGCATATTCATTCAGTATTTGCAGTGTTACTAAGGGTTATACACCGTAATAAAAGATGATTTTTATGCTTCGTTATCTGTAGTAAAAATTAATTTAAAACATTTATTGATACTTTTTCTTTCTTTTTTCTATGACAACAGGTGGTTGGTGTAGCTAATTAATTCAACGTTCTAACAGTCTATGCTTTCTAATAGATGCAAACACATTGGTAATAATAAGAATGATGAATATAACTTGATCACAATCACAGCGTAGCATATTTATAGTTACATCGGTTGCAAGAGTAAAATGTATATCGGTTATGATACTAAAATAATGGTGATATTTTGAAATTTATCACAAAGCTGTATCAACAGTCCCGGCAGAATTGATATACTAGAATATGTCAACGAAAAACATTAAACCAGCTTTGATTTGTAATAAGCTTTTGTTTTATGTTCTATATTTTCGCGATTTCGTTGCAGCCCAAAGAACCAGTGTGACGACTCGAAAAAATGTCGTTCGTACATCTTCCCTTCGTGTCGTCCTTTGTTCGATGAAGGATGCTGTCCTGACTACTCTCCTTGCGACGGGTAGGATATGGCTCTTTTATGGACACACACACATATACACACACGCACACACACACACACACTCGCTCACTAACTCATTCACTCACTCACTCACTTTCACATACACTCTTTCACTCACTCACACATACACATACACACACACACACACACACACACACACACACACACACAAACACACACACACACACACACACACACATCTCAATTTACTTTTCACTGGAGACAACAGTTGTACTCGCCCACCAGTCCATCTGTTCCACCTGTCTATTCATGATATTTTCTCTTTCAACGGAGCAGTGACTCGAAAGAGTGCCGTTGAAGGTTGTAGCTGCCACTTCACTACATTCTTCGAGACAGTGGTCGAGGAGGAGTGGCACATCAATGACGTAACAGTTTCATTAACCTTATAGCTTTGTATTTGAGATGATTTATGTAAAACAACATTGGCTTTAGTATGTCAAGTGTCTCTGGATACTAATAAATAATTTCATCAGCTGTTGCGTGTGTCTCAGTCTGACCTTTATTTTTTTATTTATTATTTTTTTTTTGCGATGTGATGCTTATCTCTTATAATAAATTCTTACCTCTTATATTCTCTTAAAAAAAAAGAAAAAAACTGAAAAGGTGACGTAATGATGGACACAGAAGAGTGCGAAAGAGAGGGGATAAAGAGAGGGAAAATGGAAGAGATAGAAAAATAAAACAAAGCATAATTAGTATTTACTTTGAAACTAACTACTGTAGTAGAAGAAGAAAAAAAATTCATTCTTAAAGAAGTACAACGAAGAAAAAAATCAAACGACACACACAAAAAATAAATAAATAAAAAAATAATAAAAATAACAAAATAAAAAATAAAATACTCTTCAATATGTAACACAAAGAGAATAATCTTAACATCACGTGTATATGAAACACATTGTTTATCTTAGTCTCCGGTCACCTTTAACAATGGCATTCAATTCTTAGCAATATCCATTGAATATACGGAATTATACATTATGTGAAGGAAAATAGAGAAAAAAAATCGAGACAAAGCGAGTAGAAAATGAGGGAAGGAGATCGTAGAAAACGGAGGGTGTTAAAGGGTGGACTTATGTGTTTATAGGACGGTGCGAGATTTGGTTTTCAAAGAAACAGGATTTTTGATAATGTCCTCGTGTCAGCTAAAGCAAGGTGTGAATGTTGA
>NW_028234420.1:17857769-17860269 GCF_977035675.1 Penaeus japonicus
AATCCATAAGATAAACTCAAGAAGCGCCTAGTTCTTTGCAACACTCTGCAACACCACTTTGAGTCTAAAAAAAGGAAGAAAGAAAAAAGAAAAATCGAGTCAGCTTAGGTAAGTGGCTTTGTTTAGTAAGAGGGATAACACAATAACAACAACAATAACAAAAAATGTTGACGTTGGTTAATGTTTTTTTTGTTTTTGTTTTTGTTTTTTAGAGTCGATTTAGTAAGGAGGATGACAAGGACAAACAGATACAATTGAGGTACATGACTGAAATAACATATGATAAGAATGAGTCGATTTAACAAGAAAGAAAAAAATAAAATGATAAAAAGAAGAAAAAGAAATGTGTTTGTATATATGTATATATATATATATATATATATATATATATATATATATATATATATATATAAATATATATATATATATGTATGTATATATGTATATATGTATATATATAAATATATATATATGTATGTATATATGTATATATGTATATATATGTATATATATATATATATATATATATATATATATATATATATATATTATATCCGATTATTTAATAAGAATGACAAAAACAAGTACAAAAATTACAATAAACAAACAAAAAATATAACAAAAAACAGTTTAGCTGATAAGAACAAGCAAAATAAAAAGTATATACATAATTGCAACAACAAATAACAAGAATGATAAACGAGGGATATAGAATAATGATAATAACGAGAACAAAGTTACAGAGAAAATGGTGATAAAAGTTGTGAATGTAATGATGATGGTGATAATTACAGTGACCGGAGATGATGACTATGATGACCGTAGAATTATTGATGATAGTAATAGCAGTATAATCATCATTAATAGTATTAACAGTACTAGTAGTTGTAACATCGGAAGTAATATCAGTACTGGTAATGATAATAACACTAATGATGATAATGACAATAATAATCATCAAGATAATGCTAATAACAATGATAGATATAATAATGATAATGATGATAACCATAATGATGATAATAATGAAGGTTAAGATGAAAATGTTAAATCACAATGACTATAACAATAATAACAATGATAATACAATTCGTACGATAACAATAATAAAAAACAATGATAATGATACTAATGATGATAAAAACATAAGAATATCATTAACGAAGGAAAAAAACTATAACATTATCTATCAAACCATTACATAATGATTATCATATAATTTTATAAATATATATCAGATGTATATAAGATTATGACAAGTATAATAAACAGATAAATAAATAAATGATAAAGATAAATAAAATGAACGAAATTACGATAAATCAAGATCTGAAAGAGATAAGAACAAAGAGAAAGCGATGAGAGACTTGCAACTTGCGACCTCATCATCCTCACCAAAACCAAGGGAAACCGAGCCCCTCTTGTAAGCTTTCTCATTGAAAAGGCGCCTCAGGATGCTCTTCCGGTGAATCTGCATTGCTCAGCCTCCCTCCCCTCTCGGTCTCTTCTCTTCCTCTTTCGGTCTTCGTTGTTTCTCTATGTCTCTCTTTCTCTGTCTCTTCTCTTCCTCTTTCGGTCTTCGTTGTTTCTCTATGTCTCTCTTTCTCGGTCTCTTCTCTTTCTCTATCTCTTCTCTTCCTCTTTCGGTCTTCGTTGTTTCTCTATGTCTCTCTTTCTCGGTCTCTTCTCTTCCTCTTTCGGTCTTCGTTGTTTCTCTATGTCTCTCTTTCTCGGTCTCTTCCCTTCCTCTTTCGGTCTTCCTTGTTTCTCTATGTCTCTCTTTCTCGGTCTCTTCTCTTCCTCTTTCGGTCTTCGTTGTTTCTCTATGTCTCTCTTTCTCGGTCTCTTCTCTTCCTCTTTCGGTCTTCGTTGTTTCTCTATGTCTCTCTTTCTCGGTCTCTTCCCTTCCTCTTTCGGTCTTCCTTGTTTCTCTATGTCTCTCTTTCTCGGTCTCTTCTCTTCCTCTTTCGGTCTTCGTTGTTTCTCTATGTCTCTCTTTCTCGGTCTCTTCCCTTCCTCTTTCGGTCTTCCTTGTTTCTCTATGTCTCTCTTTCTCGGTCTCTTCCCTTCCTCTTTGGGTCTTCCTTGTTTCTCTATGTCTCTCTTTCTCGGTCTCTTCCCTTCCTCTTTCGGTCTTCGTTGTTTCTCTATGTCTCTCTTTCTCGGTCTCTTCTCTTCCTCTTTCGGTCTTCGTTGTTTCTCTATGTCTCTCTTTCTCGGTCTCTTCCCTTCCTCTTTCGGTCTTCCTTGTTTCTCTATGTCTCTCTTTCTCGGTCTCTCTCTTCTCTTTCGGTCTTCTTGTTTCTCTATGTCTCTCTTTCTCGTCTCGCTTCTCTTCCTCTTTCGTTCCTTCCTTTTTTCTATGTCTCTCTTTCTCGGTCTCTTCTCTTCCTCTTTCGGTCTTCGTTGTTTCTCTATGTCTCTCTTTCTCGGTCTCTTCCCTTCCTCCTTGTTTCTCTATTCTTTCGTCGGTCTTCTTCTTTCGTCTTCCTTGTCTCTT
>NW_028234420.1:17875269-17877769 GCF_977035675.1 Penaeus japonicus
GCCATACACTACCTCACCCCCACCACCATTCAATACCTCCGTCATTCTCCTCAATCCATAAACCAATCAACACACGGATAAATCTTTAAAAGTCACAATCTCACTACAAAGCACAACACACAAAGAAACACTCTACACAATCACAACATAACACTATCACTCTCAAATACACTCTCTCACAATCAATATATACATACACAACGCTATATAAATACCCCCTAAAATCACATAAATATTACACTATCACTATCACAATCTCAATCACAATCACAATCTCCTCAAACTCACACATTCAACCCTCAAAAAAATTCACAAACTCACTCTAACACACAAAATCCTGTCATCTATCAGTCACACAAAATAAAACACTCACACTCACTATCACACTATACTCACCACACTGCATGACACACTCACCAAACAACACACAACAGACTAAGACACACCCACACACACTAACAACCCTCACCACACACACACTCACACACACACACCTACACACCCACACACACACACTCTACACACAGCACACTACACACCACACACACACACAAACACACACACATATTTATATTTAGGTGATACTCACACACTCCCACCCGACTAACACACTTACACGACACACACACCCCCCACACACACACACACACACACACACACGACAAACACTCACACACATACACACACACCCACCCTCACCACACACACACACACACACACACACCACACACACACACTCACACACACAACGACACACACACCATACACACCCCCCCACACACACACACACACACCCACACACAAACATCACACTCACAGACACACCCTACCCACCCACACACACACCACACACACACCACACACACACAACATCACACACACACACACAGCACATATAGCTATATATATATAGATAGATAGATATTATATATATATATATATATAGATATATCCACCCACACACCCACCCACCCCCCACCCATACACACACACCACACACAACACAAACACACACGACCCACACACACACACGACACACCCCCCACACACCCACACACACACACACACACACACACACACAGTACACCCACCCACCCACACACACACAGCACACACACACACACAGCACACACACACACACACAGTACACACACACCCACACACACACACACAGTACACCCACCCACACACACACACCACACACACAGACACACACACCCCCCCCCCCCCCCCCCCCCCCCCCCCCCGCCCCCCCCCCACACACACAAAACACCCACACACACGCACACAAACACACCACTCACACACAACACACACACACCAAACACACACATACAACACATACACCCACCACATCACACACACACTCGACACACACACACTACACACCCACACACTCACACACACATACATACACACACACACCACACACAAAAACACACACACACACACCCACACACACACACACACACACACACACCTACACCCACCACCACACAACACACACACACACACACACACACACACGACTCAAAAACACACCAATTCCACACACACACACACACACACACACACACACACCACACCGACACCACACACACTCACCCCCACCACACACCCACATACACACACACCCACACACCCACACACACACCGACACACACACGACACACACCCACACACACACACATACAAATTACACACACACACTCACCACACACACACACACACACACACACACAACACATACACACACACCCAACACACACCCACTACACAACAGCACACACACACACACACACACACACACGACACACACACGATACACACACATACACACACACCACTGTCACACACACAGCACACACACACACACACCAACACTCACACCCACACACATACACACACACCCAGCCCACACACCCATACACAAATACAGCACACACACACACAGCACACACACAACACTAACTCACACTCAGCACTTCACACTCACACACCCCCACACACACACACACACCACACACACACCACACACACACATTACACACACACAAACACACAACCACCACACACACACACACGTCCACACACACACCCACACACCCACACACACACACAACCCACACCACACACACACAAACCCACTCACAGCATACCCACACACACTCACACACTACAACACACACACACCCACACTCACTATCTCTCTCCCTATCTCTCTCTCTCCCTCTCTCCTCTCGCCTATCTCTCTCTCTTTCTTTCCCCTATCTCCCCTCTCTCCTCTCTCTCTTCTTTCTCCCTAGCACCCTCTCTCGTCTCTCTCGTCTCTTTATTTGCTCCCTATCTCCTGTCGCTCTCTCTCTCTCTCTGCTCTTTCTCCCTATCTCCCTACTCTCTCTCTCTCGGCTCTTTCTTTCCTCCCGATCGCCCTCTCTCTCTCTCTCTCTGTCTTCCGCCCTATCTCCCTCTCTCTCTCTCGCTGACTCTTTCTCCCTAT
>NW_028234420.1:17890269-17891531 GCF_977035675.1 Penaeus japonicus
CCCACCCCTCAACACTCCCCCCCATCCCCATCCCCAGTCCTCCCCTCAACACTCCTCCCCCCCATCCCCTTTCCCCCCTTAATACCCCCTTAATACCCCCCTCCATTCCCCCATACCCTCAAACCACTCTCCCCCATCCCCAGTCCCCCCTCAAACATCAAACTCCCCCCATCTCCTGCTCATCCCTGCCCTTCCTACCTCATCACCACCTCCCCATCAACCCATCCTCATAACCCTCATCTCCCACTACTCTCAATCCCCATCCCATCCCTTTTCCCCCCGAGTTCAACACTCCTCTCAACCCTTCCATCACTGCCCATTCCTACCCTCAACACTCCTCCCATCCCAGTCCCCTTTCCCAGCCTCAACACTCCCACCCCCCATTCCCCATCCTCCATCCCCTTCCCCCCCAACACACACCAGCCCCCCCATAACTCCCTCCACCTCAATCCCTTCCCCTCCTTCCCACCCCCCTCAACACTTCCCCCTCCCTCCACATCACAGCTTCTTTTCATCCCCTCAACATTCCAACATTCCCCCCCCCATCCAGATCATCTCCAACCTTCTTCAGTCCCCCCTCAAAACTTTAAACACTTAACACCACATTCATACTTTTCCCCCCTTTCCCCCCCCCCCCCCTCAAAACACTCCTACTCCTCCCTCCCATCCCTTTCCCCCCCCCTCAACACCCCCCCCCCCACCCCCAGCTCCATCCCCTTCAGCCCCCCTCAACACACTTAACCCTCCCATCCCCTTTCCCCCCCCTCAACACTCCCCCCACCCCCAGCCCCCCCCCCCTTCCTCTTTCCTCTCCCTTGCACGCTTGGCTGCAACTTGCAACTTGAGAGCAAAGTCACGGAACTCGAGTCATTATTACTGGTCAACCATATCCAGTGAAGGTAATTTAGAAAGAAGGAGAGAGGGAAAATGAGGAAGAGAGAGAGAGAGAGAGAGGGGATAAATGAGGGAGAGGAGGAGGGAAAGAGAGATTGAGGGGCAGAAAGAGGGGGATACAAAGAAGGAAATAATGAAAGGGGCGGTGGGGGGCGGGTTAGAAGGAGACGGTGTGTGAGTATGAGGAGAAGAATGAAGAGGTGGGAGAGGAAGAGGAGGAGGAGATAGAAGAGAGAGAGAAAGAGAGAGACAGAAAGAGGAATAGGAAATGAGAACAAGAGAGATAGAGAGCGAGAGAAAGAGAGAGAGAGAGAGAGAGAGAGAGAGAAATAAATAAAAAAGGTAAAGAGAAAGATAGAGAATAAAGA
>NW_028234420.1:17934131-17938399 GCF_977035675.1 Penaeus japonicus
CGTTGTCTTGCTTGCGTTGTCTTGCGTGCGTTATCTTGCTTGCGTTGTCTTGCGTGCGTTGTCTTGCTTGCGTTGTCTTGCGTGCGTTATCTTGCGTGCGTTGTCTTGCTTGCGTTGTCTTGCGTGCGTTGTCTTGCGTGCGTTGTCTTGCTTGCGTTGTCTTGCTTGCGTTGTCTTGCGTGCGTTGTCTTGCTTGCGTTGTCTTGCGTGCGTTATCTTGCGTGCGTTGTCTTGCTTGCGTTGTCTTGCTTGCGTTGTCTTGCGTGCGTTGTCTTGCTTGCGTTGTCTTGCTTGCATTGTCTTGCATGCGTTGTCTTGCGTGCGTTGTCTTGCTTGCGTTGTCTTGCGTGCGTTGTCTTGCGTGCGTTGTCTTGCTTGCGTTGTCTTGCGTGCGTTGTCTTGCTTGCGTTGTCTTGCTTGCATTGTCTTGCTTGCGTTGTCTTGCTTGCGTTGTCTTGCGTGCGTTGTCTTGCTTGCGTTGTCTTGCTTGCATTGTCTTGCGTGCGTTGTCTTGCTTGCGTTGTCTTGCGTGCGTTGTCTTGCTTGCGTTGTCTTGCTTGCGTTGTCTTGCGTGCGTTGTCTTGCTTGCGTTGTCTTGCGTGCGTTGTCTTGCTTGCGTTGTCTTGCTTGCATTGTCTTGCGTGCGTTGTCTTGCTTGCGTTGTCTTGCGTGCGTTGTCTTGCTTGCGTTGTCTTGCTTGCGTTGTCTTGCGTGCGTTGTCTTGCTTGCGTTGTCTTGCTTGCATTGTCTTGCTTGCGTTGTCTTGCTTGCGTTGTCTTGCGTGCGTTGTCTTGCTTGCGTTGTCTTGCTTGCATTGTCTTGCTTGCGTTGTCTTGCTTGCGTTGTCTTGCGTGCGTTGTCTTGCTTGCGTTGTCTTGCTTGCATTGTCTTGCGTGCGTTGTCTTGCTTGCGTTGTCTTGCGTGCGTTGTCTTGCTTGCGTTGTCTTGCTTGCGTTGTCTTGCGTGCGTTGTCTTGCTTGCGTTGTCTTGCGTGCGTTGTCTTGCTTGCGTTGTCTTGCTTGCATTGTCTTGCGTGCGTTGTCTTGCTTGCGTTGTCTTGCGTGCGTTGTCTTGCTTGCGTTGTCTTGCTTGCGTTGTCTTGCGTGCGTTGTCTTGCTTGCGTTGTCTTGCGTGCGTTGTCTTGCTTGCGTTGTCTTGCTTGCGTTGTCTTGCGTGCGTTGTCTTGCGTGCTTGTCTTACTTGCGTTGTCTTGCTTGCGTTGTCTTGCTTGCGTTGTCTTGCTTGCGTTGTCTTGCGTGCGTTGTCTTGCTTGCGTTGTCTTGCGTGCGTTGTCTTGCTTGCGTTGTCTTGCTTGCGTTGTCTTGCGTGCGTTGTCTTGCTTGCGTTGTCTTGCTTGCGTTGTCTTGCGTGCGTTGTCTTGCTTGCGTTGTCTTGCGTGCGTTGTCTTGCTTGCGTTGTCTTGCGTGCGTTGTCTTGCTTGCGTTGTCTTGCGTGCGTTGTCTTGCTTGCGTTGTCTTGCGTGCGTTGTCTTGTTTGCGTTGTCTTGCGTGCGTTGTCTTGCTTGCGTTGTCTTGCGTGCGTTGTCTTGCTTGCGTTGTCTTGCGTGCGTTTCTTGCTTGCGTTGTCTTGCGTGCGTTGTCTTGCTTGCGTTGTCTTGCGTGCGTTGTCTTGCTTGCGTTGTCTTGCGTGCGTTGTCTTGCTTGCGTTGTCTTGCGTGCGTTGTCTTGCGTGCGTTGTCTTGCTTGCGTTGTCTTGCTTGCGTTGTCTTGCGTGCGTTGTCTTGCTTGCGTTGTCTTGCTTGCGTTGTCTTGCGTGCGTTGTCTTGCTTGCGTTGTCTTGCTTGCGTTGTCTTGCGTGCGTTGTCTTGCTTGCGTTGTCTTGCTTGCGTTGTCTTGCGTGCGTTTTCTTGCTTGCGTTGTCTTGCTTGCGTTGTCTTGCGTGCGTTGTCTTGCTTGCGTTGTCTTGCTTGCGTTGTCTTGCGTGCGTTGTCTTGCGTGCGTTGTCTTGCATGCTTGTCTTGCTTTGGGCTGCTCCTTCCGCACCAGGAGCCTCGTTCATAGCGTTCATTGCTCTGCTTATGGTCTATCTCAAGGTCTTGATAGCATAATGAGAAAGTTCATTTGGATTTCGTTTCTAATATCAGTTTATTGAAAATATATTGAATGATGGTCTTTACAAGGCCTTTTTCTATCCGATCTAAGCCAAATGTTTTATATATAAATAAATATAAATGAGACTGAATTATTTTCTCAACGTGAGAGATGTTATTGACGCGTTTCGAGTTATCACTTCCTCTGAATAACATATTTTCAGACACAAAAGCGGTTGTTGCTTTGAAAATCCAAGACAAAAAGATGTCTTGAGCGCTTCAAAATATCTTAAGGATCTTTTCCTGCGCTAAGCACTGAAAGTTTACTCCTTACTGCAACTGCATAACGCCGCTTTGCCTTGGCAACGCTCTTAAAAAATATCTTGGGACTCTTTCCCTTTTGCAATGCCGTTCTTCAACTTTTTAAAATTCATTCTGACGGTTGCAATCACTGCAACTTACTTGCTCCCTCCGCCCTTTCTCTCTCTCTCTCTCTCTCTCTCTCTCTCTCTCTCTCTCTCTCTCTCTCTCTCTCTCTCTCTCTCTCTCTCTCTCTCTCTCTCTCTCTCTCTCTCTCTCTTTCTTTCTCTCTCTCCTCCACCTCCTCCCCCTCCCTCCCACCCTCCCTCCCTCCCTCTCTCCCTCCCCCCCACCCTTCCCTTTGAAAACCTCCACTGAAAGCCTGACTCTGATATTCACAAATATTGATTTTTATAGAAATGTATAATCACTTTTTTCTTGCGCTTTCTTCAAGTGTTTTTTTTTTTTCATAATCATCCGCTTTGGACTTGTCACTCTCTACTCTACCTCTGTCTGCCTGAGCATTTAGATCTTCTTTGGCGATTTTTAGTTTGCGTTTTGTGCAATGTTCCATTGTTGAGTGAAACTCCTCACAGAACTGTAGTCTTTAGTATAGTCTTTGTGGTTTGACTTTGGGGTATGTACTTAGGAAGAGGGAAAGAAGGGCTTGTATGCAGTGACGCGAGCCCGCCTGTGTCAGCGTGTGCTGACTCGTGAGAGAATGTGCCAACGAGTGTTGACTCGACCTGAGCTTGGTCCTTACCCAACGCAGTGCCCGGCCCAGTGCCCAGTCGCTAACCACCAGGTGACAGCGGAAACTCACGAGCTTGGCCGGGGCTCGATCTGCCGACCACGGGGATGTGAAGTCGACACGCTACCACTGAGCTACCAGACGGCTGAGGAAGAGAGGGAGGAAAAGGGCGAGGAGGAAGAGGAAGATAAAAAGTAGAAGGATAAGGAAGAAGGGGAAAAAAAAAAAATATATATATATATAGAGAGAGAGAGAGAGAAGGAAAAATTAAAGTTCACAAAAGAAGAAGAGAGAAGATGAAAAAAAACAAAGAAAAAGAAAAAGAAGATAAAGAAGAATAAGAAAAAGATGAAGAAGAAGAAAAAGAAGTGATGATGAAAAAAAGAAGACAAAGAAGAAGAGGAAGAAGATGAAGAAGAAGAAGAAGAGGAAGAAGGTAGACAAGAAGAAAATCCCGTCTTTTGCCATCTGGTTGTCATCACCTTTTCTCGTAACTGGCGCCTTGATGTCCACCTAATTACCTCAAGAGATAATTGCCTTCCTTAATGAGGCAACGTGTGATTGTTAATGAATTTGCAATAATGATGATGGTTATTGCCGGTTCGGTTTCGGTGCGGGATTGCAAGTGCAAGAAACAGACATGTGGCATTAGAAGCGAATAAAGAGAGAACACAATAAAGAGAGAAATAGTGATGAGGATGATAACAAGGATGAAGATTATGATGATCATTATAGTAATGAGGATAACAATGATAATGATAATGATGATAACAATGATTATAATAGTGATAATGATGATAACATAATAATGGTAATAATGATTAAGATGATAACAATAACCATATCAATAAGAATAATTATGATTAAAATTATATTTATCATAAGAAAAATAATAATGAGAGAGAGATAAATAGATGGATAGATAGAGAGAAACAGAGGGAAGGAGGGTGGAAAAGAGAGAAAGAGAGAGAGAGAGGAAAAGAAAGAGTACGATAAAGAGAGAAAGAGAGAGAAGGCGAGAGAGAGAGAGAGAGAGAGAGAGAGAGAGAGAGAGAGAGAGAGAGAGAGAGAGAAAGTGAGAGAGAGAGATGAATAGATAGATAGATAGAGAGAAAGAGAGGGAAGGAGGGCGGAAAAGAGAGAAAGAGAGAGAGAGAGAGAGAGAGA
>NW_028234420.1:17963499-17965999 GCF_977035675.1 Penaeus japonicus
GTATTTTTTTGCAAAATTGCATTGATGCATTTTTTCAATTATGAAATTGTTTGTTTTTCATCCGTTGATTTATCCTTTTTTCTTTCTTTCTTTCTTTCTACTTTCTTTTTACTTTCCTTTATTCTTTTTTCTTTCTTTCTTTCTAGCGTTATTCTTTTCTTCTTCTCTTCTTCTTATCATTATGTTTTTTGTTGTTGTTTTTCTATATATTTTTCTTCTTCTTTCCTTCCTTGCTTTATTGCTTATTTTTGTTCTTCTTCTTTGCCCTTTTTTTCTTTACCTTATTGTTCGTCTCTTTCTTCTTTCTCTCCGTTTTCTTCTTATTCTTTTATCTCTATTTTCCTTTGTTTATTTTTTCCATTTCTTCTTTCTTTTCTTATTATTTGCTTCATTTTATGTTCTTCTTCCTTTCCAGTTCCCTATTCTTCTTTTCTTTTTATTCTTCTTTTTATTTTCATTCTTATTCTCTTTCTTCTCAACTTTGTTTTTCTTCTTGTCCTTGTTCTCCCCCTTCTCCTCCTCCTCCTCGCCTTCCCCTTCCCCCTCCTCCTCCTCCTTTTTCTCCTCCTCCTCCTTCTTTTTCTTCTTTTTATTCTTATTCTTATTTCTTCACAACTTTTTCTTCTTCTCCTCCTTGTCCTCCCTCTTCTCTTCCCCCTCCTCTTCCCCCTCCCCCTCCTCCTCCCCCTCCTCCTCCTCCTTCTTCTCCTCCCCCTCCTCCTCTTCCTTCTTCTCCTCCTCCTCCTTCTCCTCCTCCTCCTCCTCCTCCTCCTTCTTTTTCCTCCTTCCTTCCTTCCTTTGCGTCTTTTCCTTTTCCTTCTACATGTCTCCCTCAGCATCTTCCATATCTCTGAACAAGTCCTAAATTTTATTCATAGCGTATGCATCTGCATCACGTTTTTCCATTGCATGATATGATGACTGAGCTTTTTCCTTTGCATTAAACGTATAGCAATTTGAAACCCCATTGAAAACGTACAATAAAATTAAAAAAATAAAAAAACAGCATAAAAACGCAATAAAAATTCAGGTTATTTTTTATTACACTTTTTTTTTTTTAAAGATCAGTGTACAGTATGTCTGAAATTGCAATATCATGCAAAGTAGTAAATAATTAAACCTGCTACTTGAGTTGATTCCTGTATCTAGTCTTTTGTTCATTGTTTTTCAGTTTACCTGCTAGTCTATGTATTTATCTGTGTATGTATTTGTTTATCTGTCTGTTTATGTAAATATCTTCGTTTCTCTCTGTCGCTCTCTCTTTCATTCTCTCTCTCTCTCTCTCTCTCTCTCTCTCTCTCTCTCTCTCTCTCTCTCTCTCTCTCTCTCTCTCTCTCTCTCTCTCTCTCTCTCTCTCACTCTCTCTCTCTCTTTATCAATCAGTCAATCTATCAATGTATACACACACACACACACACACACACACACACAAACACACACACACACACACACACACAAACACACACACACACACACACACACATAATATATATATATATATATATATATATATATATATATATATATATTATATATATATATATATATATCTTACTCACTGTCTCTCTTGCATTTATTTACGATTATCAAGCCAAATTTTTGCTTCCTTTTCGTTTTCTTCTCTAATCTCTTCAACGCTCTCTTTTTCGTTTGATTTCACAATTGTTCAGACAAACAACTGGCGCCATTAGTCCAACTCTGTTACTGTTTGCAATGAATTTGACGAATTGAATTTCTATCACGAATGATGGATTTACCTTGCAAATGATGCTGCAGATAGCATGAGTAAATTCAACTTTGTGATCAATTTAATATGAATGATGAAACTTTTTTTTTTTTTTGTCTTTTTTTTTGACAAATGAGTTTTAATTGGGATAAGATAGATTATTTCTGCAACATGGCAATTGAAAGTTTTATTGTTTTATCCTAACTAGGTATCTGTTTGAGAAAGTTTTAATCTCTCTCTCAAACTTTTCTATTATCTTATATTGTTTTATATCTCTTTCACTCCCTTCCATATTTCAAACTCAACAAAGACATTTTTCTTTCTTTATCAGTATTTTTTTTTTTCTCTCTTGGATTTGTATATTACTTTTGTTATCTATCTGCATTCATCATAAATCTTTATAATATACAAAGATTTTTTTTTTCTTGAAAGGAGGTGGGGGGGGGGGAAGGGGGGGTCAGGTTCAAGATGAACTTCTGCCTTTGAATGCAACTTCAAATTTATAATGCAAATTTATAAAGCTTTCTCTGTGTTATTGTTTTAAGATCATTTGGATTTTTTTTTTACATCGTCAGATTCTAACACATTCTCAGAATTCCTCTCCCGTCTTCGCGCTGTCTTCATCTCAGCATCCAATATCCAGCATCTCCTTCGCCTCGTATTTTCATCTCCATCTTCGCCCTCCACCTCTTTCTCTCCTTTTTATATTCTCTTTCGCTGATATTGTCATTCCGCTTCGGTTTTCCTCCTCTTTTCTCCTCTATAAATATCAAT
>NW_028234420.1:17970999-17973499 GCF_977035675.1 Penaeus japonicus
TATAAAAACAGGCTCGGGTGAAAGCATAAAAGATAACAAAATAAGGTAAAACACATCAAACATAAAATTATGGAGAGCTAACCAGCTGCATATGCAAGATATTAAAACAAAAGAGGTCGCAGGCGAAAGTAAAAGAACGCCAAACAAGACGTTGCAAAAACGCTAAAAGGTTAACCTGCAGTTGCCAATTAGTAAATAAAATCAAAATAAAAAGGAACATGGCAATAAAAATCTAAAACTAAGTCAAACTAAAGGTGATGCAGCTGATTAACTAAAATAAAATCCACCCAAAGTATAAACACAAAATTAGATAAAACAATACTGATAAAATCTGATTACATCATCACGCTACTTGACAAGAACTGTGACAACCCTTACGTAAAATGCGAAAAATAGACAAATACATAAAACGAAAGGAAATAAATTAAAACAAACATAAAAAGGAAATGCCAAAATGAAAGTAAAGAAGGCTAAGACACGTAATGTGATGCCTGTAGCCAATCTGTATATGCGTGTGTGTGGGTGTGTGTAGCATCAGACGACAATGGTGGGTCATGATGGACCTGTGGAAAGGAACAGGAATGGGTAGAAAGGAGTAAGGATTTGACAAGCTAGGGTGGGATATGGAAGGAAGAGGTCTAGGTATGTGAGAATTAGGGAGTGAGGATGCGAGGAAAACGGGAGAGGAAACGAAGAAAACGGGGGTGAGGATGCGCGGAACAGGGTGAGGATGCGTGGAACAGGGCGAGGATGCACGGAACAGGGCGAGGATGCACGGAACAGGGTGAGGATGCGTGGAACAGGGCGAGGATGCACGGAACAGGGCGAGGATGCACGGAACAGGGCGAGGATGCACGGAACAGGGTGAGGATGCACGGAACAGGGCGAGGATGCACGGAACAGGGCGAGGATGCACGGAACAGGGCGAGGATGCACGGAACAGGGCGAGGATGCACGGAACAGGGTGAGGATGCACGGAACAGGGCGAGGATGCACGGAACAGGGCGAGGATGCACGGAACAGGGCGAGGATGCACGGAACAGGGCGAGGATGCACGGAACAGGGCGAGGATGCACGGAACAGGGTGAGGATGCACGGAACAGGGCGAGGATGCACGGAACAGGGCGAGGATGCACGGAACAGGGCGAGGATGCACGGAACAGGGCGAGGATGCACGGAACAGGGCGAGGATGCACGGAACAGGGCGAGGATGCACGGAACAGGGCGAGGATGCACGGAACAGGGCGAGGATGCACGGAACAGGGCGAGGATGCACGGAACAGGGCGAGGATGCACGGAACAGGGTGAGGATGCACGGAACAGGGCGAGGATGCACGGAACAGGGCGAGGATGCACGGAACAGGGTGAGGATGCACGGAACAGGGTGAGGATGCACGGAACAGGGCGAGGATGCACGGAACAGGGCGAGGATGCACGGAACAGGGCGAGGATGCACGGAACAGGGTGAGGATGCACGGAACAGGGCGAGGATGCACGGAACAGGGCGAGGATGCACGGAACAGGGCGAGGATGCACGGAACAGGGCGAGGATGCACGGAACAGGGTGAGGATGCACGGAACAGGGTGAGGATGCACGGAACAGGGCGAGGATGCACGGAACAGGGTGAGGATGCACGGAACAGGGTGAGGATGCACGGAACAGGGCGAGGATGCACGGAACAGGGTGAGGATGCACGGAACAGGGTGAGGATGCACGGAACAGGGTGAGGATGCACGGAACAGGGTGAGGATGCGCGGAACAGGGACGACAAGGCAGAGGTTACAAGGTTGGGCTGCAGGTTACAGGAGTGGGTGCAGGTCTCAGGAACAGGACAGGTTGCAGGATGAGGACAGGAGCGAGAGGGGAGGGGAGGATCCCAACCTCACACCCTCTCCTTCCCTCCCTCCCTCCCTCTCTCACTCACACTCTCTCCCTACCTCCTCTCTCTTTCTCTCCCCTCTCTTTCTCTCCCCTCTCTTTCTCTCCCCTCTCTTTCTCTCCCCTCTCTTTCTCTCTTATCCGCCCACATGCCTTCGGTGGAATTTTAGATTCTTTCGACTTGGTTTTGTGTGAAGAGTAATTGCGTTCGAGAGGTGGGGCTGAAGAATGAGAGAGAGAAAGAGAGAGAGAGAGAGAGAGAGGTGGGGGAGGACGGGAGGGAGGGAGGGGGGTAGGGAAGGAGGGAGGGGGGAGAGAAGGAAAAAGGGAAAGAGGGAGGGAGGGAACGAGGGAATGAAGGAGGGAGGCAGGAGGAGGTGGGGTGAAGAACGAAGAGAGGGAGGGTAGGAGAACAATAGTGAATAATGGGAAGAAATAGTGAATAAGAAAGAAATATAGGAAGGAGGGGGGAAGGGGGGAGGGAGAGAAGGGGAGAGAGAGGGAGGGAGGGAGAGAAGGAAGGAGGAAGGAGTGATGGAGGGGAAATTTGGGCAGGCAGAAAGAGACAACAAGGGAAAAAAAGAGGGAGAGAGAGAGAGAGAGAGAGAGAGAGAGAGAGAG
>NW_028234420.1:17980999-17983499 GCF_977035675.1 Penaeus japonicus
AATTATTTTTTTCTTTCACAACCTTCCAATACCCAAGTTTTAATTAACTTTAACGAAATGACCTCCTTTTGGTTGATTGCTTAGTGTGGGTGACCTTTAACCTATCCCCCCCAACCCTATCTCCCTTTCCCTCTCCTCCTCCGCTCCCTTTCTCCCTCTCCCCTCTCCCCCCTTGCCCCGCTCTCTTTCTCCCTCTCCCTCCCTCCTTTCCCGCTCCCTCTCCCCTCGCCCCTCTCCCCCCCTCCCCCGCTACCTATCTCCGTATCCCCCCCTCCCCCGCTCCATATCTCCCTCTCCCTCCCTCTCCCCCGCTCCCTATCTCCCTCCCCCGCTCCCTATCTCCCTCCCCCGCTACCTATCTCCCTATCCCCCCCTCCCCCTCTCCCTATCTCCCTCCCCAGCTACCTATCTCCCTATCCCCCCTCCCCCAACCCTATCTCCCTCTCCCTCTCCTTCCCCGCTCCTTTTCTCCCTCTCTCCCCTCCCCTGCTCCCTTTCTCCCTATCTCCCTTCTCCCCTCTCCCCTGCTCCCTATCTCCCTCTCCCCTCCCCCCGCTCCCTATCTCCCTCCCCCGCTACCTATCTCCCTACCCCCCCCTCCCCCGCTCCATATCTCCCTCTCTCTCTCCTCCCCCACTCTCTATCTCCCTCTCCCCTACTCCCTATCTCCCTCTACCTCCCCTCCCCCGCTCCCTATCTCCCCTCTCCCCCTCCCCTACTCCCTATCTCCCTCTCCCTCCCCTCCCCCACTCCCTATCTCCCCCCTCCTCCCTCCCCTTCTTCACTATTTCTCTCTAGGACATTTAAGATGAGTTTTTGTGCACATGTGTTATTGTTTTTATTTTGTGTTATTGTTATTTTTTTCATACTATTATTGCTATTGTCGTTATTATATTCGTTATTATCATTATTACTATTATTATCCTTTATCATTGTTATGATTACCATTGTTATTATCATTATAATTTTTTATTGTCGTATTATCATTCTTATGATTATTTTTTATTATCACCATTACTATTATTATTAGCATGAATATCCTCCTTATCATCAACATTATCACTATAATCATCATTATCGTTATCAAAAATGATTGTTATAATCATTAACTGATACACCTAGACCTTTCGATGATTCACGTAAATGAAAAAAAAAATCATAATAATAAAAATAACTCCTATGTCTTCCTATTCAGCCTATGGGCAAACTTCACAAGCTTAGGCCTACTCGTGGAGTCGGTGTTAACTCGACATCATTAAGAAAGGCTACTCACAAAGCCTATTATGAGGGACTATCCGTTTCATTAGGACGTTGACTATTACGCGCTGATGAACGTGTCTGAAACATGTTGGTTTTTATGTGTTTGCGTATGTCTGTTAGGGGGAGGGAGGGGGAGGGGAAGGTAAGAGGGGGGGGGTGTATGTGGGGGTGGGGGATTAGTGTGTGTGTTTATGTGTTTGTCTGTGTGGAGGGGTAAGTGTTTATTTGTTTGTTTTGTGTATGTGTATATGTGTGTGTGTGGAGGGGTAAGTGGTGGGTGAGTGTGTTTTTTTTGTTTGTTTTGTGTGTGTTTGTGTCTGTGTGCGTGTGAATGTGAGTGTATATGTACGTTTGTGTACCTGTGTGTATCTGTGTGTGTGTGTGTGTGTGTGTGCATATACGTAGGTGTCTAAACGTATGAATAGATGAAGGTATAAGTTAGTGAGTGAGGATATAGGCCTATATTTCACGTATGTTTGAGACAGTGTCGGCGGATGAATATACAAGCCAGTCATGTTATTCATCTGCTATGTGTACACACCCGCGAGGCGAGGTGTATAAACGCCCTAAGACAGTCTCAACTCCAACTCCAGATTATATTTACATCTTGTGTAAAGACCTCACTATACTGCGTGTCCGATTCCTTATCAGAAGGTTTTGAAATGTGTCTTTGTGTCTTGATCCACACATACTCTTTATAAATGATGACTCGCTCCCCCCTTCAAATAAAATTATAATCAAAATGATAATTATCATCACCATTATGATGATAATGGTAGTACTAGTAATAATGGTAATGCTGATCGTTATGATAATAGTGATGATACTTATGGTGATAATAGTAATAATGATAAGGATGCCTAAAGAAGATACATAACATACACACAGATATATACACTCCTAGAGAGAGAGAGAAAGAAAGAGAAAGAGTGAGATAGATAGGTGAGATAAAGAGAAAATGGGAGAGAGAGAGAGAGAGAGAGAGAGAGAGAGAGAGAGAGAGAGAGAGAGAGAGAGAGAGAGAGAGAGAGAGAGAGAGAGAGAGAGGGAGAAAGAGAGAGAGAGAGCGAAAGAGAAAGAGTGAGAGAGAGAGAGAGAGAGAGGGAAAGAGTCAAAGAGAGAGAGACATAGAGAGAGAGACAGAGAAAGAGAGAGCGAAAGAGAAATAGTGAGAGAGATTGAGAGAAAGAGAGAGGGAGAGAGAGAGAGAGAGAGAGAGAGAGAAAGAAAAGAAGAGAGA
>NW_028234420.1:17988499-17998499 GCF_977035675.1 Penaeus japonicus
CAATAAAAAAAACCCTGGGTCATGCCGGGTCATCCCAGGTCGTAAAGAGAGAGGGAAGTGTCACAGGGAGTGTTACATCAAGTGTCACAGGAAGTGTCCCAGGAAATGCCACAGGAAATAGTTATTAAAAGTGTTCACTCATCAGGTTAACCGGTGTTAATTCAGCCTGGGCGGAGGTTAACAATTAACCCAACAGTTCCTACAAGTAGATCCGCAAACAAGTTAAATCTGCCGAAGAAAGAGGCAAGAATATATGCTAAATATAGCATGGCAGGAGACATAAACAGGATATTCTGGTGTGTGTGGACGGGAATGGTAGTTGTAAACAAACATGTCTAAATAACGGGCAGTCTGCATTTTTTCTTTTTCTTTTTCTTTTTGTCTTTGTGTCTTAAAGTTTTTCTGTTGTTGTTTTGTAATCTCGTTTTGTTTATTTGTTTGTTTGTTTGTTTGTTTCGTTGGCGACATGATTCAGGAGGTCTCGAACTAGACCACGCCCCGTAGGCCGTAGGTTAACCAAAATGACTTGCGTTGAACGATTTATCTCTCTCTCTCTCTTTCTCTCTCTCCTTTTCTACTCTCTTTCTTCCTCTCTCTCTTTCTCTTTCCCTCGTTCTCTCTCTCTCTCTCTCTCTCTCTCTCTCTCTCTCTCTCTCTCTATCTATCTATCTATCTCTCTCTCTCTCTCTCTCTCTCTCTCTCTCTCTCTCTCTCTCTATCTATCTATCTATCTATCTATCTATCTATCTATCTCTCGCTGATACGCATCAATTACACTCAACATCATTCATACCATTTTTACTCAGAATTTCTTCAAAATATAAAAGCTAAGACAGTCAGAAAAAGTGAAATCTACAACAAATTAAGGTTAAAGAGAAGAGAATTTGCTGCGTACCCCCCCTCCCTCCCCCCCTCATGCCCCCATCCCACTTCCCGCCTCAAAAAAATCTTTTGTTTCTTTAATTTTCCAAGAACGAGTGTTGTCAACAAGGAGGTTTTTTAAAGAACAATGGGACATCTGGCGTGCTTGTCTCTAGCTGTCTGTTTCTCTCTCTCTCTCTCGCTCTTTCTCTCTCTCTCTCTCTCTCTCTCTCTCTCTCTCTCACACACACACACACACACACACACACACACATTTACTCTCTCTCTATCTATCTATCTATATATCTCTCACTCTCTCTCTCTCTCTTTCTCTCTCTCTTTCTTTCTTTCTCTCTCTCTCTCTTTCTCTCTTCATTTCTCTTTGGTTATTTCCTTCTTTCTTTCTTTCTTTCTCTGTTTATGATTGTTTCTCTGTTTATGTGTCTGTCTGTCTCCCTCTCCCTCTCTCACTCTATCTCTTTCTCTCTTTTCCTTTCTTCCTTATATTCCCATTTTTTTATGACAAAAAGAAATTAATAGTAGAAAATAAAAACAAAAATCAGAATTAGATTGAGCGATTCGAAGCTGTTTAAGGATGAATGGAGAAAGAAAGGGGGAGGGGGAGGGGTAGAGGAGAAGAGGGAGGGAGGGTAGGAGGGAGAAGGAAGAGGATGGAGAGAGATGGTTATCATTATCATGTTTATTATTGTTATTACTATAATTGTTATTAGCATAACCACTGTCATTGCAATTTAATATATCATTATTATCATTATCATTACTACTACTTCTAATACTATTACTACAACTACTATTACCATTGTTATTACCACTACTACCATTACTACTACTACTACAATTATCATCATTATATTTCAACAAACGAACAAACAAATTCGTAAATATATTTAAAAAAAAACAAGAAATGACAAAATAAACACGACAGCAACTTCCCGTAGCATCTTTGAGTGACACTGAACTAACACATACATGCAACGGCATCTTCGGAGTGCATATCAGGCCTTGCAACATTCTTAAGTGATCTGTCAAGATTTCTAAAGATGGTGATGCTCCTTCGAAATTGTTGGGAGGCGGGGTAAAAATGAGATTTTTTTTTTTTTAATGGTGAGATGTTTGTTATTTATAGAAATACGTGTTCTCTTTTTGTTTGGTTGTTTGTTTGTTTTGTTTTTTTTGGGGGTAAAAAGAAAGAAAGATGAAAAGCGATGCTGAATAAAGTTAATTATTCATAAAAATGCGTGTTTTTTTTTTGGGGGGTGGGGTGGGGGAGAGAGTGAGTTTAAAACATAAATAAAAAAATACGACCCATTGCGTACGGGTGTCAAGACATACACGTCGGCACCGATTAGGCCCAAGAGACAGACGGGTGTCAATGCATACATGACGCGACATCGAAATCCGCTCACATTTGAAGTGCGCAAACAGTCATAAAGTATTACAACTGTAACGGCTTTATCTCCAGAGCTACAGGGTTCCAAAGTCAGCCTAAACTCGGCTTTTGAGATGTATTTATGGGAAAATATTGTTTGGGTTAGTCTACGCTACCCGGAGGGCGGAGAAAACCCTTTCCCCGTCCCTCTAATTCTTAGCCGGTGCCGCTAGTGTCTTTTAGACCGCCCGCCTTGACGACCAGTTAAGTTAGGTCGTTAGGCACCCCGGCGGCAAAGGGTTAAAATGCGTTTTTTTCTGTTTGGGAGTGAGGTAAAAAAAAATAATAAATTAATAAATAAATGAATAATAATAATATAATATAATAATAATAATAATAATAATGATAATAACAATAATGATAGTAATAATAATAATAATATTAATAATGATAATAATAATAATAATAATAATAATAATGATAATGATAATAATAATAATAATAATAATAATAATAACTGAAACAGTGTACTTCATTATTCTAAAAATACGATTGTTATCGGGGAATCAAGCAACTGAAAACCTAAAATGTAGAATTCAATAAATAAGTAAATAAGTAATTTTTTTGCTGAAGGTGCTTGATTAAGAAAATACGACGTTACATTTTCTGTTGGATTTTCTTATAAGGTGGAACTTCGGTATTTGTGAATGTGGGATATGTAATAGGTTAATTTGATTTAATCATAGAATAACTTCTAATCTTTATTATAGAGTATAGGATGAGGGTAATGATGATGAAGGTTTGAAAATGATAAAATTAATGATAATGATAATAAAGATGATGATATTTATGATAATTGTTATAATTGATAATAGTAATAATAATGAGGATGTTGATAGTGCTAACAGTAAGGATGATAATACAACGATAATAATGATGATGATAATAATAATAATGATAACAATGATGGTGATGACGATAATTACCATAGTTATAATCACAATAATGATGATAATAGTAACAATAATGAAAAATAAAGAATAACAACAATAATAAAAAATAAAGAATAACAACAATAATAAAAAATAAAGAATAACAACAATAATAAATGATAATAATAATAATAATGATAATAATAATAATAATAATAACAATGATAATAACAACAACAAATATAACACTGATATTAATTATTAGAAATCTCAATGCCACAAAATAGAAGGGCTTCCTAAACCTCATATGGTAATGTTCTTTTTTTGTGATTTTCTTTTTTCTTTGTGAAGCCTTACGAGAAATTATATATGAAATAGGAACCCGCCATTTTCCTTCTAAGACAAAATTACGTGTCACTCATAATTTCAGGACGTGTGTTCCTTTTGTTTTTGTTGTTGTTGTTGTTGTTGTCTTTTTATGATTTATTATTGCCGTTTTCTTGTTGTTGTTTATTTTATCATTATTATTACTATCATTATTACTATTGTTGTTATTATTAGTAGTATCATCATTATCATTGTTATTATTATCACTATCATCATTATCATTGTTATTATCATCATTATCATTATTGTTATCATTATGATTATCGTAATTACTATCATTATTATCATTATTATCATTACTATCACTATCATCATTATAATTACTATCATCATGTTACCAGATCCCGTAATTCTTACTCAACATTCAAAATCCATATTTTAAACCATCTAATATCCAATATCTCAAAAAAAAATCATACAAGTCTAAACCTAAAATCTCGATGTATTGAATGGTATAATCAAAAGTTTAAAAAAATAGATAGATAGATAGACAAAGATAAATTTGTTAAACCAACATGCGTCCGACCGTATGGTAATTAATGTGACTAATCTGATTGGGGGAACACACGCCAGAGCAAAAAAGGAATATGATGATTGAGTTACGTAATACACATGGGTTTTAATAGTGTGTTTGTGTGTGTTTGTGTTTGTGTGTGTTTGTGTTTGTGTGTGTGTGTTTGTTTGTGTGTTTGTTTGTGTGTGTGTGTGTGTGTGTGATTGTGTGTGTGTGTGTGTGTGTGTATGTAATTATGTCTGTAAGTATGTATGTATGTATGTATGTACTTATACAGTATGTATGTATGAATGTGTATGCATGTATGTATGTATGTATGTATACGTAAGTATGTATTTCCGAATGTATATATATATATATGTATCTATATCTATGTATGTATGTGTATGCATGTATATACCTATATTTATATGTATGAATATATACATGTAGGCCTATATACACACAAACCATACATATACCACGAATCACACCTTACTCCTTCTAGAAAAAAAAAATCTCATAACAGAAGTATCTGCGCTGGCTTTCCCCGAGAGCAAAATCTAATTGAAACGTCAACTGCATATCTTGCAAAATGCAGGGAGCAGACATATTGAATTTTCATGAGATAGAGTTGTATGTAAAGATGGACGTTCATATATCGTGTGTAGTCGACGAGGTGACGCTTGGAATGTTCTGGAATGTTCTTCAAGGCTTGATATTTTGTTCTGTTTCATTATTGTTGTTGTGGTTCTGGTTGTGGTTGTTATTATCGTTGTTATTGGTGTTTTTATCATTATTATTATTATCATTATTATTATCATTATCATTGTTTTCAATATTATTGTTGTTATTATTATTCTATTATTATTGTTATTATTAATTTTGTTATAATTATTATTATCATTATTATTACTATTGTTGTTGTTATCATTATCATTATTTTTATTGTTATTATTGTTGCTATTACTGCCTTTATTTTATTGTTGATATCAAAATTACTATTATCATCATTATTACTCTTGTAAAAGGGCGACCTTACGTACACTCTGACATGAACAGGCATTCCGGCACACACACACACACGAAACAGACACACACACAAAAGACACACACACATAAACATACACACACACACGTGTTTGTGTATATATGTGTGTCTATCTAATCTCATTTTTGTTTCTCTTCCCAGCGAAACGCAAACAATACGTTTGAACTTTGAACATTGTCAGGACAGGCACAGAAGATAAAGTATTTTTCGATATCGAGGGGGAAAAAAGGAATAAAATGTTGCAGAGAGGGGGAAAAAATAAAATTTTGCAGAGGGGAAAAAAAGTAAAGTGTTGCAGAGAGCTTTGTCATACAACTCTCTCAACCTATACTATCCCCCCCTTTTAAATCTTACCCCCATTTCTACCCCCTCCCCCCCTCCCCCCTCCCCGCCATCCCCACCAACCCGCTTCCTCGTACTAAAAATTCACTTGAAATCCCTCACTCCCCCCTCCTACTTCCCCCCCCCCTCTCTCCCATCTCCACAACTTCCCCCACTCTAACCCTTATCCCCCACCCGCCTCTTTTCTAACCCCACAACCTTCCCCACATCCTTACATTCGCATCCCCCCTCCCTCCTCCTATCCTGTTACCCCCACAACCTCTCCCCCTCCACCTTCTTCCACCCCTATCACTTCCTACGTACCTTCCCCCCTCCCCCCCTCCCTTCCTCCCTCCCGCACGTGCTAAAACACCCCTTTAATCCCCTCCCCTCACCCCACCCCACCCCCTACCACTCCTTTCAGAAGTCAATATTCGTCTTTAAGAAAAAGGAAAAAAAAAATCGGATGGCATAGCAAACGCAAAACCGAAAGAAAAAAGAGAACGAAGGAGGAATATAAGAGGAATTTATTTTAAAGAATAAGGAGGAGAAGGAAAGAAAGAATTAAGATATGGAGTAGAATTTTAAGAAAATGGGAGAGGAAGGAAATGGAAGGAAGATGCGGGAAATATCTCAAATTCTATCTCTCTTTCTAGCTGCTTTTCTCTTTTTCTTTCTCTCTCTCTCTTTCTCTCTCTTTCTCTCTATCTCTTTCTCTCTCTCTTTCTCTCTCTCTTTCTCTTTCTCTCTCTTTCTCTTTCTCTCTCTATCTATCTCTCTCTCTTTCTATCTCTCTCTCGACCTTCATCCTCCATCCTCCATCCTCCATCCTTCATTCTCCCTACCTTCTTCCACCTCCACCCTCTTCCGCCTCCATCTCCTCCCATCCTCCTCCATCCTTCATCCATCTCCACCCTCTTCCTCCTCCATCTCTTCCTCCTCCATCCTCCCTCCTTTATCCTCCATTCTCCATCCTCCTCCATCCTCCATCTCTTCCTCCTCCATCCTTCATCCTCTCCACTCTCCTCCGCCTTCATCTCTTCCTCCTCCATCCTTCATCCTCTCCACTCTCCTCCGCCTTCATCTCTTCCTCCTCCATCCTCCATCCTCCTTCATCCTCCTCTCTCCTCCATCCTCCTCCCTCCGCCATCCTTCATCCTCCTCCTCCTCCTCCTCCTCCTCCTCCCATCCTCCATCTCCCATCCTCCTCTTCATCCTCCATCCTCCCACGAGACCATAAAATCAGAGCCATCCCAACTCATCTCGGAAACCGCAGCAGACGAGACGAGACGAGACGAGACGAGATGAGACGAGACGAGACGAGACGAGACGAGACGAGACGAGGCGTGACTGCGAAACCGGAATCCTATCTTGGCGGGAGCGAAGACTCTCTCGCTTTCTCTCTGTCCCTTCGGGAGCTGAAGACTTACTCATCCTAATAGATTCATCCTCATGTTCTCACTCCTATGTCCTCATCTTCTTATCCTCACCCCTATACACTCATCCTCATACCATTATCCTCTTATCGTTCTCATATTCTTACTCCCATATCCTCTCCCCCATATCCTCACTCCTATATCCTCTCCCCCATATCCTCACACCCCCCCCCCCCAGCCTCATGCTCATATCCTCACCCCCATATCTTCACCCCCATATCCCCCCCTCACCCCACCCTTTTGCTTCTGTTGGATCTCGTCGCTGGGTCTTTGGCGGGGGGGGGGGGGGGGCTGAAATATTCGTCTTTTGTCGGGGGGCGGAGAGTATGGGGGGGGGGGGAGTGGGAGGGGGAGTGGGGTGTCTTTCAAGGTCTTTCAGGTAGGATGTCTGAAGGGGGAAATAAAGTTGTTATTTTTTTTCTTTCTTTATTTCCCCCTTTTTTTATTTTCCTTCTTTCTCCTTCAGGTATTTCAGGAGGATGTTTGATTTTGATTTACCTTCTGGGACTGAAGGATTCTTCTTGGGTCCTTCAGAGGGTTTCCAGTTCCTCTTGGCCTTCTGAAGGGGAGAGGAGATCTTAAGATGTGACGAAGACCTTCTCGAATTCCTCTTCTTCTTCTTCTTCTTCTTCTTCTTCCTCTTCTTCTTCCTCTTCTTCCTCCTCCTTCAGGTATATAAGGAAGCCCAATCTTCCTCCTTCAGACATTTTGCGATTTTTTTTTTTTTTTTTCAAATATTTTTGCGAAGTTTAGAAATCTTGTCCAATCCGGTCGGACGATGTAATTTCAAAATTCGACGATGCTCTGAGAATTTTTTTTTTCAACTCGACGGCTTAGCTTTTCTAGGTAATTCTCGGGGAGATCCGTCCGAAAGATAACGTTCAAAGGTCAATAAACATCGGTCAAGAAGGAATCGCGGGAGAAAATGCGTGTCTGGAGCGAGTTTGCATTCTCGAGGTAAAGGAATCCTTATCTCTTGTTCGTTTTCATCTTATTCTTCGTCGTTTTCTCGTATTTTTTCTCGTTTTCTTGTATTTTTTCTCGTTTTCTCGTATTTTTTTCTCGTTTTCTTCGTCGTTTTCTCGTATTTTTTCTCGTTTTCTTGTATTTTTTCTCGTTTTCTCGTATTTTTTTCTCGTTTTCTTCGTCGTTTTCTCGTATTTTTTCTCGTTTTCTCGTTTTCTTCGTCATTTTCTCGTATTTTTTTCCTTTTTTTCTCGTTTTCTCGTATTTTTCTCGTTTTCTTCGTCGTTTTCTCGTATTTTTTCTCGTTTTCTCGTTTTCTTCGTCATTTTATCGTATTTTTTTCCTTTTTTTCTCGTTTTCTCGTATGTTTCTCGTTTTCTTCGTCGTTTTCTCGTATTTTTTTCCTTTTTTTTTCTTCTTCTTTTTGACTAGCCATAAATAATGCCGAAAGAAAACGTGAGTGTCTTTGTGTGTGTTTGTGTGTGCGTGTGTGTTTGTATGTGTATTTGTGTGTGTTTGTGTGTATTTATGTGTGTGTGTGTGTGTGTGTGTGTTTGTGTGTGTGTGTGTGTGTGTGTGTGTATTTGTGTGTGTATTTATATGCATGTGTACGCATATAAATACGTATGTATGTCAAGCGGAACACCTCCCAGAATAACTTAGCTTCATACTTCCCCTCCGTAGCTCCTAAGGTCTTCTCTCGCTTCTATCTCTGTCGTCTTTCATCTCACATTTTTCTTCCTCTTACTCAACAGAGATACATACCAACATCTATGCAAGCACGCGCACACACACGCACGCACGCACACACGCACGCACACGCACACACATATACACATACACAACACATACATACATACACAGAAAGAGAGAGAGAGAGGGAAAGAGAGAGAGAGAGAGAGAGAGAAAGAGAAAGAAAAAGAAAGAGAAAGAGACAGAGAAAAAAAGAAAGAGAAAGAGAGAGAGAAAGAGAAAGAGAAATAGAGAGAGAGAAAAAAGAAAAAGAAAAAGAAAGAGAAAGAGAAAGAGAGAAAGCGAAAAAGAGAGAGAAACAATATCTTTTCATAGCAGTTTCTGTCACCGAAGTCACAAGGCAGAAAGTCCCACCTTATCCTAAATATCTTTTCTCTTTTCTCTTTCTTTAAAATAAAAAGGTTCAGATCACACACATTTCGACACCGAATTCCGTTTTTATTATTTGTCATAAACTTTTCTCTCTTTTTTTTTAACAATCTGTCCCGATGGAAAAAAAGGAAATGATTTTGAAAAGAGATAAATTTTCATTGTGGTTTGTGGTCCTCATGAATTTTGTTTTTCGTTTTTCGATTTTTTCTTTTAAATATAATATCGTTCATCTTTTGTTGTTTTTATTACTGTTGTTACTCTTGTGTGTGTGTGTGTGTTTGTATGTGTGTGTGTGTGTGTTTATTACATTATATTCATTATCTTTAATATCATCATTATTGTTATGATCCCTTTTCATAACAATTAACATCTTAATCACTGTTATTATCATTATTGTTTGTTATCTTAATATCACTATTCTTACTATTAACCTCATTATAACAGTAATATCAACATCGTCCTATTTTTCCTACAATTATCATTATCATGATTATCATTAATATCACCAGTATAATCATCATCTTCATTAGCATCATTCTTATCATCATCAGTTGGTTTTCACTATTATTTAAAGAATGAAATTTATCAACATTTTTGCAGCACAAAAATGCGCAATGATCATAAATATATAGATTTTTTTTTAAACTTGTGCATCGTAAAAATTATAAACTGCGACAGTTTAAATCTTTTGGAAATGAATACGAAAAGGAATGAAAACGGAGGAAAAATATCGAATTTGCATTCATATTTTCTTTTTATTCTCGGATTACTCACAAGCATAAATCGAGAGAGAGAGAGAGGGAGGCGGGGGAGGATAGGGAGGGAGAGAGAGAAATAGATAATGAGAGCGAGAGAGAGATACAGATAGACGTAGACAGAGAGAGGGGGAGGATAGGGAAAGAGAGAGAGATGGAGATAGAAAGAAACAGACAGACAGACAGACAGACAGAAAAAAAAGAAAGAAGAAACCCCATCCCACCCTCCCACCCTCCCCCCTCCTCAATCCCACACCACAAAGCTTGCGTTTTCCACGGCCGA
>NW_028234420.1:18013499-18015999 GCF_977035675.1 Penaeus japonicus
TTAATTCCTGAAGTTTTAATAGCAAACATCCAGAGGAAAAGATTAGGTTAGAAAGTAGGGGAAGGAGAGGGGAAGAGGAGGGGAAGGAGAGGGGAAGAGGAGGGGAAGGAGAGGGGAAGAGGAGGGGAAGGAGAGGGAAAGAGGGTGGAGGAGGAGACGGGAAGAGGGTGGGGGGAGGAGAAGGGAAGAAGGGAGGGGGAGGGGATAGGAGAGGAGAGGGGTGTAGGAGAGAGGGAGATAAGGGAGAGAGGAAAAGAGATGTGAAAGGAGGAAGGGGGAGATGAAGTGAGGAGAGGAAGAGGAGAGGAGGGGGAGGGAAGGGAAGAGGGGAGGAGAGAGATATATATATAAGGAAGTGAGGAAGAGAGATGAGAAAGGGGAAGGAGGAGAAGAGGATCGGAGGTGAGAGGGTCGGAGGGGAGATATGAGAGGAGGGGAGAGGAGAGGTGGGGGACTGAGAGGGGCGAAGGGGGAATGAGAGGGGAAGAGAGAGAACGAGAGGGGAATGGGAGAGAGAAGAAAAGGGCGGAGGGGAGAGAAGGGAGGAGAGGAGGAGGTGAGGTGACAAAAGAGGTGAGAGAGCAGGGGAGGAGGGTTGAGAGGGGAAGAGACGGGAGAAGGAGAGGGGATAGACAGGAAGAGAGAGAGAGCGAAAGGAGGGAATGGGAGAAAGTGTTAGAGAACGAAATAGATAAGTAGTTAAATAACGGAAAGGAAGATAGACAACAGAAATAACGGACGAGGGGATGAGAAAAAAGAGAAAATAACTTATCACTTAGATAAATTAATAGACCTATAAACCAATAGACGAATAAATGAAAATGAAAAAATAAACAAAGAATGAACATCTATAAATAAATATAAGTCAATCGATAGACAAAGAGAGAGGTATATAAATAAATAGATAGTTGAATGAATAAACCAAAAATAAATAGAGAACGCAATAAATAAACGACATAGAAAATTGAACCAAACGAACCACAAAGAAAAAAACAGAACACAGTAAAGAACAGAAGTAAGAACAAAATAACAGGTTAAAGAACAGAAAGGGTAAAAAAAATAATAATAATAATAATAATAAAAAATAAAAAAAATAAAAGAACAGATCGGAAGGAATATGAATAGAGAGAAAAAGATAAAGAAATAAATAAAGAAACTAAAGAACAGGCCAGAAATAGCGAGAGAGAACATATTGATAAAACAGGCGTATTAAAGATGACGACCGCAACACGAGAACAAATAACAAATAACACAAAATAAAGAACAAATAACAAAGAGAATAAAGAACCATCAGAACCACTGAAAATAAAAAGGAAAACAAACAAGAAAGCAAAGAGATAACAAATAGAAAATAAATGATGAACAAAGCAATTGAGAAGAACAATATTGCTACAGAACAGATTTTAAAATGTATGAACATGTTCAAGAAAGATCACTGGGAAGTAAAAGTAGCAAATAATCCCACAAAAGAGATTAGAAAACAAAGTAAAAAATAAGAATTAAAACGAGCTTTGAAAACACACGAGCTAGCTGAGTGTATATGTTCGAACACATTAAAGCTGAAAATTGAACCGAGTGACAGAACAAAAAAAATAATAAATAAATAAAGAATCGGAAAAATAGAGAGAACAGGAGAGAACATTAATAAAACTAATAATTCAAAAAGAAAAAAAAAAAACACTAAAAAAAGGACAAGCGCAAAGCGTGTAATTCGATCTCGTACCAGACGGCAACAACACACCAAGAGAAAGAACAAAATAACAAAAAAAAAAATATATATACATATAAACAAACAAAAATCCCCTCTAAAACACACAAAATAAAGAAAAGCGGAGAGTATAAAAGCACACAGATAAAAGCAGACACAAGATATGCGTGTGTTCGTGTCTTTCCAAGATGGCCGCCGCACCATGCTTTCTGTTAACCTAAAGAGGCGGTGCTCGAGGGTGTCACAGCTGCTCGCCTCTCATTATCTTCTTCCTTTTGACACTTCTTCCTTTCTTCTTTTAATTGTTGTTTTTTTGTTTGAATCATCGTCATTATCATTATCAATACCATTATTATTATCAGTATCATTCTTTTTCATTATCTCCTCTTTCTTCGCCTTTTTCTTCCTCTTTTTCTTCTTCATCTCCTTCATCATCTCCTCCAACCTCCTCTCCTTCTTCATCCCATTCCTCCCAACTCATCTTTCCCTCCATCAGTCCATCATTCATCTCCGTCTACGTCACTTCCCGAAGTTATCGTCATTATGCATCTTCTCCTTTCGTTACCTGTGTCTCTCTGTGTATCGATTATCGTCCTATCTCTCTCTCTCTCTTAGACATCTTGCCTGTCCTTATCATTATCTCCTCTTTCTTCGCCTTTTTCTTCCTCTTTTTCTTCTTCATCTCCTTCATCATCTCCTCCAACCTCCTCTCCTTCTTCATCCCATTCCTCCCAACTCATCTTTCCCTCCATCAGTCCATCATTCATCCCCGTCTACGTCACTTCCCGAAGT
>NW_028234420.1:18020999-18023499 GCF_977035675.1 Penaeus japonicus
CCTCTTTAACTCCCTCCATCCTTTTCTTCCTCTTTCCCTCCATTCTTCCCTCTCTCCTTCCTTTCCTCCCTCTTTCCCATCCTCCCGACCTCCCCCCTTCCCTCCCTATCCCTCTTTCCCTCCCTCCTTCCCTTCCCTCCCTATCCCTCTTTCCCCCCCTTCCCTCCCTCCCTATTCCTTTTTCCCTCCCTTCCTCCCTCTCCCCCTTCCCTCCCTATCCCTCTTTCCCTCCCTATCCCCCATTCCCTCCCTATCCCTCTTTCTCCCTTCCCCCCCTTCTCTCCCTATCCCCCCTTCCCTCCCTATCCCTCTTTCCCCCTTTCCCTCCCTCCTTCCCCCCTTCCCTCCCTCCCTATCCCTCTTTCCCTCCTTACCCCCCCCCCCCCACCTCCTCCTTCTCTATTTTAGCCTCATGATTCCCAAACTTGAAACCTTCGTGAAAGACGTCCATCGCCAAGGGGTGTGTCTCGATGCGCCCTCCTTCCCGTCGGGTGCCGTCTTATTACGTCAACTCGAGGCGGTATCATTTCGCTCTGGTTGAGACTTCCGGTTTGCTTGTTGTTGTTGTTGTTTTTGTTTTGACTTGGTTCTGTGTTTGTTTATGTATCTATTCTGGGGGGAGTTCTGTTGTTGTTTTTTTTTTGTTGTTGTTGTTTTCTGTTTCATTATATTTTCTTGCTCTCTGTTTTTTTTTCTGTTATTCTGTTTCTTTTGTTTCTGTTTTTTTTTTTTTTTGTATTATTCTTTTTTTCTGCTTTCCCTTCTTCCTTGCCCTTTTTTTCTATCTCCTTCCCTCGTTATTTTCGTTTTTTATGTGTCCGGTCCTTCCTATTCTTGTGCCATATTTCATTTTTCTTTTCTCTATTCGTGCTTCCTTTTCCTCTCTCTTCCTTTTTCCCCTTCATTTTTGTCCTCCTTTCTGTTTCCTCTTTCTTATTATTTTGAATTATTTTTCTTCTGATCTCTCACTTCCCTCTTTCTTAACCCTTTCTCTTCATCCTTTTCCTGTTCATTCCTTATACCTTGTACCTTGTACCTTATACCTTGTACTTTGTACTTTTCCTTATACTTTTATCTCTTCCCCTCGCTCCACTCTCTCTCTCTCTCCTCTCTTTCTGTTTCTTTCTCTATATCACTTTCTTTCTCTCTCTCTTTCTCCTCTCTCTCTCTCTCTCTCTCTCTCTCTCTCTCTCTCTCTCTCTCTCTCTCTCTCTCTCTCTCTCTCTCTCTCACCACTCTCCTCTCTCTCTCTTTCTTTCTCTATATCTCTTTCTTTCTCTTTCTCTTTCTCTGCCTCTCTATCTCTCTATCTCTCTATCTCTCTTTCTCTCTCTCTCTCTCTCTCTCTCTCTCTCTCTCTCTCTCTCTCTCTCTCTCTCTCTCTCTCTCTCTCCCTCTCTCTCTTTCTCTCTCTCTTTCTCTCTCTCCCTCTCTCTCTTTCTCTCTATCTTTCTTTCTCTCTATCACACTCTACCCACATCTTACACCTTCCTTCACATCCTTCCCCTTACCCACATCCTTCGACCCCCCCCCCCCTTTACACCTCCTTTACACCCCCCCTTCCTTCCCTTCCTCCTTCACGTTTCCCCTCACCCCTTCCCCTCATTACCTCTCTCCCTCCCTCCCCCCATTCCACCTACATCCTTTCTCCCCCCCTCCCTCCACTCCACTTACATCCTCTCTCGCCCCCCCCCCCCTCCCTCCACCTGTGCCACGCGAGCGGAAGTGCCATCTGTGTCTCGTGTTCCAAGACTCGGTAAGCTTCTTGGACGGGCCGGATGCTGCATCTTCTCTCTTTCCTTTTTTTTTCATCTCTCTTTCGTTCCGCCTGGATGCTCCGTCTTCTCTTTCTTTCTTTTTTTTTTTATTCTTTATGATATTTATGATACTGAAAATGGAAATAAAGATGAGGATGACAATGGTAATGATAATAACGTCATTAACGGCAATTATATGGACAAACAATGATCTTAATGATAATGATGATAAAGATAACAAAAACGATAAGGAAAATGTTGAAGAAAAACGCCAGAGTTAAAGAAAGTCTTAGAACAAATATAACAGTCTCTTTTTTCTCATATCTGTTAACAATAGCAATGAAAAGATAATTAAAAAGTAAAAATGGGTAAAAATGAGAAGTAGCTCAGTTTACGCCTGGAAAATTAGAGTGAGCGGTTGTCATGGTAACGAGAGAGGCGCGAGTGTTATCGAAAAGTAGAAATACGTTAATATCTTATCTGCGGGAATGAAACTCTGATAAAGGCTTAATTAACACATACATACGCACACATACACAAATCACACGCACATACACAAACGCACTCGACACAGGAGAAATAAACCCATACACACTAGGATACACACTTTCAAAATAAACATACCTACACAGCATCAAATTATAACACACCCATGGACTCTCTATGCACAAAAATACAATTTCATACAAACACAAAGAAAACAGCACGCACGCCTGGACACTTCCACTCCCACACACATGCAC
>NW_028234420.1:18030999-18033499 GCF_977035675.1 Penaeus japonicus
GGTTCTTTTGATAATTTTTCGTGTTTTTGATTTTGTAATATTTGTTTGTGTTTTTTAATGTACTAGAATTCCTTTCCCATTTTTTGTTATAGCACTGATGATAACGAAAGACGGCGAAGAGACAAAAGGAAAAGGGTTAAAAACGCGACCAAGGAAACGGCAACCAAAGATTCCCACAGTATCAATGCCGGTGGATTTGTGTCGCCATAACTAACCTGATATTCGTTGTTTCTTCTGCTTCTGTGTTACTTCTTTTTTCACTCTTTCTCTCTGTCTTTCTTTCTTTCTCATTCTGTTTGTTTGTGTGTCTGTCTCTCGTTTTTTTCTCTTTCGCTTCCTTTGTCTTTGTCTCTCTGTATATTTGTATCTTTCTCTCTCTCTCTCTCTCTCTCTCTCTCTCTCTCTCTCTCTCTCTCTCTCTCTCTCTCTCACTCTCGATAAACAAAATACCTTTAGACATAGATGAATGATAATAGATAAAAATATAAATAAAACAATAACAATAAACAAAGAATGAGGAATAAATATAAGAAAATGAACAACCCTAAGTGATAAAACACTAGCTTCCCCTTCTCGCACTCCAAAACAAAACAATCACACAAAACTTTTCTTGAATAAATATCCGTTGCAAATAGATAACAAGAACACGTAAGAGAACTAACAAATAACGTTTAAAAAAAAAAAGAATAAAAACACCCACCTTTCCTCTTCCAGTGACCAAAAAGTGAAGCAAGCGGAGTTTTAGAGAACCAATGAGAACTATAATAGATCTTCATATAGTTAGAGATAATATGAAACACGTAATCTAGTAGAACCATTGTAGAACCAATTGTATTTGTATAAGATCATAGTAGATACTAGGAGTGGAAAAAAAACAATTTAAGATTGTAATTAGTTTCATAATGGACTGTGTGTATGTGTGTGTGTGTGTGTGTGTGTGTGTGTGTGTGTGTGTGTGTGTGTGTGTGTGTGTGTGTGTGTGTGTGTGTGTGTGTGGATTTGTGTACTCAGCGTATTCTTGGACGTTTTCTGCGTGTCGTGGCCATGTCATGTCCATGTCGTGTTCATGTCACGAATGCGGTATCTAGTACGCAAAAGCGTGGCACGTTTGTGTCGGCTGCTTCAGGTTTACCAACCGCTCCAAAGTTACCATGTTTCAGATGAATGGCACTGTCCAAACGACAAATTCCTAAGAGAAACTACAATCATATGAAGCACTAACAAAAGATAGTACAATTTTGGTATGAATCAGTCGTTGTACTTGTTCATAGTTAAAGAATTGACAACCATTTCACGAACGCGCCGTTGGTATTTCACTCTACGCTCGATCAAAACAAACGGGATGAGAGGGATCGTGTGTTTATGAATAGATCTTCCTTATTTTGTCACTGTATATATTGTACATATATGTGTATCTTTAATATATCATACATATAGATTTAATGTATACATATTTCATATAATTATATTCTTTAACTTTACGTTCCTGACTACTTTTACCATTCATTTAACTTCACTCTCCTTTGAAAAGTCCGCCAAAAGGTAAACAAACTCAAAATCAGCAGAGAATCCATGTTTTCCTAAAAGGGTTTGTAATCCAAGTCTAGAACAAAGTTGCCTAATTTATTCAATATAGATATTACTTTCCAAACGTAGTATGCTCATATGAAGTACTGGTAAGAAAAAATGCAGTAAATATATATATATATATTTTTTCACCCGTGTAACTATCGTGACAAGCCTACCTCCTTGTCACGGATTTTCCACGATTGTTCCAATACTTTCCACGACTTTGCCACGCTTTTGACACGAACCCGTGTTTCTAGAATACGAATCGCGGCATGTTCATGTCATGTACACGGCGCGCTTAGTGACTTAGAATACGGCTGAGTGTCTCACGATATTTACGAAAAACAGGAGGTACTGCCGAAGGAAAATCAAGTCCTTTTCCATTACCCAGTCGACAGACACCATTAATTTAGCGGAATATGGATGACAAGAACGAAAAATGGAAGAAAATCAGCAACGTCATCTAAGGTAAGATCTTAAACACAAAGCAAGTACGAAATCCTGCGACTTCAATCGATATTCCTAACCCTTTTTTTTCGTTTTTATTTTTTTCAATAAAGTCCCTGGGTATATATTATGCCCTTCCCAGATATCGAGACCAATATCCTTGCTACCGTCCGTTTGCAACTGGATTCACTCGTTCGAAACACGATGAAAGTTATCCGGAAAAAAAAATTAACCGTACCTATAGTCAGCCTTTGTCTATTATTGTCGTTACCTGTTGCAATTCTATCGGGATGTCGTCTGTTCTTTTGTTTTTCTTTCTGTTTATGTATCTATTTAATCTGTCTGTTTATCTGGCTATCTCTCACTCTCCTTAGCTCTCTCTTTTTGTCCTTCTGTCATTTTTCCTATCTACATTCTTTCTCTCTTTTTTTTTTCTCTCTCTCTCCCTCCCTCCCTCTTTCTTTCTTTTTTCTCTCTCTCTCCC
>NW_028234420.1:18038499-18040999 GCF_977035675.1 Penaeus japonicus
TTCCTTCTTTCCACCCCCTCCTCAATACCCTCTTCCCCTCCTCCTCCCCTCTTCCCCTTCTCCCCTACTTCCCTCTTCCCATCTATACCCCCTCCCCTCTTCCCCCCTTCCCCTCTTCCCCTCCTCCCCTCCTCCCCTCTTCCCGTCTATACCCTCCTCCTTTCTTCCCCCCTTCCCCTCTTCCCCTCCTCCCCTCCTCCCTTCCTCCCGTCTTCATTAGGCCGGTATTCAAGGGACGGTAGATGCTAAGGCTTGTTATTGTGGTGTTTGTCTCTTCTTCATGTTTCATCTTCTGCTTCATCGGTTCTCTTTCTTTCTTTCTTTCTTTTCATCTCATTTTCTTTCTTTCACGTTCTCTCCCTTTCATTATCTTTCTTTATTTCTTTCTCTTTTTATCTCTTTCTCTTTCTCGCTTTCTCTTTTTACTCTTTCTTTATTTTTCTTTCTCTCTTTCTCTTTTTACTCTTTCTTTATTTCTCTCTCTCTCTCTCTCTCTCTCTCTCTCTCTCTCTCTCTCTCTCTCTCTCTCTCTCTCTCTCTCCTCTCTCTCTCCTCTCTCCCCTCTCTCTCTCTCTCTCTCCCTTTCTCTCTCTCTCTCTCTCTCTCTCTCTCTCTCTCTCTCTCTCTCTCTCTCTCTCTCTCTCCCTCTCTCTCTCTCTCTCCCTCTCTCTTTCTCTCTCCCTTTCTCTTTCTCTCCCCCTTTCTCTCTCTCTCTCTCTCTCTCTCTCTCTCTCTCTCTCTCTCTCTCTCTCTCTCTCTCTCTCTCTCTTTCTCTCTCTTTCTTCTCTCCTCTCCTCCCCATTCTCTCATTATCGACTTTTTCTTCTTCCGGCTAATCATCATTAAGCCCTCTTCCTTTTTCTCCAACCTCTTATTTCCCTTTGCTCCTATTCCTGTTTCTTTCTATCTCTCTGTATGTGCAAAATTTTCTAGCATACATACTTGCATACACTGATATTCACACACACAAACACACACACACACACACACACACACACACACACACACACACACACACACACACACACACACACACACACACACACACACACACACACATAAGCATACGCGGATACATTCATGTACAAATTATAACTAACACAAGCTATCTTCCGCATCCCTTTCCTTCTCACTCCTTCCTTTCCCTCTCGACCTTGCCTCTCTCCCTCCTCCTCCTCCCCCTCCCTCCTCCTTCTATTCTCCTCCTCTTCCTCCCCCTCCTCCTCCTATCCTCCTCCTATCCTCTTCCTTCTCCTACTCTCCCTCCTCCTTCTATCCTCCTCCTATTCTCCTCCTATCCTCCTGACCCCTTCTTCACATCTGTTTTCCTCTCCATACTCTCCCCCCTTCCTTCCCCTCGCCTCTCCTCCCCTCTTCTCCCCTCTTGCCAAACCAGTGACGCAAATTAACTTCGTTGGTTTGGTTCACCTAACTAAAACCCCTTCCCCCCCTCCCCCTCTTCCTTCTTCTCCTCTTTCTCCTCCACTTCCTCACTTCCTACCTCCAGTTCTTCCTTCTCCCCACCTCCTCTACCTCCGTTACCTCCTCCTCCACATCCTCCACCACCTCCTTCTCTTCCTCCTCCACCTCCTCCCCACCTCCCCTACCTCCTCTTCTTCTTCCTCCTCCTCCTCCACCACCTCCTCCTCTTCCTCCTCCTCCACCACCTCCTCCTCCTCCTCCACCACCACCACCACCACCACCACCTCCTCCACATCCTCCTCCTCCTCCTCATCCTCCACCACCACCTCTTCCTCCTCCTCCTCCACCACCACCACCACCACCACCTCCTCCTCCTCTTCCTCCTCCTCCCCACCTCCCCTACCTGCGTCACCTCCTCCTCCTCCTCCATCACCTCCTCCTCCTCCTCCATCACCTCCTCCTCCTCCTCCTCCACCACCACCTCCTCTTCCTCCTCCTCCTCCTTCTCCTCCTCCACCACCACCACCTCCTCCTCTTCCTCCTCCTCCTACTCCTCCTCCTCCTCCTCCACCTCCTCCACCTCCTCCTCCACCTCCTCTACCTCCGTCACCTCCTCTTCCTCTTCTTCCTCCTCCTCCATCTCCTCTTCTTCCTCCACCTCCTCCACTTCCTCCTCCTTCACCTCCCACCACCTCCTATTCCTCCTTCCCTTCCACCTCCTCCTCTTCCTCTCCTCCTCACCTCTCCTCCTCCTCCATCCTACCCTCACCTCCTCTTCTCCTCCTCCTCCTCCTCTTCCTCCTCCGCCTCAGGCTTTCCTGGGTCAACTTAAGGAAGCTTTCCAGGTATTCATCTGCAGAAGACTGCGTGAACAAGAGGGAAGGAGGAGGTGGGGGGGAAGAGGGAGGAAGGAAGTAGGAGGGAGGGAGGTGGGGGTAAGCTAAGGGGAAGGGGAAGGGGTTAGAAGAGGAGATAAAAGATGGGGAGGAGGTGGTGGGGAAGGGAAGGAGATGGAGGAGGAGGTGGGGAGGGAGGGGAAGAAGAGTAGCAGGATGAGGTGGTGGGAAGGAGGAATAGG
>NW_028234420.1:18050999-18060999 GCF_977035675.1 Penaeus japonicus
TCTTCTCATCCTCCTCCCATCCTCCTCCTCCTCTTTCCATCCACCTCTCCATCCTCCTCCTCCTCCCATCCTCCTCCTCCTCTCCATCCTCTTCCCATCCTCATCCCATCCTCCTCCTCCTCTCCATCCTCTTCCCATCCTCCTCCTCTCCATCCTCCATCCTCCTCCTCCTCTCCATCCTCCATCTCTTCCCATCCTCCTCCCATCCTCCCATCCTCCTCCTCCTCCCATCCTCCTCCCATCCTCCTCCTCCTCCCATCCTCCTCCTCCTCCCATCCTCCTCCCATCCTCCTCCTCCTCCCATCCTCCTCCTCCTCCTCTTCTTCTCCTTCTTCCACGAGTCCCCGTCGGAAATATGTCCCCTTGCGTGATGCCCCGACAGCGGCCATTTATGTCTGAGGTTTTTCGTTACAGTCTGAGGGGAGTTGGGGAAGAGAGGAGAGGGAAGGGGAGGAGTGGGGTGGGGTGGGGATGGAGGGTGAGGGATGGAGAGGAGGGGGTAGGGAAGGGAGGGGGGAGGGGTGGGGGTTTGAGAGGAGGGGGGAGGGGAGGGGGGAAGGGGGAGGGAGGGATGGGGAAGGAGGACAGTAGACGGAAGGAGAGAAAGTGAGAGAGAGAGAGAGAGAAAGAGAGAGAGAGTGTTGAGCTATTTTGAGAGAGATACGTAGAGAGTGAGAAAGAGATTTGAGAATAAGAGAGAATAAGAGAGAGAGAGAGAGAGATAGAAGTGTGCGAAAAAAAGAGAGAGAGAGCCGAGAGACAAAGGAGAGAGAGAGGGGGGGGACAGAGAGAGAGAGAGAGAGAGAGAGAGAGAGAGAAAAGAAAGAGAGAGAGAGAGAGAAGGAGGCAAGGAAGGTGCGAAGGAGAGAGAGGGAGAGGGGAACACAGACAGAGAGAAAGAAAGAGAGAGAGCGCGCGAGGAAAACAAAAAGTGAACATGAAAGTGAAAAATATGGAAAAGTTGAGAGAAGAGAGAAATTTAAATAAATGAGGGAAAGAGAAGGAGTTAGAGCGTTGCCTGCGCTTGCATATATCTAGACATTCGCAAACACGTATGCCTGCAAGAACCCGGATCGTACATTGCAATATGTGTCATATATGAAATCCGCAGGTTTTAGTGTGCTGTGAGGCTGCGAAAAATACTCTCTCTTTTTCTTTCTTTCTTTCTCTTTCTCTCTCTCTATCTCTCTCTCTCTCTCTCTCTCTCTCTCTCTTAAGTTCTTTTTCCTTCGCTCTCACCCTCCCTCTCCCTCTCCGTCTTCCCCGTCTTCCCTCTCTCCCTCCCCCCTCCCCCTCCCTCTCCCTCCCTCCTTCCCTTCCTCCCTCCCTCCCTCCCCCTCCCCTCCCCTCCATCTTTCCCTCCCTCTCTCCCTTCCTCCCCCCTCCCCTTCATTTCAATTTCCCTCTCCTTCCCCTCCTCCTCCTCCCCTCCATCTCACCCTCCCTCTCTCCCTCCCTCCCCCCCCCCCTCCCCCCTCTCCCTCCCTCTCTCCCTTCCTCCCCCCTCCCCTCCATCTCAATTTCCCTCTCCTTCCCCCCCCCTCCCCTCCCCTTCATCTCAACTATCCTCCCCTTCCCCTCCTCCCTCCCTCCTCCCCTCCATCACAATTTCCCTCTCCCTCTTCTCCCCTTCCCCTCCATCACCCTTCCTCTCTCCTCTTCTCCCTTTTTTATTTCACGTCCCCTCCATCCAAACCACCCTCCTTCCCTCCCTCCCTCTCTCCCTCCCTCCCCCCTCCCCTCCATCTCACTTTCCCTCTCCTCCCCCTCCCCTCCCCTCCCCTTCATCTCAACCATCCTCCCCTTCCCCTCCTCCCTCCCTCCTCCCCTCCATCACAATTTCCCTCCCCTTCCCCTCCTCCCCCTCCTCCCCCAAGGCAAATCCTCCTCCGCTTATTTCCACATATGCAGAGTGATATGAAGAAGGAATACGCTCTTTAAGACACTGGAGGGAGCTTTTATATTGTTTTTATTTATTATTATTATTTTTTAGAAGGGTTTGTTTGTCAGTTTTGTTGTTGTTGTTGTTTTTGGAGGGTGGAGGATCTTGTTTGTTTACTTTGCATTTTGGTTAGGTTATTCTTTGATGTGTCTTTTTTTTTTCCTTTCTTTTCCTTTCTCTCTCTCCACTCTCCTCCCTCTCCACTTCCCTTCTAATCCACCTCCCTCCTTCTCCACCCCCTCCCTCTCCCACCACCATCCAATCCACCCCCTCCCTCTCCCAGCCTCCCTCTACACCCCCTACCTCTCCACATCCCTCCCTCTCCACTTCCCCTCCCTCTCCAACCCCCCTTCCCTCTCCATCCCCACCCTCTCCACTCCCCTCCCTCTCCAACCCCCCCTCCCTCTCCAACCCCCCCTCCCTCTCCATCCCCACCCTCTCCACTCCCCTCCCTCTCCACAGGCCTCCCTCTCCAACTCCCCTCCTTCTACACACCCCTCCCTCTCCACCCCCCTCCCTCTCCACTCCCCTCCCTCTCCAACTCCCCTCCTTCTACACACCCCTCCCTCTCCACCCCCCCTCCCTCTCCACTCCCCTCCCTCTCCAACTCCCCTCCTTCTACACACCCCTCCCTCTCCACAGCCCTCCCTCTCCACTCCCCTCCCTCTCCACTCCCCTCCCTCTCCACCCTCTCCACCCCCCTCCCTCCCTCTCCAACCTCCCTCCCTCCCTCTCCAACCCACCTCCCTCCCTCTCCAACCCCCTCCTTCCCTCCCTCTCCAACCCACCTCCCTCCCTCTCCAACCCCCCTCCCTCCCTCTCCAACCCCCCTCCCCCACCCTCTCCAACCCCACCCTCCTCAACCCCACCCTCCTCCCTCTCCAACCCTCCTCCCTCTCCACCCCCCTCCGTCCCTCTCCAACCCCACCCCACCCCTCTCCACTACCCCTCCTCCAACCCCACCCCCTCCCTCTCCACTACCCCTCCTCCCTCTCCACCCCCTCCCCCTCCCTCTCCACACCCCTTCCTACCTCACCAACCCCCCACCCTCCCTCACCCCTCCCTCCCTCTCCAACCCCACTCCCCTCCACTCCCTCTCCAACCCCCCCTCCCTCTTCACACCCTTCCTCCCTCTCCACCCTACCCCCCCTCCCTCTCCTCCCAACCCCCCCTCCCTCTCCACCCACCCCTCCCTCCCTCTCCACCCCCACCCTCCTCCCTCTCCAACCCCCCTTCCTCCCCCTCCCTCTCCACACACCCCCTCCCTCCCTCACCACCTCCCTCCCTCTCCACTTCTTGCACCCAAAGGAGACCAGACGGGTTCCGTAGCTTTCAACGAGAAGAGTTCGTGCGAAGTGAAGGTAAAAGGATTCTATTACCGGTGATCGATGTGTATGGCGGCGGCGGAGGCTGTATGTTTATTCATGAGACTACTTCCTCAGAACTCATCCTTCGCGCAATCTCGTTCTGGCGCGGTTATTTGTCTGGTTCTTTCGCGCGCTCTCTGTGTGTGTGTGTGTCTCTTGTTCTGTCTGTTTGTCGGTGTCTTTCTCTTTCTCTTTCTTTCTGTCTGTATGTCTCTCTTTCTGTCTGTCTGTCTCTCTCTCTTTTTCTGTCTCATGCTCTAGGTCTCTCTTCTCGGTCTCTTTCTCTCTCTCTCTCTCTCTCTGTGTGTGTGTGTGTGTGTGTCTCTCTGCCCCCCCCCCCCTCTCTCCCTCTCTCTCTTTCTGTTTCTCTGTCTCTCGTTCTCGGTCTCTTTTTCCCTGTCTCTATCTTTCGTTCTCGCTTTCTGTCTCTGTCTCTCGGTTTTACTTCTCCTCCTCCCTCCCTCTCTCCCTCCCTCATTCTCTCTCTAAATATTTGTATATCATCACCCTTATCACCAGATTCATGATCTCTCTCACCACCTCATGTTTCGTCACATTCCTCTCCCTCCCTCCCTCCCTCCCTCCCCCTCCCCTCCATCTCTCCCTCCCCCTCCCCTCCATCTCTCCCCTCCCTCTCCCTCCCCTCCATCTCTCCCCTCCCTCCTCTCCCCCTCCCCTCCATCTCTCCCTGCCTCCCTCCCTCCCCCTCCCCTCCATCTCTCCCCCTCCCCTCCATCTCTCCCTCCCTCCTTCCCTCCCCCTCCCATCCATCTCTCCCTCCCCCTCCCCTCCATCTTTCCCTCCCTCCCCCTCCCCTCCATCTATCCCTCCCTTCCTCCCCTCCCCCCTCCCCTCCATCTATCCCTCCCTTCCTCCCCTCCCCCCTCCCCTCCATCTATCCCTCCCTTCCTCCCCTCCCCTCCATCTCTCCCTCCCCCTCCCTCCCCTTCCATCTCTCCCTTCCTCCCCCCTCCCCTCCATCTGAATTTCGGAGGCGCAATTTACGGAAGCGGTGAATTGCGGAAGCGAAATCGTTCCTTAACAAACGCCAAAAGACAGACAATATCGCCCTTTACTCTCCGCGGAGGGAAAGATCAATGGTTCTTTTGGCTAATGATATTTTGAAGAGCGGAGTGAAAGTTGAGGGGGAAAATGACCCTCTGGAGCGAAGCCAGTGGGATTCCTTCTCTCTCTTTTTTTTTTTTTTTTTTTTTTTTTTTTTTGGGGGGGGGGGATGTTGGGGTTGGGTCGGGGGTGGGGGGTGAGGATGAAGGGATGGGGGGTAGCAGCAATCACTGTAAGGAGGTGTGTTCCTTTGAGTATGGTTGTGATGATGGGCGTTATTTTTATGATTGTTATTATTATCATTATTATTATTATTATTATTATTATTATTATTATCATTATTATGAATTTTATTATTGTTCTTATGATTGCTATTATTATTATTATTATTATTATTATTATTACGATTGTTATCATCATCATTATTGTTATTATTATCATTGATATTATTATTGTTATCATCATTATTATTGTTATTGATATTATTGTTGTAATTTTTACTATTATTCGTTTAAGGTTATGATGAATGTTGCTATTATTGCTCTCATTACTTGTTGCATTACATTATGTCCTATCATATTTTTTATCATTACTATTGGTGCTAACATAATCATTATTATCATCATCTTCATTGGCATTATTATTATCACTTGTGCTTTCATTATCATCATCATAATTATTGGTATTACGATTGTTGTTGCAATTACAATGATCAATACATATAGAAGTAATAGTAAATATTTCATTAGGGATTTTATGAACCACCTTCTAACTTAATGTTGATTATCCCTTTCGATACAGATTATGTGGCTCTGTATTATAGATGTAACAACATATAAACATGTGGTATGAAGCCACATATGAGGTAGGCTTAAATGGATGTATGTGAATGTGCTTTAAATGCTGATGATGTTGCAGAAAGTGGAATACGTTTGTGCAAATGCATAACCTTGTTGACCAAAATTGCTTGCAGTGTATACGAGGCGTCGGGTGGAATAATTAGAGAGGTGAAGAGAGGGAGAGGGATAGGGAGGGAGAGGGCTATAGAAGGAGAGAGATAGAGGACGAGAGAGAGATATAGAGAGAAATATAGTTTGAGGGAGGACGAGGGAGGGGAAGCGAGGGAGGGAGGGAGAGGGAGGAAAGTAGGAAGTGAGAGAAGGAGGTAGGGAGAGTGGGAGGAAGAGAGGGAGAAAATGAGAATGGGGAGAAAAGGAGGAAGAAAAGACGGATGAGGGAGGAAAGTAGGGAGTGAGAGAGGGAGAGAAGGAAGGAAGGAAGAGGGAGAAAAGGAGGAAGAAGAGACGGAAGAAGGAGGAAAGTAGGAAGTGAGAGAGGGAGGAAAAAAGGAAGGAAGGAAGAGGGAGAAAAGGAGGATGGAATGACAAGAGAGGGAGGAAGAGAAGAAGGGATAGAGGCTAGGATAGAGGGAGTAGCGGAGTAAAGAGGAATGAAAGAAAGAGAAAGAGTATTCACAGAACATCATTAGACCTGAACATTATTATCAGTACTAATCCAACCATCCACAAAAAAATAAAGGGAATTAAAAGACTGATAAAACAAAATCAGAAAACGTGACGAAATCTATAAGAGCAAGAAAAGAAAAAGGAAAATAGAATGATGATATCTTACAACGAAAAGCCAACGCTAATGGAAAGGCAGTCTTAACGATACACATATTTTGCACCACTCTAAAACACAGACGAAATGCACTCTCTCTCTCTCTTTCTCTTTCTCTCTCTCTTTCTCTCTCTCTCTCTCTCTTTCTCTCTCTCTCTCTCTCTCTCTCTCTCTCTCTCTCTCTCTCTCTCTTCTTCTCTCTTCTCTCTCTCTCTCTCTCTCTCTCTCTCTTTCTCTCTCTCTCTCTCTCTCTCTCTCTCTCTCTCTCTCTCTCTCTCTCTCTCTCTCTCTCTCTCTCTCTCTCCTCTCTCTTTCTCTCTTTCCTTCTCTCTTTCTTTCTCTCTCTCTCTCTCTCTCTCTCTCTCTCTCTTTCTCTCTCTCTCTCTCCCTCTCCCCCTCTCTCTCTCTCTCTTCTCCTCTCTTCTCTCTCTTTCTCTCTCCTTCTCTCTTTCTCTCTCTCTCTCTCTCTCTCTTTTTTGCCTCTCTCTCTCTCTCTCTCTCTCTCTCTCTCTCTCTCTCTCTCTCTCTCTCTCTCTCTCTCTCTCTCTCTCTCTCTCTCTCTCTTACTTTCTCTCTCTTTCTATCTCTCTCTCTCTCGCTGTCTCTCTGTCTCTCTCTCCCTCCCTTTCTCTCTCTTTCTCTCTCTCTCTCTCTCTCTCTCTCTCTCTCTCTCTCTCTCTCTCTCTCTCTCTTTCTCTCCATCTCTTTCTCTCTCTCGGGAAAAAGCACAAGAGCTGAAGTAGGGGCGATAAACAATGACACACGGGATGAATGTTTTTTGTTTTTCTTCTTCTTCTTCTTAAAATATGAGGAATAAGAAGAAACCTGAGAGACGGGAGTGGATGAAAAGAGAAGAGAAGAAGAAAAAATAGTAATAGGAAGAAAGAATGGATGATGCTTGGGAATGGAGATAGAGAGTGATAAAATGATATAGGGAATAAAAGTGTGTGTGTGGGGGGGGGGGCGGTAAAGAAGGGAGAGACAGAAAAAAAGAGAGAAAAAAGGAGGAGTAAGAGGAAAAGAGTGACAGAGGCAGAGGTAGAGCGAAATTGTAGTTAGAGAGAGCGCGAAAATGATAGTTTAAGAGATAGAAGATAAAGCATTGAGGGAGAAGAGAGAATTGTAGAAGAAGAGGTAAACGAGAATATTGGAAAGAAGGACAGACGGGTGATAAATACACCGAAAAGAAAATAATCAATGATACAAAGAGAACAAACAAACAAACAAAAGTACAAGCAACAACACAATCAAAGATACAAGCAGTAGCAACAAAATAATATATATACAAACAGCCGAAACAACAGCAAAACAGATACAACAACAACAAAAATAAATCTACAAGCAGCAGCTGAAACAACCAAAAAGATACAAGCAGTGCCAACAACAAAGGCAAAGAAACGCCTACCCAATTAACCCCCTCCCCCCCTCCCCTCCTCCTCGCCTCCCTCTCCTCCTCCTCCTCGCCTCCCTCTCCTTCTCCTCCTCGCCCCCCTCCCCTCCTCCTCGCCTACCCCCTTTGTCCTCTCTCTTCCTCCTCGCCCCCCTCCCATCCTCCTTGCCCCCATCCCCTCCTCCTCGCCCACCTCCCCTCCTCCTCGCCTACCCCCTTCTTCCTCTCCCCTCCTCCCTCCTCAATCCTCCTCTCCTCCTTTCTTCCTCCCCTCCCCAATCCTCCCCTCCTCCTCACCCCTTACCCCCCCTTCCCCCGGTATTCAAGACGAGAACACACACTGACACTGATTAGTTGTGTTCCTCCGCCGACCTGTCCTTCCCCGTCCCATTGGCTGACGTGAGCTGACGTTAGCTGACATTAGCTGACTCTCTTACCGGGGTGAGCGTCGGGCCTTGAGCAGGGAAATAAACCCTTGGTGTGATGGTGATGAAGAAAGAAAAGTTGATTTATCTAAGTGTGTTCAAACGGTCTGATTTTTTGTTGGGTTCTTAGATTCTTTGATTTTGATAAAGTGGGGAAAAGGTTTAGTTAGTGTTTGTGATTAGATGATAGGAAATTATTTGGTTATCTGATTTGATTATTATTTATTATTTATCATCATTATTAGGAAATGATTTGGATATCTGATTTGATTATTATCTATTATTTATCATTATTATTAGGATTTTTTTCGGTTATCTGATTTATTCATAAGACTATTATAGCAATAGTGACAAAATTGATAATGATGATTATGGTAAAATTAATATTGATAACCATCCACGTAAATAAATAAATAATGATGATAAGGATAGAAATAAACACGATTAAAATAATACCATATCAAAAAACATGACCGACAATAATAATGTTAGTTAAGCATCTAGCAAAACAATAGGCTGGATCTAAACAACACTATAATTCCACACTATAATAAACAACACTATAATTCTACAATATTATATAACATAAGCGGATTTCACGGGTGAATCTGCATCGGCCAAGGTAAGCACCATGAAATTAGAGGATTAAATACAGGTGTGAGTTAACAAGTGGGTTAGTTCGACATGTTAGTTAGCAGTACAGAACATAGTCACGGTCTAGTAGAAGGTAATTATGATAAATATTTGATTATAGAATTGGAATAAACGGTCATGTTTGAATAATCAAAGATTGATAAGATTGGTGGAAACATAAATATTGGAGAATTTTCCGAGAGATATGATAAATGCGTGAGATAAGTTAACGAATTCGTATAGGGTCGTTATCAACTATTCAGTATATTCGTTCATGAGGTCTTCATCGACGCGAATATACTCTACGGACATTCCCCGCCGCGTTTCACTGACTAGATCTCCAAGTGTCTAAAAACTAAACCTAAAACATCCTAAATACCGAAGAAAGATAAAGAATAGAAAAGAGTTTAAAATGCAGGAAGAAAACACACCAGAAGGTAAACAATGCTCTATATTGTAAATAGTAAAAATACAAAGAGTAAGGCCATTACCGTGAATCCCCATGAATTGCAGAGAGAGTACCGTCTCTAAAGTCTTCCGGAGTTGAACGTCGGCTTTGAGAAGGAAAAATAATCACGAGAGGAAGGTCTGAGGGGGTGGGGAGAAGGAGGAGGAGGGAAGGATGAAATTTAAGATAAGTGCGTAAGGGATGGAAAGAGGGGAGTATGAGAGAGAGAGGGAGAGGAAGAGAGAGAGAGAGAGGGGGAGAGGGAGAGAGAGAGAGAGAGAGAGGTAATAACCACGAGAGGGGAAGCTGTGAAAGGCATGGTAGAGATACAAGAGTACCAAAGCAGCATAAGGGGAAATCAAGAAAAAGGAAAGGCAGGGGAAAGTAGCGAGGGGAAGAAGAAGAGGGGAAAGGTGAGGGCTGTGATAGAGAGGTGAGGGGGGGCGGGGCGGGGGGAGTGGGGAGGGGGGAGTAAGGGGAAGCGAGGCAATGAACACGACGGAAATAGAAAGCAGAAGAGCCTGTGAGACAAGTCCCTGACAAAGGGTGGAGCAATTTTTTTTTTTTTTTTTTTTTTTTTTTAGGTCGGTAGGGTGGAGGTTTTTGGAAAAAGGATTCTCTCTCTATTTATGTATTCCTCTCTATCGTTATATATGTCGATATTTGTCACTCTCTATTATTTTATATCTCTCTTTCTCTTTCTCATTCTCTCTCTGTCTGTCTCTCTCTCTCTCACTCACTTTCTTTCTCTCTCGCCCCACCCTCTCTCTCTCTCTCTCTCTCTCTCTCTCCCTCTCTCTCTCCCTCTCTCTCTCTCGCTCGCTCGCTCCCCCTCTCTCTCTCTCACTCACTTTCTTTCTCTCTTTCTCTCTCTCTCACTCCCTCTTAAGGAAAAGATGATAATCGGCCATGGCCATCGAACAAGTTTAAAACACGTTATCTATAAACAGACTGAGGGACGACCAATTCCGTGCAGGGTGTTAACAGATAAGGGAGGAGGAGATAACGCATAGTATTGATTAGCAACAGGATCTGTGAGAGGAAAAGGAGGAGGAAAAGGGATCGTTGGAGTGGGGGGGGGTGAAGGGGGTGAATGGGTAATCTACTGTG
>NW_028234420.1:18070999-18073499 GCF_977035675.1 Penaeus japonicus
TGATCATAATAATAATGATGGTGATGATAATGTTGATTGATGATAACAGTATTAAGCATAATACTAATAAGGGTTTTGATATCATAAATGATTTTTTTTAGATATGAAAAATAGATAAAACAATTTATATAAGAGAAAGAAAGAAAAAGGAAGATGAATGAAAAGTAGAGAGAGAGAGAGAGAGAGAGAGAGAGAGAGAGAGAGAGAGAGAGAGAGAGGAAGGAGAGCATTAAGATAATGACACATTGGAATGAAAATGAAGACTGAATATGAAAAGGAAACTGAATAATCGAATAAAAATGAATATCAAAGGACGGGGTGAATGAATGAATAGGTAATTGATTTTTAATGACCTCAGGTAGAGCTGCCGTGAGTATAGTACGGTAGGAGGAGACAGGGAGGGGAGAGAGAGAGAAAGAGAAAGGGGGAGAGAGAGAGAAAGAGAAAGGGGGAGGGAGAGAGAGAAAAGTGAAGGGAGGAGGAAGAGAAAGAGAGGGAAGGAGAGAGATGGAGATGGTAGGAGGGAGAGAAAAGAGAGGAGAGGGAGAGAGAAAAGAGAAGGGGGGATGAGAAAGACAGGGAGGAGAGGGAGAGAAAAAGAGAAGGGGGGATGGGTAAGACAGGGAGGGGAGGGAGAGAAAAAGAGAATGGAGGAGAGAGAGAAAAGAGAGGGGAGGGAGAGAGAAAAGAGAAGGGGGGATGAGAAAGACAGAGAAGGGGCAGAGGAAGAGAAAGAGAGGGAAGGAGAGAGAAAAAAAGAGAGGGAAGGAGAGAGAGTAAAGAGAGGGGAGGGAGAGAGAAGGAGAAGGGGGAGAGAAAAGAGAAAGAGAGGGAAGGGGAGAGAAAAAGAAGGGGTAGGGAAAAGAAAAAGAGAGGGAAGGACAGAGAGAAAAGAGAAAGGGGAAGAGAAAAGAGAAAGGGAGGAAAGGAGATAGAAGAAGAGAGGGAAGGAGGGAGAGAAAGAGAGAAAAGAGAAGGATGAGATAATAAAAGAAATGGAAGGAGGGAAAAAGAGGAAAGGAGAGTGAAAAGGAGAAGGAATGAGGGAGAGAGGAAAGAGAAAGAGAAGGGGGAGAGAACAGAGAAAGAGAGGGAATGAGAGAGTAAAAGAGAGGAAACGAGATTGAAAAAGAGGGAGGAAGGGAGAGAGAAAATGAGAAAGAGAAAGGAGGAGAGTGTAAAAGAGAGGGAAGGAGGGAGAGAAAGAGAAGGAAGGAGAGAGAGGAAATGAGAGAGAAAGAGAGGGGAGGAGAGGGAAGAAAAGAGAGGAACGGAGAGAGAGTGAAACAGAAGTAGGGGGGAGAGAAGGGAGAGACAGCGAGAAAGATAAATGAAGAGACGGACGAAGGGAGAGAGATAAGAGAAAGAGAGGGAAGGAGGGAGAGAGATAGGAGAAAGAGAGGGAATCATTGAGAGAAAAGGAGAGAGATAACGGGAGGAAGGATGGGGCAAGAAGAAGAAAGAAAGGAAAGAAAGAACGGAAGAGAAGATGGGGAAGAAGCAAGTGAAAATAGCGAAAAAGGGAGAGAGCAAAGGGTTGTTATTGTTGTAGAGGTTGGATGGTGGGGTTTGCGTGGTTGGGAGACAAGTAGGGAGTAGAGGGAAAGAGGAAGGGGAGAGAAATCATCCATCTTTTCTATTAATACACGAGTCAGACTCTGCGAAGAAGTAGCAAAGAGGGAAAGGGAGATAAGAGAGAGTAGATAGGCAAAACTTTTTTCTTTTTTCCTCTTCCTTTCCTTCTCCTTCATCCTCTGTTCCTTCCCCTCCTCCCTTCTTCTTTCTTTCTTTTTTTTCTATTCCTTTCTTTCTCCTTTCTCCTCATCCTTCTCTCTTCCTTCTTCTCCTCTTTTTTTATTTTCTCTTACTTTCCTTCTCCTTTTCCCCCCTCTCTTCCTTCTCCTCTTCCCCCTCTCTTTCTCCTCCTCCTCCCTCTCCTTCTTTTCCTTCTCTTTCCTCTTCTTTCCCTTGTCCTTCCTCCTTCTTTTCCCAATTCCTCTTCCATCATCCTCTTCCTCTCATCATTTTTAGATTATCCAGCCTTCATATTCCCTCGAGTTGCATCTGTATTTGCAATCAAAACGATTTTTTTTCTCTCCATCTTTTGACGTTCAAGGAACAGCTTCGTTTAACTTTGAAGTTTTTGTTGTTGTTGTTGTCGTCTTGTTTTTAGTCTTTTGTTTTATAATCTGTTTCATTATTTTTGTTATTATTTTTGTCATTATTATTGGTATTTATATTATTATTGTTATCTTTATTATCATTATTATTGTTATTATTAGGTTATTATTATTATTATCATCATCATCTTTATTATCATTGTTATTAGTATTGTCATTATCATTATCATCATCAGTATATAGTTTTTGTAGTTGTTGTATTTTCCTCTCTTTCCATTAGATAGATAGATGGATAAATAGATTTGCATTTAATCTCACATCTTTTCATCTTATTTCATTTAATCTTACCATCACCATCGTCACTATCATAAACATCATCA
>NW_028234420.1:18083499-18088499 GCF_977035675.1 Penaeus japonicus
GCAAATACACACACACTCGCAAACAAACACACATAAAAATGACACGACAAAAATAGATAGATAAACAAATATACAAATACATTCACGGCAATTAAAGCTCATTTTTTTCATTCTTGATTTTCATTTTTTTCCCTATTTTTTTTATTTTCACCACATAATCTATCTTTTGGAATTAAGAAAAAAAAATCGCTGACAAAAGCCTCAAAGGAGTAGGTTGATAAGGCTCATTATAGCTTGCTGATCCTTCTTAAATCTTCAAATTCGATCATTTTAATATCTGATCAATTACTCCTCCACCGGAAGTGATTAGTGTCTGTCGGTCTGGTCTGCCCCTTAAAGACTTTATATATTAATGATGCTCGTTTAGCGTTGATAAAGCTCTTGGTAAAATCACATTAATTATTAAGATATAATATTATCAAACACGTTTTTTTTTTTTTTTTTTTTTTTATCGATATTAGATTCTAAAGAAAAAAATGTGAAAAGATAAGTAAAAAAAAAGTATCTGGTAACTATTCTCAAATATTAACTACTCTTGTTATGAAGTTTCCGTTTAATTTAGCTCTTGAGAAACGGTTCATAATTGAGCGCTAACTAATATAACGTTTGTTTAAACTATTGAGACTGTGATTTCCATTCAAGAATTCATTTCTGTTGATTGGCAGAATATTGACTCAGATAAATGTGTCCTTTGTGCTAATTTGCATGCTGATATTAATAGTGATGAGGGCAATAGTGTTAATGATGATGATGATTATAGTAATTATGACGATAGTAATAATTTTGATATGAGAAACAACAAAGACAAAAGCAATGTCATGATGATGATATTTATTAGAAGAATTATAGCGGTTATGCTAACTGTGGAAAGGATAATGGTAGTGATAATGATATGATATATATATATATATTTATTTATTTATTTATCTATGTATATATATATATATATTTATTTATGTACATATATAATATATATATATATATAGATTATGATATAATAATATATATACATACATTATATTAATATATATATATATATATTTATTTATGTACATATATAATATATATATATATATAGATATAGATATATACACACACATACACACACACATTATTGCTAACTTAATGATCTGAGAAAACATATATGAAGTATCCATTACCTTTCTATAAGAATGACAATGAATAAGCAATGGTGTGTGTGTGTGTATGTGCTTTGTAAATTGTTGCAAAATATTTTTAACATTTCTTAAATGCATACACCTTGACCCTGCCTGATGCAACCAGAGATCTTCCTCTTCCTTCTCATCTTCTTCTTTTTTTTCTCTTCTGCCTCCTCATTTTCCCCCTCCTCTTTCTTCCGTTCCTCCTACCTCCTCTACTTCCTTCCCCTTCTCCCTTTTCTTCTTCTACTTCCTCCTCCACCTACCTCTCCTCCCTTTCCGCCTCCTCCACTTCCTCCTCCTCCTCTCCCTCCTCTCTCCTTCTTCTCCCCCTCCCCTTCTCCCCTCCTCCTGCTCCTCCCAAGGGCCTGACACATGACACATCCACCTCTGAGGACTTCGTTAGAATGACCTTTAGTGTGAATTTCTGATATTTCGTTTTTTTTTTTTTTTTTGTCTTCTTCTTCTTCTTTCTCGCTTTTCATATTCATTTTTTTCCCGATAAGTATTTTTTTTTTCGTTTTTGTTGTTGTTAGGTTCTGTGGTTATTTGGATATTTTTTTTCTTAATTATAATTGTTTTTTGTTTTTGTTTTCCTTCGTAGTTGATTTTCCTTATTTTTTCGTCTTTCCTTCTTTCTCGGTTTATTTGTTTATTTACTTGTTTGTTTATGCCATTTCTTTTTCCTTTTTTGTCTCTGGTTCCCTCTTTGTTATTAATTTCCTACTTGAGTTCTTTCCATTTTCGCATAGTTTTTTTTTCAAATATATATTCTGTTTAATAATCTTTTTTATATTCATAGATAGTTTCTCTCATTTTATTAAGATTCCTCTTTTTTTTAAGATATCGCTTGAGGTCATATGAGTTATCTGTAATCTTTAATCAGAATGACCTTTTTTTTTTTGGGGGGGGGGTGGAATTTATTATGTAATAAATTATGTACTTCATCGGGTGTGATGATGTGTACTCGAAATAAAAGTTTTTTCATTAAGTATTAGAGGGGAAAATTCCTTTCGTTCCGTGTGTGATATTTCTTGAGTATAATTGTTTTTTTTTGTTTTTTTTTGTTTTTTTTAGATTATTTCTTTCTTTTTTTTCATTTTGGTGATTTTTGTTTGTTCTTTGTTACATGATTTATCTTCATTTTTGTGTTATTAATTTCATCTCTCTCTCTTTCCCCACTTTATCTCTTTTTTCTGTCGATATGTCTATATATCCATCTATCTTTTTCGTAATATATTATTTATAAAGTAAATTTAAATAAAAGTCAAAATAAGATTGTTTCATAAATCAATTTAAGAAAAAAAAATCTCATATTAAACATATTAACTGGACAAATGGATTTTCGAAAGTCCCTTTAATAAGGCATCAGTAATAAAGTTCTTATGATTGATACTGAAATAAGATTTGATTTATCCAAACTAATGAAACCATTAAAACTAAATACAGAAATGCACTGTGGTTAATTCCACGATATTATTAAAGTTAGGCCTCGACGCAGCTGGAGTAGAATTACGTTTTCTATGATTAATCGCCCATCGGTAGCCTATGTTCCGTTTTCTATGATTTATGGCATTAAGCATTTCCATTATTCTCGTTTATGATTTATTCGAGACTGTTCTTTGAGTATTTATATCTCTTCCTTGGTCGTCCATTCTCGATTTTCCACTTGATATGGATCGATATATTTTATAATTTCCACGAATGTAATAGTGACAGTTATTCAAATTTCATTATTTTATTGCATAAACTTGATTTTCTTTTATGTATGTTCTACATTTGTTTTGCAATACATGGAGTGGAAATTAATTCTTGATATCTCGTATTGGAAAGAGATAAATTGTCGTTCAGATTATAGGTTAACTATGTGTGCCAGTGAGTGTGTGTGTGTGTGTGTGTGTGTGTGTGTGTGTGTGTGTGTGTGTGTGTGTGTGTGTGTGTCTGTTTGTTTGTGTGTGAGTCTGTTTGTGTGTGTTAGTGTGTTCGTGCGTGTGTGTTTTTTATTACATATATGAGAAAGAGAAAAATACGTATGTGACAGAAACTGTTGTGTGCCTGTAGGCTATACCTGTTTGCGCGTTTGTGGCTCTACTTTTTTTTTTATTAAGAGCCCTTGTTAAAATCCAATTTTTGAACTTGGAATTCCTGAACATCAAATGAAGCGTCGAACTAGAGGAAAACTTATAAAACTTATAATGAACTCATTTCATAGAATTGCGTGTCTTCAAAATTGAAATACGTTACGGACTCTAAACTCGATAACAAAATTAATTTCAAATAGTTTCGAATGATTCCTGGAAAAAAAGAAAAACTTTTGAATGGACGATTGTCGGTAAAAGAGAAAAAAAACAGAGGCGAAAGATACCGAAAAAGAGAGATGAAAGTGAATGAAAAATAAACGTAAAATTAACAGAAATAAGATGTATGAAAAAATGAGTACACACACACACAGCTTTATGTGTGTGTGTGTGTGGATATAAATATTGATATAGATATAGATATAAATACACACACAAACATATCTATTTATCTATTTGATGTATGTGTGTGTGTCCGTGTATATCTGCTTTAGAAAACTGAAATAATGGAAGGAATGGAGCATAAAGGAGAGGAGGAGGGGGAGAGGGAGTACGGGGTAGGGGGGGGGAGTGTCAAGACGAATGACCCAGGAGAACACGGTCTTTATCGTTGCGTCATGTTATATTGTGGTGTGAACGCCCCCTCTCCCCTAACCCCCGCCCCCACATATTCCCAGGTCATATCCCGCACCTCTCGCTCACATCTTTAACCTCCTTTTCCCCCTCCCCTCCCCACCACTCCACTCCCCCCCACCCCATCAACCCTGCACCCCCACTTTCACGCCCACCCCTCCCACTTCCCTCGACACGTAACCTCCCTCCTTCCCCCACACACACTCCCTTCATCTTCCCTTACCCCCCCCCCCCCAACTTCCTCCCTCCTCCACCCTTACCCTCTCTCTCTCCCCATTCCCCACCCCATCCTACCCTCTCTACCCCCATTCCCCACCCCATACCCTCATATCTCCCCACCCCACCTTCCTATACACTTCATACCCTCTCTCTCTCTTTCTCTCTCTCTCTCTCTCTCTCTCTCTCTCTCTCATCATCATCTCATTTATTCTTTCTCTCTCTTTCTCTCTCTCTCTCTCTCTCTCTCACACACACACACACACACACACACACACACACACACACCATCTCATGTATCCTTTCTCACTCTCTCTCTCTCTCTTCCTCCTCCTCCTTCTCCTCTTCCTCCTCCTCCTCCTCTGTCTCCTCCGTCTCCTCCTCCATTTCCTCCTCCACCTCCTCCTCCTTTTCCACCTCTTCCTCCTCCTCCATTTCCTCCTCCTCCACCTCCTTCTCCTCCTCCACCTTTTCCTCCTTATCCTCCTACACCTTCATACCCAAGGTGCGTAGTGTGTGTGTGTGTGGGGGGGGGAGCCACAGGGGATCCGAGTCCACTTTTCGACGCGTGAAATTTTCTCTCGGAGTCTCACTCGGAGGAGATTCATTGGCGTCTCAAGATGGCGAGGTAGAAGTTTGCGATATGACTCTATCATTTATGTTGTATTTCTTACGGCGTGTGTTGATTGGCATCTCTCTGGTTTTCTATCTATCTATCTATCTATCTATTTATCTATTTATCTCTCTCTCTCTCTCTCTCTTTCTTTCTCTCTCTCTCTCTCTCTCTCTCTCTCTCTCTCTCTCTCTCTCTCTCTCTCTCTCTCTCTTCTCTCTCTTCTCTCTCTCTCTCTCTCTCTCTCTCTCTCTCTCTCTCTCTCTCTCTCTCTCTCTCTCTCTCTCTCTCTCTCTCTCT
>NW_028234420.1:18093499-18100999 GCF_977035675.1 Penaeus japonicus
GATGCAGGAAAATGCAATCCCCATTTTTATCAAAGGAAGGGTAAGTGAACAAGCATTTAAACTGATATGCAGGTGGACAAAGAGATGCACGTGCAGAAATACGAGCTGTTTGTGTTTGTAAGATAGAGATATCACAGGTCTCCAATTTAATGGGAATGATTTTGAGATTTTTTTTTTTTTTTTTTTTTTTTTTTTTTTTTTTTTTTTTTTTTTTTTTTGTAAAGATTGGAATTCCACTGCCAGACAGACATATTGTTTATCGTATTAGTAGTAAAAAGTTGATTGCATTGTCAGAGAGAGAGACGTATAGTTCGTTATGTGGGCATGTCATGAAAATTGTTATTTTTCAGGGAGGTAAAGAGATCACTGTAAATGTTAGATGTGATATAATTCGTATATATGAAACATAAACTGATGGCGTAATTTTGGAACGAGATAAGGTTATGAACGATGAGCCCTTTTTATAGGAGTCCGAAAACCCCAGGAAACTACTCATAAAGAGGGACGATAAACCCGAAATTGAAAGGTTAATGGTAGAACATTTATTGCTGGACAAGAGTGGAATGCCAGTTACGTAAGGAAACGGATATTAAACCTACAAAGCCAAAAACGATTCACTGTTTTCGTATTGTATCCTATAAAGCAATATGGTGTGACGTCGGAAAGTGGGATTTATTTGGTTTCGGTGAATACACTTAGCTATGGAAGACAAACTAGCGAATTCTACATAACCCTACGGGTTTTTAAACCCATGTTTCATTTACTTTGAGCTGCAGGCAATGGCAATATGTTTACTTAAATATTAAGAAATGAGAGCGGGGATAAAGCCACACGAATTATTTTTTCTTTCTTACTTTATTCATCTTTTAACATCCAAATACCATGTTTTAGTTCTTTTTCAGTACATTATTATCATTATAAGTATTTTAGATAACGAGCCATGTATTCAGTAGAATTATTTAAATTTTCTGTTACTAACTGTGCTAGCTATGTGCAGTAATCTAAAAAAAAATCATGGATATATGTACATAAACACGTGCATGCACATATACATATGTGTGTGTGTGTGTGTATATACACATACATATATATCTATCCATACTTATACATATACATATGCTCACTTATTTGCGTGCGTGTGCATGCATGTGTGAGTATACCTGCGAGGACGGCCGTATATGTATGCTAATTTGAAACCATGAATAGAGAAAACGACAAACAGTGCGGCAACACAGTATTCTAGTCAATGACAAAAATATTCTTTGTCAAAAAGAATTCACATAACAGACCGAATCATCTATGATTTTTTTTTTCCATGCATACGTTTCGTATTCATATCATATCAAAAATGAATAATAGAAATGCAAAACACATATTAGCGAAATGAATGTGAAAAAAATATATATCGTAACAGATGAAAAAAAAAATCGGTCAGAAACAATAACTTTGAAACAATAGAGAGAATAAACGAACATAGAAATATTGTGAATATGGACCAATCTACATGGCAATGGCATCGGGTATCGAAGTATAGACGATATAAAGGTATTGAAAAAAAACGACGAGAACAAAAGCCTATCGGGTAAAGTGATTCCGGTACCAAACCTTTATTTTTTTTATTGTAATATTATATTCTCTCTCTTATTCTCTCTTTCTCTCTCTCTCTCTCTCTCTCTCTCTCTCTCTCTCTCTCTCTCTCTCTCTCTCTCTCTCTCTCTCTTCTCTCTCCTCTCTCTCTCTCTCCTCTTTCCTCTCTCCCCTCTTTCTCTACTTCATTCAGATTTTCTCTCTCTCTCTCTCTCTCTCTCTCTCTCTCTCTCTCTCTCTCTCTCTCTCTCTCTCTCTCTCTCTCCTTTTTCCTCTTTCCTCTTTCCTCTCTCCCCTCTTTCCCTACTTCATTCAGATTCTCTCCCCCCCACCCCCCACCTCTCTCTCTCTCTCTCTCTCTCTCTCTCTCTCTCTCTCTCTCTCTCTCTCTCTCTCTCTCTCTCTCTCTCTCTCTCTCTCTCTCTCTCTCTCTCTCTCCCTCATTTATTGGCGTGTCTTCTGACATATCCACACCATTTAATTCCTTCGTTGGCATTCCTGTACTGGTAGAATATATACTATGCAATGTATATGCAAATGTGACTTTGTGTTAATGTTTGTGTGTTTGTCTGTGTATAGCTCTGTCTATGTATGTGTGCGTGTTTGTACGTATTTAGCTGTCTGTCTGTCTGTCTGTTTGACGGCGTTTATGTGTATGCCCTTGTGTCTGGGTCTGATTACGTGTACGTGTGTGTGTTCGTACGTATAAATGTTTGTTTGTTTGTTTGCACTTGTGCCCATATCTATCTGCATGTTAATGTGTTAGCGTATGCATGCGTGTGCTCCCATCTCTTAAATTCAGTCAGTGGATGCGTGCTTGTCCGGCTGGCCAAACCGGATAGCGTTTCCTGCTATCAAACAACCGGAAGAAAAATATAGAAGCAACTCAGGCGTGGTCGTTGCGGAAGTGGGGGGGGGGAATACACACACACACACACACACACACACACACACACACACAAAAGAGGAAGAGACTGAAGGTAAACAGCTAAAAATAAATAAATAAATAAATAAATAAATAAAGAAGGGGCAAATTACCTAGAACAAAAATAAAGGAAAACGAAAGAGGACAGAAAAGGGAGGGTAAAAGAGAAGGTAGGGAGAGGAAGGGGGGGGGGACTAGCGAGTATCTCTATCCATTAGACAAAAGCGAGAGATTGTCACTCGGTCACGTTCGCTTAAAGCCAGTACCAGGTCAGCTGATTGTGATGATTGTGAGGGTGATGAGTGCTGTGTGATGATGATGATGATGGGGATGATGGTGAGGGAGTGATGAGGTTTGATGGCAAATGAAGGAGGAAATTAATGACGGAGAGTGGATAGGGATTGAGAGTGAAATAGTGGATAGGCAGTTACAGTAATGGAGATACTCGATGTCTCATTAGAGATGGAAATGATGATGTTAATGATTAATGATTATATTGATAATGGTGTGTGTTTGTGTGTATGTGTGTTTCTCAATACGTCAATATTATTTCGAATCGCACCTACAGCATTTCCTGTGTGTGTGTAAACATGTCTATACACACACACACACACACACACACACACACACACACACACACACATATATATATATATATATATATATATATATATATATATATATATATATATATACATATACATAATATATGAGTGTGTGTGTGTGTATGTCTGTCTGTCTGTCTGTCTGTCTGTCTGTCTGTCTCTCTGCCTGTCTGTCTTGTCTCTCTGTCTGTCTGTCTGTTTGTGTGTACGTGTCTATGTATGTGTATGTGTGTATATGTCTATAACATGTGTTCAATGATTAAAAAGACTTACCTTATACCCCTGCCTTATATAACGTGCGTTTCTTCTTCTTCTTCTTCTTCTTTTCTCGGCAAGTTCTAAAATTAACTTGCATTATTCTGCATACTCAAAGAGGCACTTAACCGACTTCGGGAAAAGTGGGTTTGCAATCTGATTTTACAAGCTCTTTGTTCATCATTATTGGAACATGGTTTTAAGAGAGGATGAACTACGATCAGGATGTTTAGCCTTTTTTGTATGGTAATCTTTTTTTATGTATTTATTTTTGTTTTTATTTTTATGATCTTTTTATTTTTTATTATTAATTTTTAATGTATTTATTTATATTTTTATGTATTCATTTTTATTTTCATTTTTATGTTTTTATTTTTATATTTATTTGTGTGTATCTAGTTATTTTACATATCTTTTTTTTAGTTTTTGTTTTGGAATTTGTTATGATTTTTATTATCATTTATAGGAGGATATACTAGAATTGGTTCATCTGTTTTTTATGTGTTTGATTGTTTGTATATTGCTTTTTTGTTATTGTTTTTTATTTTTATAGTTCTATGTTTACAGTATATGGGACTATCATAATTGTGAAAATGAACTGGAACTTGAGCATTTTTAATTATTTTCGTAACACCTCAACCAACACGTTATCATTCTCATTTCACATTTTTCTAAATATTTTTTTTCAATTGCAGTTTAAAAACAAAAATCAATTGACAGTTTCGAAAGATTTGCAATTCATTAATTAAGAGCAATGTAATGGAATTTATCGCATGTTATCGTACCTCAGCCACCCTCTTTGTGTACGATAATTCCGTTGTTGACGATGTCCACACGAGTCTCTGTTTGGTTGTTTGCGCTTCTGAATTAACCTCTGTTTGCCTGTTTGTCTGCCTGAATGTCATACAATTAGTCAGTGAGTCATTAGGCGAGTCACGAAGTCAGGGAATCATTGAGTCATGCAGGCTGATAAATGATAAATAACTGATAAGTGAGCTTAAGGCATTTATTCATTTTTCATGCGAATTCTTCAGTCATGCATTCATACATTAAAATCCTCACTTGTTCATTGAATGAGGAACTCACTCCATCATTCATTGAATCAGTCAGTTTATTATTTATACATTCAGTGAGTCCCATCCATTAAGCCAAGTTAGTTTCGACAGAAAAAAAACGAAAATAAAAAAATAAGAATAAAAAACGAACAGGAAGGAACAATGAAGGTGGACTAGAAAGAAAGAGAGAGAGAGAATAAAAAAGTGTAAAAATAAAGAAGGGGGAAGGTAAAGAGAAGAAGAAAAGAAAGAGAAAAAATAAAAAGGGGAAAAAAAGTACAAGCTTGTTGATAGATGAACGTGCGTGGGTCTTTCCGCTAGGAGTGGGGGGTGGGTGGGGGTGGTTAATGGGTCGTCTGTCTAACGGATTTTTGGGGAGGGAAGAGGAGGAGGGGGTGGAGGAGGAAGAGGAAAGGAAGAAGAAAAGGAGGTGGAGGGAAAGGAGGAGGAAGAGGAAAGGAAGAAGAAAAGGATGAGGAGGAAGAGGAGGGGAAGCAGGGAGGGAGGAGGAGGAGGAAAGGATGGCGAAAGAGGATGTGGAGGAGGAGGAGGAGGAAGAAGACGAAAGAGGAGGTGGAGGGAAAGGAGGAGGAGGGGGAGCAGGCAGGGAGGAGTAATAGGAGGATGAGTAAAGGATGGCGAAAGAGAAGGTGGAGGGAAAGAAGGAGGAGAAGGAAATGGAGGAATGAGAGTAGCATGAAAAGGAAAAGACGAAAGAGTAGAAGGGGAAGGAAGAGGTGGAGGAGGAAAGAAAGACAAAAGAGAAGGAGGAGGAGGAGGAGAAAAAAAAAGACGAAGAAAGAAAGAAGGAGTAAGAAAGAAAACGGAAAAAAGAGAAGGAAGAGGAAAAGGAAGAATAGGAGGAGGAAGATAAAAAAGGAAAATGAATGGAAGAAAAAAAGGGAGAAGGAAAAAGGATGAAGACGAGATATAGAAGAAGGAAATGGAAGAGAGAAGAGAATGGAAAGGAAGGAAGGGAGAGGAGAAACAGGAAAAGGTGGAAGGAAAGATAGAAAGATAAACATGAAGAGTAAGAAAAATAGAAAAGGAGGAAGAGTAGTAAGAAAAAGGAGGTAGGGGGATGAGGCGAAAAGAAAGAAGCAGAGAGGAGCGACGAAGAAGGAGGAGGAAGAGGAAAGTTTTTTTTTTCAAGAGAAGAAGAAAGATGATAAAAACGAGAGATAAAAGAAGAGGAAATAAGTAAAACAAAGAGACAGAAGAAGAGAGAAAGGGGACATCTTAAGGAGACAGAGGATGATGGGGAGGGGAAGGAGGGGGAGGAGGGAGAATAAGATCAACTTTTTTTTTAACTTGTAGACCTCTTAGAGATTGATTGCTATGAGCCTTTTTTGTGCACTTCTTGGCAGCGTTCGTAGATTTCTCTCTCTCTCTCACTCTCTATATATCTATCTCTCCCTCTTTCTTTCTATCTCTCTCCTTTTCTCACACTCTATTTCTCTCTCTCTCTCTTTTTCTCACACTCTATTTCTCTCTCTCTCTCTCTCTCTCTCTCTCTCTCTCTCTCTCTCTCTCTCTCTCTCTCATGCGAAAGAGGAACAGAGCGATGGAGAGGGGTGGGGCGAGAAAGAAAGAGAAACAACGAGAGATAGAGAGAAAGACCCGGAACGAAAACATAAAAAAGAGAGAAAGAAAGAGAAAACGAACGAGAGAGAGAGAGAGAGAGAGAGAGAGAAGAAGGAGGGAGAGAAAGAGAACCGAGATCCCAATATGAACGTCAGAAACGAAGACCCAAATGTATCCCGAGAATTAAAAAAAAAAAAAAAAAAAAAAAAGTAAGCTATAGGACACAGGATTTCGGTTGAAAAGGAGAAGCTCTCAGTCTATTATGGTTTAGAACAAAATGGCAGTGCCGATTCGAATAACTTCAGGAGAGAAGAGGGAGGGGCATTTTTTTTTTTTTTTTTTTTTTTAAGGGGGTTGCTCTACAATTTATTTATTTTTATCCTTTTGTATCTCTCGCTCTCTTTCTCTATCTCTCGCTCTCCCCCTTTTCCCTTCCACACTTTCCTCTCTACCCCTCCCCATTGCCTCTCACTTTCCCTCCCAACTCCCTCTTACTTCCCCTCCCCACCCCCTCTCATTTTCCCTACCCACTCCCTCTCACTTCCCCTCCCCACTCCCTCTCACTTCCCCTCCCCACTCCCTCTCACTTCCCCTCCCCACCCCCTCTCACTTCCCCTCCCCACTCCCTCTCACTTCCCCTCCCCACCCCCTCTCATTTTCCCTACCCACTCCCTCTCACTTCCCCTCCCCACTCCCTCTCACTTCCCCTCCCCACTCCCTCTCACTTCCCCTCCCCACCCCCTCTCATTTTCCCTACCCACTCCCTCTCACTTCCCCTCCCCACTCCCTCTCACTTCCCCTCCCCACTCCCTCTCACTTCCCCTCCCCACCCCCTCTCATTTCCCCTCCCCACTCCCTCTCACTTCCCCTCCCCACTCCCTCTCACTTCCCCTCCCCACTCCCTCTCACTTCCCCTCCCCACCCCCTCTCATTTTCCCTACCCACTCCCTCTCACTTCCCCTCCCCACTCCCTCTCACTTCCCCTCCCCACTCCCTCTCACTTCCCCTCCCCACCCCCTCTCACTTCCCCTCCCCACTCCCTCTCACTTCCCCTCCCCACTCCCTCTCACTTCCCCTCCCCACTCCCTCTCACTTCCCCTCCCCACTCCCTCTCACTTCCCCTCCCCACTCCCTCTCACTTCCCCTCCCCACTCCCTCTCACTTCCCCTCCCCACCCCCTCTCATTTTCCCTACCCACTCCCTCTCACTTCCCCTCCCCACTCCCTCTCACTTCCCCTCCCCACTCCCTCTCACTTCCCCTCCCCACCCCCTCTCATTTTCCCTACCCACTCCCTCTCACTTCCCCTCCCCACTCCCTCTCACTTCCCCTCCCCACTCCCTCTCACTTCCCCTCCCCACTCCCTCTCACTTCCCCTCCCCACCCCCTCTCATTTTCCCTACCCACTCCCTCTCACTTCCCCTCCCCACGCCCCCTCCCTCCCCTTCCCCACTCCCCCCCCCTCCCCCTCCCCACCCCCCCTCACTCCCC
>NW_028234420.1:18105999-18108499 GCF_977035675.1 Penaeus japonicus
GGAGACACATCAAACCCATCAGCAAGACGAGGAAGGTTTCGTCACCGTTACCTCGAGAAAACAAAAAAGAAAAACAAGGGAGGAACGCAATACAGCAAAACCCCTACAAGGTGCCGACCGTCCCAAGGTAGTATATTTATATATCACTAGCTGTCATCCGGATACAAACGAAGAAGATATTGAAGACTTCCTCGTTAGTAATTTTGACAGCATATCAAATGTTAAAGCCTCAAAACTAAGATGACACATGAATATTATTCAAGCTTCACTGTTACTGTAAGAGGCAAAGATATAAATTCAGAACTTTTTATAGAATCCGATGTGTTCCCTGATAACGTAAAGGTTTTCTTAAACAGAAACAAGTACAAAACCGAGCAGGATGTTTGACCGCGCAAAACCGTCAGCGCGGCCAGTGATTAGGTCACAGAACATCTTAAAAATAGAACATATCAATGCACAATCTCTCCTCGGTCACCTTGAAGAAATTGTATTGTTAGTAAAGGAAAGAAATGTAGACATACTCTGTGTTAGTGAAACATGGCTCCACCAGGAAATGATAAGTAACTTTATCAACATTCCAAATTATCAAGTTTATCGATGTGATGCAGGGCGAGGAGGTGGAGTATGCATATTTGTAAGGGATACCCTTAAGTCAAATAGGATATCAACTACAACAGTTAATAATACTGCCGTAGAAGAATGTCTGGGTTACCGTACAAAGCAACATGCTTCCTTCCTTCATTATTGGCGCCGTCTATAGGCATCCCCATGCAAAATCTGAATCTTTTGAATATCTTGAAAAGGTTTTTAGAGAAATGTCCTTAAAAAAGAAATCACTTTTTATCTTAGGTGACTTAAATGATGATTTAAATAAACCACATGCTAAGTTAGCAAAGTTAATCAAGAAAAATAAACTAGAACAAGTGATCAATAAACCCACAAGGATCACAGAAAACAACTCGTCTTTATTAGATGTAACAATAACGAATAGATTAGATACCATACTCCATACAGACGTCATTCCATGTCCTGTTGCTGATCATGAACTTATTACGATGACGTTGAATATAAAGAAACCAAAGCGACCACCGGTTACAAAAACTTTTCGTGACTTCAATCACTATGACCCTCAGTCATTATGCGAGGTAATCATATCTAAAGAACCAACTCTATTAGATATTTTATCAACAGACAATGTAGATACCCAGGTAACCATCCTTACGGAAGTGATAAAAAGCAGCATAGATGCCTCTGCTCCCTATGTGACAAGAATCGTCAGACGTCCCCCTGCTCCATGGATGAATGACGACATCAAGAGAGCTATTGCCGAAAGAAATAATTCCCAACAAGCGCTCAAAAGAAACAGATTTGAGCCCGCCCTTCAGGCAATTTATAAAGCAAAAAAGAAAAATGTTAAGTCATCAATTCAATTGGCAAAGACTAATTATTTCAGAAATAAATTCGCAGAAAATAAAAACAACTCTAATAAAACTTGGAAAATTGTTAAAACATTAGTACCTAACAAACAATACACAGATAATTACACAAATTCTACACATAACACCGACCATTTCAATAACTTCTTTGCACAAATTGGAAAACTTACTTATGAACAAACAATTGGCACCACATTACATCAAAACACAGATCAGGCAAGGCTCATAACTGATGATTTCAGACCGCAACCAGTAGACGTAGAAACTATCATCCTAATAATAAAACAACTTCGCGAAACAAATGCGGTGGTGAAGCAGACGGTATTGCTTTGCGCTTTATTAAGGATAGTCTACCGGTAATCGCATTTTATATAACGATCATCATTAACACCTCACTGGTAACTGGTGTTTTCCCGTCGCTTTGGAAACATGGAATTGTAACACCAATTTTCAAGTCTGGGGATATAGACGACATGAATAATTACCGCCCTATCACAATACTTCCAGTATTATCTAAGGTACTTGAAAAAGCAGTGGCAATTCAATTGATGAATTTCCTGGAGACCAATAACTTATTATCTAAAACTCAACATGGCTTTAGAAATAGGTTATCCACTGAAACAGCGTTGCTACAGATTACTGACCAAATTTATAATAACATGGACAACAATAAGGTAAATTTACTCACTTTGTGCGATCTTTCTAAAGCTTTTGACAGCGTCCATCACAAAATTCTTCATAACAAATTAAGAAACCATAGAATTGATACCCATTGGTTTTATAGCTATTTAAATACAAGAACGCAATCGGTAAAAATTAATGAAAATATATCATCAGCACAACCAGTTTATTTCGGTGTTCCACAAGGATCTATATTAGGCCCTGATTTATCAACCATAGTCCATAACTGCCATCTAATACAGTACGCTGATGATTCTCAATTTCTCCACAGTGACTCAGTGAACAACTTAGAGGCATTGATAAGAAACACACAAGACACTCTTGTTAAAGCAAAACGATATTTTGATAACAACGGTCTTAAAATAAATCCACAAAAAACGCAA
>NW_028234420.1:18120999-18123499 GCF_977035675.1 Penaeus japonicus
GAGAGAGAGTGGGAGGGGGAAGAGAGAGAGAGAGTGGGAGGGGGGGAAGGAGGAGGGGGGAGTAGAGAGAGAGGGAGGGGGAAGAGAGAGAGATGAGGGGGGAAAAGGAGGAGAGAGTGGGAGGGAGATGGAGAGAGAGAGTAGGGGGAAGAAGGAGAGAGAGTGGGAGGGGGGGAGATGGAGAGAGAGTGGGAGGGGGAGAAGGAGGAGGGGGGGAAGAAACGATGAGGGGGGGATAAGGAGGAGAGAGTGGGAGGGGGAAGAGAGAGAGGGGGAGAAAAGATGAGGCTGGGGAAGAGAGGGAGATGTGGGGGGGGGGAGAGATAGAGGCAGGGGGACGACGAGAGGGTGGGGGGAGGAAGAGAGAGAGTGAGATAGAGAGAGGAGGGGGGAGAGAGAAAAAACAAACAAGATGAGGGGGGAGAGAGAAAGAGAGAGGGAGGGAGGGAAGAGAAGGAGAAAAAAGGGGAGAGAGAAGAAAGAGAAGGGGTAAGAAAGAAAAGAGAGGTGTGAAAGAAAGAGAAAAAAAGGCCGGGGAAAGAAGGAGAGAGAGAGAAAAGAGGGTTAGAGAAAGAAGGGAAGGAAAAGTACAGAAAGAAAAAAGGTGGGTATAGAAAGAAGAAAAGAGGTAAGGAGGGAGGGAGTAGAAGATAGAAGAGAGCGTAAGAACGAGGGAGAAACTGGAAAACAAAAAGAGACACAGAGAAGACAGAGAAAACCTACAATGTTAAACTTTAACAACCCTATTATCTTTGCCTCATGCAACCAGAATGCAACACAGTCGTGCACAAGAGGTCGTACCCATTTATCTGAAATCAATATACTATAAAACACGAGGGAGAGAACGAGACAGACACAGACGAACACACGAAGGGGAGATAATAAGGAGATAGACAGACAAGAGGGAGAGAATAAGGCAGACAGACAACCACACACAAGGGAGATGATAAAAAGAGAGATAGAGGGACATACGAGGGATTGAGAGAGAGAGAGAGAGAGAGAGAGAGAGAGAGAGAGAGAGAGAGAGAGAGAGACGAGGGAGCGAATGAGACAGACAGACAAATACACACAAGGGAGATGATAAAGAGTGAGATAGAGAGACACACAAGGGAGTAAATGAGAGAGAGAGATACAGACAAATAGACAGAAAGACAGACAGATAGAAGGAGGGTTAGGGGAGAAAGACAGATAGACATACAGACAAACAATGAAAGGGAGAGAAGAAAGATAGAGAAAGAGAAAATGTGTAAAAAGGGATAATAATTAAAACGACAAAAGAAAAGTGTTATGAGAGAACAAAAGCAATAGAAATGTAAGGGAAAAAATGAGAGAATGAAAGAACGAACGAGAAAAGAGTGAGGGAGAGGGAATAGCGAGAGAGAGGGAGAGAGGCAGATGAAAATATATATTTGAATGGAAAAGAGCGATAAAACCGATAACATCAGCGAGAGAGAGAGAGAGAGAGAGAGAGAGAGAGAGAGAGAGAGAGAGAGAGAGAGAGAGAGAGAGGTAGAAAGGAAGAAAGAGAGAGAGAGAGAGAGAGAAAGAGAGAAAAAGAGAGAGAGAGAGAGAAAGAGAGAGAGAAAGAAAGGGAGAGAGAGAGAGAGAGAGAGAGAAAGAGAAAGAAAGGAGAGAGAGAGAGAAAGAGAGAGAGAGAGGAGAGAGAGAGAGAGAGAGAGAGAGAGAGAGAGAGAGAGAGAGAGAGAGAGAGAGAGAGAGAGAGAGAGAGAGAGAGAGAGAGAGAGAGAGAGAGAGAGAGAGAGAGAGAAAGGAAGAAAGAGAGAGAGAGAGAGAAAGAGAGAAAAAGAGAGAGAGAGAGAGAGAAAGAGAGAGAGAAAGAAAGGGAGAGAGAGAGAGAAAGAGAAAGAAGAGAGAGAGAAGAAGAAGAGAGAGAGAGAGAAGAAGAGAAGAAGAAGAGAAAGAAGAGAGAGAGAGAGAAGAAGAGAAAGAAGAGAGAGAGAAGAAGAGAGAGAGAGAGAAGAGAAAGAAGAGAGAGAGAGAGAGAAGAAGAGAAAGAAGAGAGAGAGAGAGAGAAGAGAGAGAGAGAAAGAGAGAAAGAAAGAGAGAGAGAGAGAAAGAGAAAGAGAGAGAGATAGAAAGGGAGAGAGAGAGAGAAAGAGAGAGAGAGAGAGAGAGAGAGGGAACCATGCAATTTGCGCCACTCACCAACATATCCCACATGCCGTTGCAGCATATAGGAATTCTACACGGAACTCCCTTGGAGAACTTCCCGTATTTCTTCCTCGCTGCCTTCCCCCCTCCCTCCCTCCCCCTCCCCCCTCCCTCCATTGCCTGACACCCCTCCCCTTCCCTCCTTCCTCCCTCCTCCCTTCCTCTTGCCTCTCCTTCTCTCTTCTTTTCTTTCTTTTTCTCTTCCTTCTCTCTCTCTTCTCTTCTTATATCCTCTCTTCTCTTCTCTTCTCTCTCTCTCAATATCTCTCTCTCTTTCTCCTTTCTCTCTCTCTCTCCTCTCTCCTCTCTCATCTCCTCTTCTCTCTCT
>NW_028234420.1:18130999-18140999 GCF_977035675.1 Penaeus japonicus
TTGCTCCGTCACTCTCTTTCTTTTCTCCTTTCCTCCTCTCTCGCTCCTTTATCTTTTTCTTTACTCTTCCCTCTATCTCATCTTTCTCTCCCTCTTCCTACTTCTCTTCCCCTCTCCCCTTCTCCCAACATTCATCAGCTTTAAATCTTCCCACTACTTCTCGCATCCTTCCCCCCTCCTTCCTTCTTCTCTCTCAGTCCTCTTATTCCTCTATTTTTCCCGTCAATCTTTTTCCTTGCTTCCTACTCCTTTCTCTTCTCCCTCTTCTCCTCCCTTAATTCTCTTCTCCCTCAATCCTCTCCTCTATCTTCCTCCTCCTTTTGCTTCTCCCTCACTTTCTCCCACAATCCTCTCTTCTCTCCTCCTACCCTTCTCTTCTCCTTCACTTTCTCCCTCAATCCTCTCCTCTATCTTCCTCCTCCTTTTGCTTCTCCCTCACTTTCTCCGACAATCCTCTCTTCTCTCCTCCTACCCTTTTTTTCTCCCTCACTTTCTCCCTCAATCCTCTCTTCTCCTTTCCTCCTCCCTTTTCTCTTCTCTCAGATTCTTCCTCAGCTTTTCCCGCAATCCTATCGTCTCCCCCCCTTAATCCTCTCTTCTCCCTTCCTTCTCCCTTCCCTACTTTTCCCCTCCCTCCTCGTCCTCTCCCTCTCCCTCTCCCGTCGTCCTCCCTTCCCTCCTCCCTCCTCCTCCATCTCTCCTTATCCTCGCCCTCCCCTCTACCTCTTCCCTTTTTCCCTCTCCTACCTTCTTCATTCTTCTCCTCCCTTCCCTCCTCCCTCGCCTCCCTTCCTCCTCCATCCCTCTTTATCCCTTCCCTCCTCAGTACTCTCCAATCATTAACTCCTCCCTTCCCTCCTCTCCTCTCCCTCCTTCCCCTCTCCCTCCTCCCTTCACCTCCTCCTCCCTCCCTCTCCTCCCTTCCCTCCTCCCTCCCTCTCCTCCCTTCCCTCCTTCCTTCCCTCCTCCTCCTCCTCCTCCTCCTCCTCCCTTCCCTCCTTCCTTCCCTCCTCCCTCTCCTCTCTCCTTCACCACCTCCTCCCCTCATCCCCCCACCCCCCACCCCAAACCCACACAGGAAGCACACAATTCAATTTTCTTTCCCGACTAGCAATCCGGACATCCTTTCATCATACCCCCCTCCCCCCTCCCCCCTCCCCCACCCCTCTAATCCCCCTCCCCCCAACCTCTCCCTGCCCCTCCCACCTCTCTGTGTCCGATCCGAAAAGGATAGGAAAGAGGATAGGATAGAGGGAAGGAAGGAAGGATGGGAGGATATGTCATGGAGGTTAAAAGGGCGGTTTGTAGAAGGAGGAAGAGGAGGAGGAGGAGGAGGAGGAGGAGAGGAGGAAGATGGGGGAGGAGGAAGAGGAGGAGGAGGAGGAGGAGGAGGAGAGGAAGAAGGGGGAGGAGGAGGAAAAAGAGGAGAAAGAGAAGAGTAGGAAGGGAGAAGAAGGGGGGAAAGGAGGGAAAAGAAAGTGGAAGAGGGAGAAGGGTGAGAATATTCCCTCCCTCCCTCCCCCCATCTCTCTCTTTCTCTCTCTCTCTCTCTCTCTCTCTCTCTCTCTCTCTCTCTCTCTCTCTCTCTCTCTCTCTCTCTCTCTCTCTCTCTCTCTCTCTCTCTCTCTCTCTTTCTCTTTCTCCCTCTCTCTCCCTCTCTCCCCCTCTTCCTCCCGCTCCCTCCCTCCCTCCCCTCCACTACCTCCCTCCCTCCCTCCCGCCCTCCTTGCCCCACTCCCTCCTTCTCTCCCTCCAACTTCCTCCTTCTCCCTCTCTTCCACTCCTTCCCCCTCCCTCCATCTCTCTCTCCCTCCCTCCCTCCCTCCCTCCCTCTCTCTCCCTCTTCCTCCCGCTCCCTCCCTCCCTCCCTCCCCTCCACTACCTCCCTCCCTCCCTCCTTCTCTCCCTCCCCACCCTACTTCTCTCCCCCTTCCTCCCTTCCATTCCTTCTCCCTCCCTCCCCCTCCCTCCTTCTCCTCCTCCCTCCCTTCCACTCCCACCCCTCCAATTCCCTCCCTCCCTTCCTCCAATTCCCTCTCTCCATTCCTCCTTCTTTCCTTCCAACTCCCTCCTTCTCCCTCTCTCTCTCCCTCCCCCTTTCCCCTTTCCCCTCCCTTCCTTCCACTCCCTCCCTCCTTCCCACTCCCTCCCACTCCATTCTTCCCACTCCCTTCCTCCCACTCTCTTCCTTCCTCCCACTCCCTCCCACTCCATCCTTCCCACTCCCTTCCTCCCACTCTCTTCCTTCCTCCCACTCCCTCCCTTTCCCTCCCTTCCTCCCACTCCCTCCCTTTCCCTTTTCCCCTCCTTCCCGCTCTCTCCCACTCCCTCCCCTCCCCCTTTCCCCTCCCCCTTTCCCCTCCCCCTTTCCCCTCACTCTCGCAATCTCCCTTTCCTTCCCTCCCTCCTTCCCTCCTTTCTTCCCTCCCTCCCTCCTTCCCACTCTCTCCCGCTCCCTCCCCTCCCCCTTTCCCCTCACTCTCGCAATCTCCCTTTCCTTCCCTCCCTCCTTCCCTCCTTCCCTCCTTCCCACTCCCTCCCACTCCCTCCCCTCCCCCTTTCCCCTCACTCTCGCAATCTCCCTTTCCTTCCCTCCCTCCTTCCCTCCTTCCCTCCCTCCTTCCCTCCTTCCCACTCCCTCCCACTCCCTCCCCTCCCCCTTTCCCCTCACTCTCGCAATCTCCAAGTATAGCGCAAGGTAACAGCTCCAAGGTCCAGTGAAAATAGCCTCGTCTTAGCAAAGGAGGACATATTCCACGCGAGAGAACGGATAGAACAAGGAGAGAAGGGAATGGGAAAGGAGAATAGGAGAATGAAAAGGAAGGAGAATAGGAGAATAAAGGGAAAGGGAAGAGAGGAATAGGGAATAAGGGAAATGAAAAAGGGGAATATTAGGAGAATAAAAGAAAAGGAATGGGAACTTTATAAGGGAGTAATAAGGTATAAAAGAAAAGGAGGAAAGGCAAATGAAAAGGGGAAATAGGAAGAGAGGAATAAGAAATAAAAGAGAAGGAGAGAAGGGAATTGAAAATGGGGAATAGCTAGGAAAATAAAAGGGAAGAGGGAAGGAACGGGAAGAGAAAAGAGGAATAAGAAAAGGGGGGAATAAGAGAAATGAAGAGTAAAAAGATAAGGGAAAGATCGAAAGACAAAAAGAGGGAAAATTATTGCAAATCAAAGAATAAGGAAGAGAGAAAGGAGAAAGGATAAGAGAGACGAATAATAATGAAAATAATAAGAGAGAGAAAGTAATAAGAGGAAAGTGATGAAAGGAATAAGGGAAAATAAAGAAAGGAGAGAATAAGAGAGAAGCGAAGAGAGAATGGAAAGAAAGGTAAGGAAAAAGAGACAGAAGAAAGAAAGGAGAGAATGAGAGAGAGAAAGAAAAAGAAATAAACGGTATGAACAAATGACAAAAAAGACAGGACGGAATATGAGAGAAAAAATATATATATAAAGAATAAGAAAGAGAAAAGAGAAGAAGAAAAACGTAAAACAAGACAAATAAAAATGGAAAGAAAACAAAGAAGAAATGAAAGGAAATAGAAAAAATAGAAAGTGAAAAATAAGAAAAACAAGTTAGAAAGAAAAGATAATGGAAAGAATAAAGAGACAAAAAAATGAAAGAGAAGAAAGAGATGCATAATATTAAGCAAAAATTATACTTGAAAGACGAGGGGGCACTAAATTATTTTCTGAAATATCGAAAACTCTGATGCCTCGAGACTAAATATAATGCCTATGATGCTGTTAATGGGGATAACGATAATTCTAATGATAATGATAATTGCGGTGATGATGATGATTATAATGATGGGGATGATGATAATAGTGTCAGTAATGATGATGAAATATCGAATAAAATTTATAGCAATAGTGGTGAGCTAGTAGTATGTATATTTTATCTATTTTGTTTATGTATATTTTTGAAAAGCTGAAATTAAAAGATAGAATAGAAGATGCATATTTATTTATATATCAGTAAAAAAATACAATTCTAAGCACATACAAATCCAGGCACAAGCACAGATATAAAAAAGAACATATCTTAGCTTTTACCATCACAAGTAAAACACGAACAAACAAACAAGCACCAACACATGGATCCAAAGCCTTGACTATTCAGCGGAATCCTTCAAAGACACCAACAGCCTCGAGTCACTTGAACAATTAAGAACATTCATAATTCATTAAGGGATTAAGGACTAAGACTCCCGTCTCCACTTTCTCTTCTTCTCCTCTTCTTCTTCTTCTTCTCCTTCTTCTTCTTCGTCTTCTTCTTCTGTTCTCCTCCTTTTCATATTCCCCTTTCCCTCTTTTCTTCTTCTTCTTCTTCTTCTTCTTCTTCTAGTTCTTCTATCTTTCCCTCCTCCTCCTCTTCTCCTCCTCCTCCTCCCCCTCTTCTCCTCCTCTTCTCCTCCCCTTCCTCCTCCTCCTCCTCCTCCTCCTCCTCCTCCCCCTCTTCTCCTCTTCCTCCTCCTCCTCCCCCTCCCCCTCTTCTCCTCCTCTTCTCCTCCTCCTCCTTCTCCCCCCCCCCCCTTCTTTCCCTTCTCATCCCACGACCCCACGAGAGGACGCAGGAATACTTTCTCTACCTCATTCCTTTCTGACCCCCCCCCCCCCCCCCGAAGAATTCTCATCCTCCCCACCCCCACCCACACGCTATCCCCCTCCCCCTCCCCTCTCACACTATCACAATATATGACTCTTTCCCTTCTGTCCTTTGCCTTCTTTACCCCCTCCTCTTACGATACCCCCACCCCCTCCGTCTCCCCCTTCCTTCCTACTTACGTTCTACTAGGATTCTCCCCCTTCCTTTGGAACCATGCTAGGACTCTCCTCCCCCCTACCCCTTTTAGGCCCAGCCACTCCCCTCCCCTCCCCCCCTCCCCTCCCCCTCTTCCCTTCCCTTCCCTTCCCTTCCCCCTTAGGACCAGCCAGTACCCTCCCCTCTCTTCCCTCCCTTCCCTTCCCTTCCCTTCCCTTCCCTCCCTTCCTCTCTCTCTCCTTCCTTCCCTTCCCCTCCATTCACCCTTCTACCCCCCTCCCCCCCCCCAGCCATCTTGAAAAGGGCGAGTTGAAACACTTAAGAAATAATGATTATCAATAACCCTCGACTTAATTGCGTAGCGTAGAGGTTTTATATATTCTAAGACTAAAGCATCTTTATTGAGAAGATTAAGTGAAGGAGAAGAAAAGAACAGGAAGAGGAAGAGGAGATGGAGGAGGAGCAGGAGGAGGAGGAGGAGGAGAGGAAGAAGAAGGAGGAGAAGGAAGAAGAAGAAGAAGAAGGAGAATGAAGAAGAAGAAGAAGAAGAAGGAAGAGGAGAAGGAGGAGGAGGAGGAGAAGGAGGAAGAGGAGGAGGGAAATAAAGGAGAAGAAAAATGAGAATATTGTATGATTACTAGTATAAAAAATGATAAGGATATTAATGGCATAAGATTGTCATTTTTTAGATTATTTCAATGGTGTGTTTTGTTGCAATTGCTACTGTTATTTTATTGTTTGCTTGTTTATTTACGTGTAAGTCAAGATACGAGGGTAAGATAAAAATAATAATAATGATAATAAAATAAGAAAAAAGAGGAGGAAGGAGAGACAAAAAAAATTTGCATGATAATAAATGCGAAAAAAACATGATTTTCTTTTTTCATATGAGTGCTTTTATCTCTTCCCTGTTTGCTATCTATTTACAAAATGCAAAGAAAACAAAATAAGAATTTTAACTTTCGTGCGAGTTCTTTCGTGTTAATGTCCAAAACATTACGGTAAAACGCTTTGCATAATTATAATTGATAATGAGGAAAATAATCAGCAATGATATTCATCGTAATGATAATGACAACAACGGTGATGATAATATGATAAGATAAATAGTACTGATAAAAAAAAAAACGATGAAAGTAACACAAATAACGAAAACGAAGCTAACAATCGTAATAATAAAGATAACCACAACAAAACGATAACGATAATCATTCTTTAGAAAAAAAGAAAAAACGTTGAATGATAAGATGATAACGAACTTTTTCTTTCAATGAAGAAACAAGAACAACATCAACAGAGAGCACTTCCACCTCAAGGAAAGTCTGAAGAGCAGTTCAAGGAAGTGGGTTCAGCTGACTCGTTCGCAAGAGACAAGAGGCGAAACGGAAGAGTCTCTGGAGTTCTGTCCTCTTTTTTTCTCTCTTTCTTCTTCTTTCTTTTCTCTTTCTTCTATCTTCTATCTTTCTTGTTCTTCCTTCTCTCTTTCTTCTATCTTCTATCTTTCTTGCTCTTCCTTCTCTCTTTCTTCTATCTTGCTTCTATCTTTCTTGCTCTTTCTTGCACTTTCTTCTCTCTTTCTTTTATCTTTTTTGCTCTTTTTTCTCTCTTTCTTCTATCTTGCTTCTATCTTTCTTGTTTCTTTCTTCTATCTTTCTTCTCTTTCTTATATTTCTTGCTGTTTCTTCTCTCTTTCTTCTATCTTACTCCTATCTTGCTTCTATCTTGCTTCTCTCCTTCTTCCTCTCTCTTCCTCTTTCTTCTCTCCTTCTTCCTCTCTCTTCCTCTTTCTTCTGTTTTTTTTCCTCTCTCTTCCTTTTTTTTCTGTGTTTTTTCCTCTCTCTTCTTCTTTCTTCTTTCTTGCTTCCTCTTCCTTCCTCTTTCTTCTTTCTTTCCTCCTCTTCCTCTTTTTCCTCTTTCTTCTCTCTTTCTTCATCTTCCTTCCTCTTTCTTCTCTCTCTCTTCTCTCCTTCTTCCTCTCTCTTCCTATTTCTTCTCTGTTTTTCCTCTTTCTTCCTCTTTCTTCTTCTTTGCTTCCTCTTCCTTCCTCTTTCTTCTTTCTTTCCTCCTCTTCCTCTTTTTCCTCTTTCTTCTCTCTTTCTTCATCTTCCTTCCTCTTTCTTCTATCTTTCCTCCTTTTTCTTCTCTCTTTCTTCCTCTTTCTTCTGCACTTTCTTCCTTTTCCTTCCTCTCTCTTCCTATCTCTTCTTTCTTTCTTCCTCTCCCTTCCTCTTCCTTCTTTCTTTCCTCCTCTTCCTCTTTCTTCCTCTTTCTACACTATATCGTCTCTCTTCCTCTCTCTTCCTCTTCCTTCTCCCTATCTTCCTCTTCCATCTCTTTTCCCTCCTCGCCTCCTACCCCACACCTCTACTTTACCTCTTCCTCTTTCTCCGCCTACTTCACATCCACATCATTCTTCTTCTTTTTCCTCTGCTTCTTCTTCTTCTTCTTCTTCTCCCTCCTTACCTATACTCCCCCACCTTTCCCTTTCCTTCTCTTCTTCTCTTGCTCCTCCTTCTTCTGCTCTCTCTTACATACACACAAGCTGAAATCTTCCTCTTTCTTCTCTCCTCCCTCTTTCTCCTTCTTCTAGTCTTCTTGTTCCCTCTTTCCCTCTTCGTGACCGTGTAATGCTCTTTCGTTTTCTTTCTTTTCTTCTCTTCCTATTTTTTATTCAAAAGCTTGACGATGTCTAGTGAGTGTTATGATTTATGTTTTTTTCTTTTTTTTCCCAGAGCGTTGGGTTCAAAGCTGGTTTCATTTCATCGCGCTTGTTCTCTCTCTCTCTCGGTCTTTCTCTCTCGCTCTCGCTCTTTCTATCTATCTTTCTCTCTCTCTCGCTCTCACTCTATCTTTCTATGTCAGTCTCTCTCTCTCTCTCTATCTATCTATCTATCTATTTATCTTTCTCTATCTCTCTCTCTCTCATTCTCTCTCTCTCTCTCTCTCTCTCTCTCTCTCTCTCTCATTCTCTCTCACTCTCACTCTCACTCTCACTCACTCTCAACCTCTCACCATCTCAATCCCTTCTACCTTCTTCTACCCCTTACCCCCTAACCCCCCCCCCCTAAACGGCCCCCTCCATCCACACCCCCACCCCACCCCGCCTTCACCTTAATCAGATTGGACGGGATCGGATAAGGTGCTTTATCTCTTTCGGAAATCAGGTTTAAGGGAGTTACCCCTATTGTACACCTACAACCATCAACCTACACGTGCGTTTTTTCCGTTTTTTTCGTTTTTTTTTTCAATTTGAATATATCCATGCGTCTGTTTAGAAAAAAAAGTTTTTTAATCAAATGTGGCTTTTGATTTACTGGGTTTATTATTATTATTTTTTTTTTTTCGTGATGAAAATTCGTGTCTTTGGGAGTTTATGTTTATATATTTACTTACTGATATGTGTGTATTTATGATCACACTGAATCCGCTATTTTCCTTATTATATCTTTGTATGTTCTTGAAGAAAACAAAAAAAGGAGGGAGAGAGACAAAAGGAGGAATGAGGAGGGAGAGAAGCAATGGGGGAAAATAAGAAGGAGGGAGACAGACAGAACAGAAACAGGGAAAGAGACAGGAAAGAAAATAAGGGGGGGAGAAACAAGGAAGAGAGACAGAGGAGGAAATAAGGAGAAAGAGAGACAGAGGAGGAAATAAGGAGAAAGAGAGACAGAGGAGGAAATAAGGAGAAAGAGAGACAGAGGAGGAAATAAGGAGAAAGAGAGACAGAGGAGGAAATAAGAAAGAAGGAAAGAAGCAGGAAAGAAGATTGTTTACCAATGTTCCTTTTTACATGATGATTATGAAAGTAAAGATCCTTTGGACTTTTTTTCTTAATTGTCCTCGTTTTCGTTTCCATGGCAACCCTGCGTAGCGAAAATACCTCTCTCCCTTCCCTTAAGTAAAAGAAACAAAAGCTTGCTAGCAACACACTCATCCCCCTCCCTCTTTTTCCTTACTCTTGCTTCCCCTACCTCCCCCTCCCTTCTTCTCTCTACTCTTTTTCTCGCTACCTCCTCCTCCCTTTTTCTCCCTTACTCTTGCTTCCCCTACCTCCCCCTCCCTTCTTCTCCCTACTCTTTCTCTCGCTATTTCCTACTCCTTCTCACCCTACCTCCCCCTCCCTTCTCTCTACTCTTTCTCTCGCTACCTCCTCCTCCCTTTTTCTCCCTTACTCTTGCTTCCCCTACCTCCCCCTCCCTTCTCCCTACTCTTTCTCTCGCTACCTCCTCTCCCCTCTTTCTCCCTTAATCCTTCTCACGCTACCTTCCCCTCCCTGTTTTTTTTCTTTTTCTTTCTTTCTTTACCCTCCTTTCCCTCCTATCCCCTCCTCCTTCCTCCCTTCCTCCCCCTCCCTCTCATCCCCCCTCTACCCGCAAACGAAAAAAAAAATGTATTTTCATTTACCTTAGAGAAGAAAAGAGAGAGGGAGGGAGGGAGGGAGACAGGGAGAGTGAGAGAGAGAAAGAAAGAGAGAGAGAGAGAGGGGGGGGGAGGGAGGGAGAGTGAGTGAGAGTGAGAGAGAGAGAGAAAGAGAGAGAGAGAGAGGCAAACGCACACAGGTCGTACCCAAGTCATTGTTCACATCCGGTGGCTCAGATATCCTACAGTGAACGGGAAAAGTTGAAGAAAAGCAGAGAAAAAGAAAAAGAGAGAGAGAAGGGGGAAGAGACAGAGATCAACAGACCCTCCACACACACACACACACACACACACACACACAAACAAACAAACACAAACACACATACATACACCCCCCCGCACACACACACGCGCGCGCGCGCGAGAGAGAGAGAGAGAGAGAGAGAGACAGTACAACGGAGAAGAGAGACCGAAATATATATAAATAGAAAGAATAAGAATAAAAGAAACCAGAGAATCAGAGAAAAAGAAAAGAAAAAAAGGAGGTACATATTGGTCACAATGAAACCGCCATTTCCCTTTATATATTCTTAAAGAAAACAAAAAAAAACGGAAAATATATATTCTTCTTTGTCATGCAAATAAGAAAGTTGAATAATGTGGAGAAATGGAAGGAATATTTTTCAATCTTTTGTGCAAAGAATCTCGGCGTTTTGAAAGGAGAATTCCTTCATCCTTAAGGAAATTTCCCGATCAAAGCAATCGCGAATATTTCATTGCTTATTATTAAAAAAGTATTTTTTTTATTTTTTTTTTAGGTTGATTATTGATATGTTTTTTTTTAAGTGATGTTATTCACGTGATGTTAACGTT
>NW_028234420.1:18145999-18153499 GCF_977035675.1 Penaeus japonicus
CGAATATGCTAAATGAGGAAAAGATGAGGAGGAGAGAGAGAATAAGAGAAGCGATGGTCGGGAGGAAGAAAAATGGGGAGAGATAGAGAGGGGAGGAGAGAGAGAGAGAGAGAAAGGAGGGAAAGAGAGAGAGGAGAGAAAAAGAGAGAGGGGAGAGATAGAGAGAGGAGAGATAAATGGGGGGGGGGAGACGGCAGAGGAGGGACGAGAAAGTAAAAAGTGATGGAAAGGAAGAGATAAAATGTTTGGCTGTTTCTCTTTGTCTCCGTAATGATTATCCCTTTGTTTTCCATTTATATTTTTCGTATCTTTCTCTGAATTTTGTTCATACACTCTCTAATGTTTATATATGTTGTGTCTTTCTCTCATTATTTATGACCTCATCAAAAAATATTTCCGTACATTTCAAGGGTTTTTTTTATTGCATTTTAAGTGTCAGTTCTGCGCGCACACACACACACACACACACACACACACACACACACACACACACACACACACACACACACACACACACACACACACACACACACACACACACACACACACCCACCCCCACACACACACACCCCCCCCCCCACACACACACACACACCCACATCCCCCCCACCACATACACAAACAAACAAACAAACATAAATACCCTGTTGAACATTTTTCCCTCGCATTTTCCTGTTAATCTTCATTTCCCACATGGATAGTTCCAAATAAGATATGAGGTTCACGCTGCCATTAAAACCACATGACCTGGAAATAGAGGTTTCTGTGTGCGTGTGTACTGGCTATTTATGGATTGTGTTCCGTAAACTTTTTTTTTTTGTCGGTGTGGTGACGGTGTGTGTGTGTGTGTGTGTATATATATATACATATACATATACATACATATATATATATACATATATTTATATACTTATATATATACTATAAATATATGTGTGTGCATATATATGTATATATATATATATATATATATATATATATATATATATATATATATATATATATATATTTATATATATATATATACATACATACATATATATATATATATATATATATATATACATACATATATATACATATATATATATATATATATATATATATATATATATATATATATATGTACATATTGTTCGCGTGTGTGGATATATGTATATAATGCGTATAATACATTTATGCGCCTACTCATATATCCATCTATATCGCTTATGCTTTGGCTCTACTTTCGTTTCTATCCAATATTCCTCCCGTAAGTCTGTTTAGATGCGTACCCCCGTAAATACGCGTACGATCAACAAGTGCGTAGGAATCCCATGTAATTACAAACTACAAGAGAGTAACGCAATCGAAGGAGATAAAATTCCCTCTGGGATGCACACGTTTCCTCCATTGTCATCACGTGAATAATTCATCTCATTTTCAAAGACGAGGGAGATGTTGGGGGTTGGGGGGAAGGGGAAGGGGTAGGGGTTGGGGGGAGGGGGGGAAGGGTTAGGGGTTGGAGGCTGGGGGGAGGGGGAAAGGGGGAAGGAGGCTGGGGGGAGGGGGGAAGGGTTAGGGGTTGGAGGCTGGGGGGAGGGGGTTGGGGGTTGGGGGGAAGGGTTAGGGGTTGGAGGCTGGGGGGAGGGGTTGGGGGAAGGGATAAGGGGAGGGGTTGGGGTTGGAGGGAGGGAGAAGAGAAGGGAGAAAGAGAGAGAGAGATAAGGAAGACGATGATGGGTGGATGGGTGGGGGGAGAGTGGGAAACAGGGAGGTGGAGGTGGAAGAGATGGTACATGGGATGAAGAGGGAGATAGACAGACAAAGAGAAAGAGACATGTAGAGAGAAAGAGGCGAATAGAAAAAGGGAGGGTGGATGTAAGAAAGGGGAGAAAGAGGGCGACAGGCAGACGGATAAAGAGAAACAAACAAACTGGAAGAAAGACAGACTGACAGAACGGAAAATAGAGAGAGAGAGAGAGAGAGAAAAGAGTCTTATTCAGTCATTCTCTCCACATATAAAAAAAAAAAAAAAAAGTTAAACGAAAGATTTAGAGAAGTAAAATATGGTCCTCAATACAAGATGATAGCTCTTCTAATTAAAAGATAATTGTTATAATTATACTCTTTCTCTCCCGACGTTTCTTGATGTTTCTGAGTACACTCTTTGGGGACAAGAAAGTCACAAGAGTTTCTTTTCTATTGCGTCTCAGCTGTTTGTGTGCTGTTGTTGTTTTATAATCATTATTGTTATCATTATTATTATTATTACGATCATTATTACCATTTTGATTCATTGTATCCGGACTGGCGCTCTCATCATTTTCATAATCACTGACTTTTATTTTTGATATCATAATAGATTATTTGTCAATATTTTGTAAACATCGTCATAATTACTGAAATCGACACTCATCTTGATCATCACCTGCGTCATTATCATCATCATCATCACCATCACCATCACTATCTCCATATATGTACGTCCGTATGTGTATATGTACACGTTTATGTATACGTACATGCATATGCATATGTATATATATACGTATATGTACGTATATGTACGTATATGTACGTATATGTACGTATATTTGCACACCCCAGAATCCTCCCACGCCGAAGGAACTCTCTCCCATGAAGGATTCTTGTAGGATTCCCATCTCTGGATTCCTTAAAGGTAGGATGTCTCTTGAGGTTCTTCGCTGCTGAAGGAACGGAGTTTCTTTCGGGAGGGGGGGGGGCCTGGTCCTGTCTCTTCATATGGCCTCCAGGTTTGATTGTTGGGGGGGAGGGGGGTTAGGGGGGGTTGTGTGGGTGTAGGTGTGGGTTTGTGGGTTTTGTGGGTGGGTGGTTGGTTGGGTAGGTAAGAGTGGCTGTTAATGGGGTTGGGTTTTGTGGGTGAGTGGGTGGGTGGGTAGGAGTGGGTATGGGTGTTGATGGGGGTGGGTGGGTGGTTGGGTAAGAGTGGGTGTTTTTTTTGGGGTGGATAGGAGTGGGTATGGGTGTTGATAGGGGTGGGTTTGTGGGTAAGAGTGGGTGTGGGTGATGATGGGGGTGGGTTTTGTGGGTGGGTGGGTAGGAGTGGGTATGGGTGTTAATACGTGTGGATTATGTAGGTGGGTGGGTAGGAGTGAGTGTGGGTGTTGGTGGTGTGAGTGGATGTGGGTGGATTCAGATACTGTGTGTTTTTGTAAGCGTGTGTGTACGTATGTGCGTGTGGGTGTGTGTATCCATTTTCTATAAATAAGTTCCTTTGAATTACTACCACCACCAACAGCCTTCCAATTTGCAAGTGTGGATCCAGCACAGTTCAACCACTTTGATGTGACTATTGGATTTCCGCAGTTGAGGTTGACAGCGCGAGACGAGAGCAAGAAAAGAGAAGAAAAGGAAAAAAAAATTGACGCATCGAAAATTTGATACATTCGACACTCGACACTACTGGCACTTTACACTTGACACACCGCTCGTTCAACCTTCTTTTAGAGGTGTCACACAATGAATGTTATTTATTGGAAGAAGTGAAAAAGGGATAGGGGTGGATGGAGATAGAGAAAGAAAGAGAACGAGAGCTCATGAGAGAGAGAGGGGGAGGGGAAGGAGAAGGAGAAAGGGAGAAAGAGAAGGTGGGAGAGAGAGAGAGGGGAGGAAAGAAGGAGAGAGGGTGAAAGAGAAGGTGGGAGAGAGAGAGAGTGAGATAGAGAAAGGGAGAAAGATAAAAAAAAGAGAGAGAGAGAGAAAGGAAGAGTTAGAGAAAGAAAGAGAGAGAGAGGAGAGATATGAATGACAAAATTATATATACCGGCAATAACATACATCTAAGCAGACAAACAAACACAGACTAACCAAAAACAAAACAAGAGCAAGGGTGCCAGACCTTGAGTGCCACAGGAGGCGGCAACGAGGTGGAGGGTGCCAGGTGCAGGTGCTAAGGCGGTGCCGTTGGTTGTGCGGAAGAGGGAAGGAGGGAGAAGAGGGGAAGGGAAGGAAGGAGGGAGAAGAGGGGGAAGGGAGGGAGGGAGAAGAGGGGGAAGGAAGGGAGGGAAGGAGGGGGAAGGGAGGGAAGGAGGGAGAAGAGGGGGAAGGAGGGAGAAGAGGGGGAAGGGAGGGAGGGGAGGAAGGGAGGGAAGGAGGGGGAAGGGAGGGAAGGAGGGGGAAGGGAGGGAGGGAGGGGGAAGGAAGGGAGGGAGGGAGGGAAGGAAAAGAGGGGATGGAGGGAGGAAAAAGAGGGGGAAGGAAGGGAGGGAAGGGGTGGGTGTTCAAAGCCTTTGAATCTGAGACAAAACATCAAGAATTATTGAGAGATAGAAGAGAGAATCAATAGGACATTTTTTACATCTTATCACAATAGTGGCGGAGGGTTTATATTGGTTTTTAAAACAAATGGCCGCGTGAGTTAAGCATACAGAATGGTGCCTTTATATGCTGTACGTATATATAAACATATGAGAGAAAGAAAGAGGAAAGTGAAGGGAGGGAGAGAGGGAGGAAGGGAGGGGGAATGGGTGGGAGGGTGGAGGAGTGGATGGGAGTGAGGGAGAGTGGGTGGGAGGGAGGGGGGTGTGTGTAGGGGAGTGGGAGGGAAGTAAAAAGAAAAAGAAGGGAGGAAGGAAGGAGAGAAAGAGAAAGGGGTGGGGAAAGAAAGAGAGAGAGAGAGAGAGAGAGAGAGAGAGGGAGAGATGAAGAAAGAAAGAGAAAAAGAGGGGATAGCAAGCTAAGAGAGAGAAAGCACGAAAATAACCTACTAAATTCAAGACTATCAGAGAAAAAAAAATAGCTTATTACCTCTCCTTGGGCTGTGATTTAAAAAGCGCTACGCTGTTTCTGTCACCTGTTATCGACTTGTCGCTTTACCGGAAGAAAGGCATAAGAAACAGTTCTCTCTCTCTCTCTCTCTTTCTCTTTCTATCTCTCTCTCTCTCTCTGTTTCTCTCTCTCTCCCTCTCTCTTTTTTTCTCTTTTTCTCTTCCTCTCTTTCTCTCTCTCTCTCTTTCTCTCTCTCTCTCTCTCTCTCTCTCTCTCTCTCTCTCTCTCTCTCTCTCTCTCTCTCTCTCTCCTCTCTTCTCTCTTCTCTCTCCTCTCTCTCCTCTCTCTCTCTCTCTCTCTCTCTCTCCTCTCTCTCTCTCTCTCTCTCTCTCTCTCTCTCTCTCTCTCTCTTCTCTCTCTCCTCTCTCTCTCTCTCTCTCTCTCTCTCTCTCTCTCTCTCTCTCTCTCTCTCTTCTTCTCTCTCTTCTCTCTCCTCTCACTCACTCTCTCTCTCTCTTCTCTCTCTCTCTCTCTCCTCTCTCCTCTCTCTCTCTTCGCTCTCTCTCTCCTCCCTCTCTCCTCCTTTTTTTCTCTCTCTCTCTCTCGCTCTCTCTCGCTCGCCCCCTCTCTTTTTCTCTCTCTCTCTCTCCTCCCTCTCACTCACTCTCTCTCTCTCTCCCTCCCAATTCTCTCTCTCTCTCTCTCTCCTTCTTCTCTCTCCTCTTTCTCTCCTCCTCTCTCTCTTTCTCGCCCCTCTTTCGCTCTCCCTCTCTCTCTCTCTCTCTCTCTCTCTCTCTCTCTCTCTCTCTCTCTCTCTCTCTCTCTCTCTATCTATCTATCCCCCCCCCCCCCTCTCTCTCTCTCTCTCTCTCTCTCTCTCTCTCTCTCTCTCTCTCTCTCTCTCTCTCTCTCTCCTTCTTTCTTTCTCGAAAGTGAAGAATAGAGAGAGTGACTCTCTCTCCTTCTTTCTCTCTCGCTCTCTCTCTCTCTCTCTCTCTCTCTCTCTCTCTCTCTCTCTCTCTCTCTCTCTCTCTCTCTCTCTCTCTCTCTCTCTCTCTCTTTCTCTCATTTTCTCTCTCTTTCTCTCTCTCTCTATCTTTCGCTCTGTCTCTCTCTCTCTCTCTCTCTCTCTCTCTCTCTCTCTCTCTCTCTCTCTCTCTCTCTCTCTCTCTCTCTCTCTCTCTCTCTCTCTCTCTTCCTTTTCCTTTTATTTCACCCCATTCTCCTCTTCTCCATATCTGATTATGCATTCTCTGATGAACAGGAATTGGCTCGATGCGTATCACGTTTTTTTATTATTTTTTTTTTTTATACATAAATGAATTCGAAATTTGATTCCACAGATTCTTCTGATTACAGTGAATAGTAACAGATAGAATGAGAGCACGGGGAGTTGGTAATATTAGAAGAGAGAATGAGAATGAGAGAGAGAGAAAGAGGGGAGGAAAGAGAGAGAAAGAATGGGGGGGAGTTGAAAGAGAGAGAGAGAGAGAAAGTAAGTAATAAAGGAATAGGAGAAAAAAAATCTCGACCTAAGAAAGTGAAATGAACAATCACTGCATGTCTTTTTGTTCCTTTTTTTTCTTTATTTTGAGTGTCTTTCTGCTTTGATTTTTCCCTTTATTACAGTTATAATTATTACAATGGTGGCTTTTCCCCTTGGTGAATTATGTTATTATCAGTGTTATTGTTCTCTATAGTTATTTTGATTTTGTTTTTTACTATTGTTATTAATATGGTTGTTATTTTATCATTGTTTTTTATCATCTATCATTGTTTGTTTATTTATTCTTTGTTATTATTATTATTATTATTATCATTACTGTTATTATTATTAGTATCATCATTATTATTGTTATTATTATTACTATAATAATAATTATTATTATAATTATTATTACTATTATTATTACTATTATCAATATTATTATTACTATTATTATTACTAATATAATATTACTCTTCTTAAAATCATTCGTGGTATTGCTATTATCATTATCATTATCATCGATATCGTCAATACCATCATCGTCACCACACTCATCACCATCATCACTATACCTGTCAGATCTATTCCTCTCGCCGCCATCACCCATCATCACAATTTCTTCATTCTCTCTTTAACTCTCTTCTCCTCATCTTCCTCTTTCTATTTATTTATTTTTTTTTTTTTACTTATTTTACTTCCTTTTTGTATTTCTTCCTACCTTTATCAATTTCCTTTTCCCTCTCCTGTTCCTTCTTTTCCTTCTCCATCTCCTCCTTCTTCTGCTTCTCCCCCACTTCTTCCTCCTCTTCTTCTTCATCCTCCTCCTCCTCCTCCTCCTCCTCCTCTTCCTCTTCTTTCTCCTACTCCTCCTCCTCCTCCCCCTTCACCTCCTTCCCCTCCTCCTCCTTATCCTCCTCCTCCTCCTCCTACTCTTCCTTCCATTTCCTTTCTCCTCTTACCTCTTTTTATTCCTCCGCCTTCTTCTTCCTTCCTCTTATTATTCCTCCTCCTCCTCCTCCTTCTCTTTCTCATCTTCTTCCTCCTCTTCTTCCTTCCTTCTCCTTCCCCCTCCTTCCTCCTCCCCCTCCTCCTCCTCCTCCTCTGATTTGCATAATTCTTCTTTCTTATCTCCGCTATTCTGAATACATAAGTGTGCAAGGGGGGGATTCTGCACGTTGATGCTTGACCTTGATATTGCTTTGCACCGTCAGTCATGGAGATCCGAGTTAGATATGGTGACTGCAAAGCTTCTCAGTTTTGTTATTTATTGTTAACATTTG
>NW_028234420.1:18168499-18170999 GCF_977035675.1 Penaeus japonicus
GTAGCCCTAGACTTCACTGACTTGACTGACTTGACTGACTGGATTTACTTGACTGACTTAACAGACTCGACTGACTTGACTGAATCGACTGACTTGACTGAATCGACTGACTTAACTGATTCGACTTACTTAACTGACTCGACCGAATCGACTGACTTGACTGACTTAACTGACTTGACTGACTCGACTAACTTGACTGACTTGACTGACTCGACTGACTCGACTGACGTAAATCCAGTTCAGATCCGGAAAGCACGAAGTCTCTAGACCTAAAATATATATCCAATGAGACCATGACAAAAGCTCGCTGAACATTCGTTTCGCATTTTGGGATGAAGAAGCACTCAGTTGCTTCAAAAGGATTCGTTCGTTTCGGATTTTTAGTGGTTCGTGATTCGTTGGTTAAATGGTTCGAATCATTTCGTTTTTTTCTTTTTTTTCATTGTTGTTGGTTTTCTTGTTGTTTTTGTTATATTGGTATATTGTTAAAGTTCTGTTGGCAGTAGCGTTGGTTCAAACTGGTAAATATTGTTTCTGTGTTGGAGTGAAAGAGGGGGAGAGAGGGAAATAGGGAGAAACAGAGGGAGAAGAGGAAGAGAGAGGGGAAGGAGGACGAAAGAGGGGAGGGTAGGGAGTAAGAGAGAGGGAAAGAGGAGGGAGATAGAAGAAAAGAGAGAGAAAGATAAAGAGAGATGGGGGGGTTGAGGAAGAAAGAAGGGAACGTGAGACATAATTTTATTTGATTTTATCATTTACCGATATAAAGTTATATATCAAAAGGAGTCACATTACCTGGACAATCGAAAATATTCACCTAAAACACATCCAAATAAGTGTACATCAAATAACACCAGATAATTGTAAACTACAATCTAAGTGCAAAGAACTCCATTACCTGGTCACCAAACACAAAAAGCAGATAAAAATAAAAAAATAAAAGCGAGCGTCATTCCTTTCTGAAATCCGCGAAGGTTTAGACATATCTAAACTGCAAATGACCAAGGGAATGCAATTGTTCCCTATGACAGATCTTACGTCAGGGAGAACTGTTCCCTCGGAGACTAAAAGCAGAATTCATATCTTACTCGAAGTCTCATTATAGCCAAGCTCCCTCAGGTGAACCCTTTCCGGTAAGTGACTGATGTGTGGTTCGTTACTTTCGGCTCCGCTGAAGACATTTACGTCATTTCGGAGTATCTTCTTCTTCACGGGTTGGAATCCTTTCTTAAGGTCTTTGTGTCTCGTCTCATTTACTTTTTTTTATCGCTTTCGTACTTATAGCTTTGTTTCTTTGTTTGTCTCTTTCTTTCTTTCTATATCTCTCTCTTTCTCTCTTTTTTTTTTCTTTCTTTCTTTCTCTCTCTCTCTCTATCTCTCTCTCTCTCTCTCTTCTTTTATCCTGTCTTCCCTTCTCTCTCTCTCTCTCTCTTTCTCTCTCTCTGTCTCTCTATCTATCTAACTCTTTCTATATCTATCTATACATCTCTATTTCTCTCTCTCCCCCTATCTATTTATCTCTCCACTTATCTATCCCTCGCCATCACTTTTACAGTAAGGCTCATGAATTGCAGTATGCACGGTGGATTTGCGCCCTTAATGCAACGTGTGTCTTTGCAACATCACGGGTCTTGCCTTTGAGGGTCTTTCTTTGTCTCAACAGTCTTGCTCATTTTCATATTACGAAACGCTTTGATCATCTTAAAGCATATTGGTCTTGTTAAGAGGACCGCCATGCAGAATTTTCCGGAAAAAAGTCATTGTTTAAAGTACGTTCTGTTGTATTTGTTGTAGTTGTTCTTACTCTTGTCTCTTGCTGCTCTTCCTCTCTTTATTTCGGTCTCTCTCACTTCCCTTTTCTTCCTCTCTTTTTTGGTCTCTCTCGCTTCTCATCTTTTTCCACTTTTCTCTCACTCCCCCCTCCCTCATCCCTTTCTCTTTCTCTGATTCTCTTTCGCTTCCATTTTTCTTCTCTTTTTCTCATCCTCCCTTCCTTCTTATCTCTTCCTTTCTCTATCTAATTATCTTTTTATCTTTCTCTCGCAGTCTCTCTCACTTCTCGTTTCTGCGCCATCCACCCTCATATCACTTCTATCCTTCTCTCTTTCTTATTCTCTCTCATTCCCCGTCTCTTCCTCTTTCTCATTCTCCTTCATTTCCCCTTTCTATCTCACCTTCCCCGTCTTTTCCTCTCTCTATCTATCTCATTCTCCCTCACTTTCCTTTTCATTCTCTCTCACTTCCCCTCTCTATCTTATCTTCCCTCACATTCCCTCTCCTCCTCTCTATCTCACTTCCCCTCTTTTCCTCTGTCTCTCTCTCATTCTCCCTCACTTCCTCTTCTTATTCTCTCTCTTCCGTTCTCCATCTCTCCTTCCCTCATTTCCCTTTTCTCTCATTCTCATATCCTACCTTCCTTCACTTCCCCTCTTCGTCTCACCTACACTTACTTCCCCTCTCCTCTCTCTATCTCACCTTCCATCACTCCCCCCATTCCCTCTTT
>NW_028234420.1:18175999-18180999 GCF_977035675.1 Penaeus japonicus
TGTGTGTGTGTGTGTGTGTGTGTGTGTGTGTGTGTGTGTGTGTGTGTGTGCGTCAATGGTATATATTTACGTTTGTACTTGTGTGTAGGTATGTGGTTGTGTGATTTCGCATGTCTATGTTTGTGTGTATGGTGTATGTTTGTGTTTGTACTTGTGTGTGTATGAGCGTGTGTGTCTTTGTGTATGTATAATCATGACATAATCGTAATCCTGACATGTACTTTTTGCACTTGTTTCTCTCGTTTACTTTTCCATACACATTCTTTATCTGCTCTTGGTCTTCTACTTCTTCCTTCCCCTTTTTTTTACTTATCTCCCTCTCCTTACGTTTCTCTCTGTAGATGGTTCGTCTTTCTTTTTGTTTCGTTTTATAAGAATCGGAGGGGTCATCCTTTAATCACCTGAATCATAAGGATAAATTAAATTCTATTTTAACAAATATAGCATATATTGTGGATAAAGAATAACAAAAAATATTTATATACAATCATAGATTTGTCTACATGGAATACGTTCCAGGACTTGGTAGACGTTCTTGCATTCCTGGGGAATGGCTGTTTCAATGGTCAACAGGTATAATTCAACCTGAAAGCTGGCTCGGGTCAATTCACAGCACTTCCGGCCGGCAGATACCCACTTAATCAATTCAACAAAAAGGCTGTAATGCAAAATAATCTAAAATAAATAGATTGCCATTTCATGTTACCCCCGTTGATTCACACAACAGATAATTATGTAAAATGTATAAAAAATATTCAAAACTCACGAGCAGGTGTACCCAGTACTCATCCAAGTAAGAGTTGTAGCAAAGTGGACTACCTACTCCAAAGGGGGGGTACAAGTAGTATACCACCGCGCATGCGCAGAACCAAGGGAGATACGTTTTTCTTAAGGCATTACAATTCAGCGAATTATATCAATATAAAGAAATTATGTTGTTCATTCTATCCAAATCCTTTACACTCTCTCTTCCCCCTTCGCTTCTTACTTATTACCATTTATTCCAAGATTATAAATCTTCTATGATCCAGTGTGATGGTTTTTGTTGTTGTTTTTTTGCTTGCATTATTTCTCCATTTTCGTCTAATGATTGCAAATGCACACGTTTTCTTTTGCTAAATGGTTAATTACTTTCCAGTTAACCGTCTGCTAATGAGAATACTTACTAAATTATCGCCTAATGACTGTGGGCAATTTTTTTTTTTTTTTTTGGGGGGGGAGGAGGGGGAAGGGGGCAACGTGAAGTAATAGCCTCGTTCTGTTCTCTCTCTCTCTCTTTAATTCTCTCCCCTCTACTATCACATCCTTCTCCTCTCCCCTCCCAGCCCTCTCTCATTCTATCCTTTCCTCTCTTATCCCCCCCCCTCCTCTCTCTCCTCCCTTCCCCTTCCCCTCAATCCCTCCCTCACCTCTCCTCTCCCCTTCCCTCCCTCTTCCTTCATTTATTTATCCCTCCACGTGTTCCTCCCTCAGGCATGTCCTTCTGGTGCCTCCTGGACATCGTGCCCATCAAAAATGAGAAGAGGGAAGTGGTCCTCTACCTGGCTTCCCACAAGGACGTCACAAATTCGAAAATGGAGGAGTTTACCCTCTATAACGGATACGAAAACGGTGAGTCTTTTTAATCAGTATCTTTCTATTTTTTTTTTTTTTTTTTTTTTTTTGGGGGGGGTTGTATTAGTCGCTGTGTATGTAGGGGATCACATAGAGGGTTGATGGATATGTATATGCTGTATGTTGATGGAAAGTAATATTGTCGAATAGGATATGTTTCATGTCTTTTTTTTCTTTTAAAACAACGTGAATACAATTGTGTTTTCTTAATATGTTCTTAATGCCTTTATTCGGCTCCTGTTTTTTTTTCTCTCTCTTATAAAGTATTATATATTAAGACATATACATACACACACATAGATCCCTAGCGCATATACAAGAGATGTCTTAACAGTTCTGAATACAGGTTAATAGCAATAAAATTATGTTCATTGTAAAGTATTTCAAAATTGTCCAACAAATTCTGTAACTCGGTACATCGATGTTAATTCGGTATAGTTCTAGATTTTACTGTTAACTATATTATAGTAGAAAGATTACCAAACATAACGCATTAATCTTATCGTAAAGAGGCTTAAGACTGAAAAAAAAAACTAAAATGCCATTTTTTTTCTGGCGTGTTATGTTAGAAATTCACAAAGCGTTCGTTAAAAATAGCATTGTATTAGTATTTATTCGTTATATAAAGATTTCTCTCTGAGAATTCGCTAATGCGTTTCCATATGCATCCCACATTCGCTGTATTTTTTTCTTGCATTTTTCCGTATGTTGCTTCAGTCCAATTTACTTGCGAAATAAAATGTCTAGCCTCAACAGAATTCACAATTAGCGTGCTTTGCAAACCCCCCCTTTTTTTCTTTACTAATTCATCCATATGTCTGTAATTTTAATTTTTATCCGTGGTGTCAGTTAGATCTCTTGTGAAAAAAAAAAAAAATAGCGGACGATTCCTTGAAATAATTGCGATGCCACAGATTAACCTCGCCATCTTGTTTCTTGTATATATATAAACAAACAAAATCTGTCTTTGCTTTCGTGATTATTTATTTGTTTCGTATAAATAGTAATCAGTATCTCAAATAACAAACATCACGACTTTAGATTAGGTTAAACACTCCATTACCTTCGTATCAAAGCGGTACATATTTTCCATCGATAGTTTCTAAAATACAGAATAATATTCGACTCTCGAAGACCACTGCAACGTTGATAGTTCTTGAGAAAATGCTGTACGACTAGACATTTCATCCTAATAGCCGCTATTTGGTCGCAATAGGCTTTAGGAAGGACGAAACGACCAATAGCCAAGTGCCGGTTACCTCTTGGCCATTAAGAGGGCGTTTGGTATTACGAGGCAGTCAGGCATTCGCTTCCTATACGGCATTACGGACATGTATGTATGCATGTATACGACCAGGAGGACATGTGTGTATATGTAGGTATAGATGGGAAATACAGGTACGTGCACATATAAGTACACGTGGAAATGCGTCTATGCATTTTTTAGGGATGGAAATGCATGAACAAACAGAAAGGAATCCGTGTATAAATAGAGACATATACGCATATACAGATGTATGGATAGATATAACTGTATAAACAAGTATAAATACACGTAAAGGAACATCCATATTCACAAGTGTATAAACTCGTACTCATTTGCGAACACTAATGCACAGTTGCACATACGTATTACACCAAAACATCACTTTCTTTTTTAATATTATTTTGTAATCCACCGTACTGCCGCCACTCAACCTTCACAAAACCACAAAAAAAGAATAAGAAAAACCTAACGGGAAAATTCACTCGTCCCATTCCCTTGACTCTGACTTGCATCCATCTTGCAGACGAGAACGAGAACTTGGACCCGGAAGCGCCACCTGCTAACTACGGCCGAAGACGGAGCCGCGCCGTTCTCTACCAGCTATCCGGACACTACAAGCAGGACAAAATGAAGAGCAAACTGAAGCTCAATAATGTAAGTGCGCTGCGAGGGGGGTGTAGGTGGGGTGGGGGTGGGGGGTAGGGGGAGCGTATGGTTGGGGTCGGAGGGGAGAGGGGGGTGGGGAGGAGGAGGGGAGGGGTTACGAGAGGGTGAGGTTGATGTAGAGGTGGGAGGGGGAGGGGTGGAGGGAAGGGAAGGGGGTTACGTAAGGGTGTGGGTGATGTAGAGGTGAGGGATGGGGGGGGGGGTTGTTGCAGTGTTACGTAAGTGTGAGATTGATATGGAGGAGGAAAGATCGGGGGGGGGGGGGGGGTGAGTGCTGGAGGGGGGGAGGGAAGGAAGACGTAATTTGAGTGGAGGAAATATTGGGGAGGGAGGAGGGAGGGGAAGGGAGGTCGGCGCAGAAGGGAGATAAGGGTGAGTAGAAGGGTGAAACATATATATATATATATATATACATATACATATGCATATGCATATACATATACATATACATATATACATAGTAACATACATACATACATATACATACATATACATACATATAAGAGAAAAAGATTGAACAAAAGGTAAGGAGGGTAGGGGAGAGAAGTGTGGAGAGGGATAGAGGGAGAAGGAAGTATAGCATGTAGGGGTAGAGGGGGTATAGCAAGAGCTGGTATGAGATTTGGGAATCATAGAACCTTTATAAGGTAAGGGGACATATGCTAGATAAGGGTTAGAGTTTAGGCAATCGGGTATATTGTGATTTCCTTTGATTTCCTAGGTTAGGCGAAGGAGGTAGACAGGACAGGAAGGAAGGCACGAAAGAAGGAGAGGGGAGAAGCAAACTGATAATGGATTCCAGGAAGGAAGAGTTTTGCGAAAGGTAGAAGGAGAGAGAGAGAGAGAGAGAGAGAATGATAAGAGTGAGTAGTGTGTGTGTGTGTGTGTGTGTGTGTGTGTGTGTGTGTGTGTGTGTGTGTGTGTGTGTGTGTGTGTGTGTGTGCGCGCGCGCGCGTGTGTGTGTGAGTGAGTGAAAGAAAAAGAGAGAGAAGAGCGAGAACGAGAAAAAAATGATAAAGAGAAAGAGAGAGTAAAAATAGGAAAAACCGAAAACAATTTCAGCGCCGAGAATGAAGCGCAGTGCCCTCTTTTGGACAAATGACGCAACTGCCATGACCGAGAACCATGAATTCTGTCTTTGTATTTTTAGAAATGAATATTGATAATGATGATAATCCAACAACAGCAACAACAATCAAATTAATCAATAATGACTATGATATAAATAATAATGATAACGATGATCATAGTGAGAACAACACAATAGTACTGATGTTAATGATAATAACAATGATGATAATAGTGTTAATGATCAAGTGGTATGACTTCAATAAATACTATCGTAATCCTTCCATACCCTGTACCTACCCCCACGTTCTCCCCATACACATCCCTACCCCACCCCCCACCCGATTCCCCACTCCTCTTCCTCACTTCCCCTCCCCACATCCCT
>NW_028234420.1:18193499-18195999 GCF_977035675.1 Penaeus japonicus
GGGTTGGGTGGGTGGGTGAGCGCTCCTCTTCATAGGTGAATGGGTGGGCAAGGTTGGAGGGGGGAGGGGCGCTCCTTTACAGAGGAGAGTGGGCGGGTGGGTAAAATAACGGGGGCAAGGGTAAGGTAGGGGGGAGGGGAAGGTAGGATAGGGAGAGTGAGGGATGAGAGAGAGAGAGAAAAAGAGAGAGAGAGAGAGAGAGAGAGAGAGAGAGAGAGAGAGACATAGAAAGAGACAGAGGTAGAGAAAGAGAGACCGCGAGAGAGGGAAGAGAAAGGAGGGGGCAGAGGAAGGGGGAAGGAGGAAGGCACAGGAGGAGGTGGGAGAGGGTGGGGGGGAGGGGATGGGGGCAAAGTCAGTGGTTAATTCTGAGTGAGGTAGGAAAGATAGATAGATTAATAGAAAGATAAATAAAAAACGAGAGGCATAAAAAGAGAAAAAAAAACAAAGAGAAATACAAGTCAGAGAGACAGATCCAGACATGCAAACAGATAGGGCAAACAGAGAACCCAGAGAAACAGAAAAAAAATAATTAAACAAACGAATAAAGGAAACCGCCTAAGTGAGAACAACAGATAGACAGACAGACGTAAACATGCAGACGCCACCCTCCATCCCCTCCCCATCTACCATACCCCACCATACCCACCATACCCCATCATCTCCTACCTCTCCTTCCCTAACCCTTCCATCCCCTTCCCATCCACCCCTCCCTGCCCTTCCCTTCCCTTCCCACCTCAACCCAACCCTCCTATCCCTTCCTATCCCCTCCCAACCCCTCCCAACCCCTCCCCATCTTCCCCAACCCTCCATCTCCATCCCCTCATCCCCACCCCCACCTCCACCTCCACCTCACAAAAACACCTTTTTAACAAACCACTGCCAGATGAGAGGACATCCTGGTCAACAACCTCTCGCAGCGCATGTTGAATGTCAACCAATCAGATCCTGGTTTTCGAGAAGAAGTTACACCTGATTGGCTGATTGGCTTTAGTTTTAAACATATAGGATGTATGAGGACGGGGAGAAAAAAGAGAGAGGGAGTATGGGAGCGGAAGAGGGTGGGAGGGGGAGGGAGAATGGAAGAAGAAGAAGAAGAATGGAAGAAGGAGAAGGAAAGAAGGAGACGGAGAAGGAAAGAAGGAGAGAGAGAGGGAGAAAGAGAGAGAGAGAGAGAGAGAGAGAGAGAGAGAGAAAGGGAGAGAGAATAACCAAAAAGAGAGAGGGAATAGGAGAAGAGGGAGAGGGAGAGTTAACAAAGAGGGATTAACTTACAAAGGCAGGTAAAGATAGATAGATACAGAGGAATAGGATAGGGGAGTCTGCGAGAGAGAGAGAGAGAGAGAGAGAGAGAGAGAGAGAGAGAGAGAGAGAGAGAGAGAGAGAGAGAGAGAGAGAGAGAGAGAGAGAGAGAGAGAGAGAGAAAGAGGGGGAGAGAGAGAGACAGAGAAAGAGGGGGAGAGAGAGAGACAGAGAAAGAGGGGGGTGGAGAGAGACAGAGAAAGAGGGGGGTGGAGAGAGACAGAGAAAGAGGGGGAGAGAGAAAGAGGGGGAGAGAGAGTGAGAGAGAGAGAGAGAGAGAGAGAGAGAGAGAGAGAGAGAGAGAGAGAGAGAGAGAGAGAGAGAGATGGTAAGGAAGGAGGGAGAGAGTGCGAGTAAGTAAGTAAGTAAGTGAGTGGGAGTAAGACGAAGAGGAAGAGAGAAAAAAAGGGAGAAAGAGAGGTAGTAAGAGACCAAGAAAAAGATAGATAGGGATGGGGAAAACAAAAGAGAAATAGATAAAGAGAGAAAGAAAGGGAAGGAAGGGTAATTATTTACTCATTCTCAATCGCTGAATCACTTTCGTTTACGAGATATTTACTCACCATTCATTCGACAGCTTCCGTGCTACTTAGTCATCCCTTTTATCTATCCATGCCTCTCCTGACCTCCTATTTAACTTCTTCCACGCGAAATATACTCACCATTTACTCATCCTTCTTAGATTATTCTTCAGCTATTTGCCCACACCTCGTGGATAATTCCTCATGATTTACTCATCCCTCCTAGATAAATTGAAGACCCGATGAGTCAATCTTCTTAGATAATTCCCCATACCCATTTACTCCTTTTACTCACTATTTTTTCCCCATTCCTCCCCAACAATACCTTACATTTTTGCATTACTTATTCATTTTACCCACTCCTTTTATTCAATTCCTCACTCCTTGTTCACCCATTTTACTCATCCCGTAACAGACATTACATTCCCATCCTTCACGGACAGTTTCACGCTCCCTACTCATCCATTTTACTCATCCTTATTCAAACATCATTCACCCGTCCCTCATTCCTCACTCCTTACTCATCCTTCTGCAAACGTCATTCACCAATCCCTCATAGGCCATTCCTCACCCATCTTACTCATGCCTTTGCAGACATCATACTCAACTTCCGCACCACCTTCGTCAACAAGAAAGGCGAGGTGGTGTTGAGTCCGTGCATGATTGCAACGCACTAC
>NW_028234420.1:18200999-18203499 GCF_977035675.1 Penaeus japonicus
AATTCCCACAGAATTCAATCCTTCCCAATCCTTAAATAATTCCAAATCCTCTTATCCCTCCCGACTCTAATCCTTCCCAATCCTAAATAATTCCAATTTTTCCTGACTCTAATCCTTCCTAATCCTAAATACTCCCAAATCTTCCTCTTATCCCTCCCGACTCTAATCCTTCCCAATCCTAAATAATTCCAAATCTTCCTCTTATCCCTCCCGACTCTAATCCTTCCCAATCCTAAATAATTCCAAATCTTCCTCTTATCCCTCCTTCCTAATCCTTCCCAATCCTAAATAATCCCAAATCTTCCTCTAATCCCTCCTTCCTAATCCTACAAATCCTAAACAATCCCAAATCTTCCTCCAATCCTTCCTTCCTAATCACTCCCAAAACCTTCCTCCAATCCTTCCTTCCTAATCCTTCCCAATCCTAAACAATCCCAAAACCTCCTCTAATCCCTCCTTCCTAATCCTTCCCAATCCTAAACAATCCCAGAACCTTCCTCCAATCCCTCCTTCCTAATCTCCCCCAATCCTAAACACTCCCAAAACCTTCTCTAATCCTTCCCAATCCTAAACAATCCCAAAACCTTCCTCCAATCCTTCCTTCCTAATCCTTCCCAATCCTAAACAATCCCAAAACCTCCTCTAATCCCTCCTTCCTAATCCTTCCCAATCCTAAACAATCCCAGAACCTTCCTCCAATCCCTCCTTCCTAATCTCCCCCAATCCTAAACACTCCCAAAACCTTCTCTAATCCTTCCCAATCCTAAACAATCCCAAAACCTCCTCTAATCCCTCCTTCCTAATCCTTCCCAATCCTAAACAATCCCAGAACCTTCCTCCAATCCCTCCTTCCTAATCCCCCCCAATCCTAAACACTCCCAAAACCTCTAATCCCTCTTTCCTAATCCTTCCCAATCCTAAACAATCCCAAAACCTTCCTCCAATCCCTCCTTCCTAATCCCCCCCAATCCTAAACACTCCCAAAACCTCCTCTAATCCCTCCTTCCTAATCCTTCCCAATCCTAAACAATCCCTCCTTCCTAATCCTCCCCAATCCTAAACACTCCCCAAACCTCCAATCCATCTTCAGACCCCAACAAACAAAACTAACCCCGCCCCCCCTTCCTCTCTCTGTTGCAGCAAACGGCAAACATTCACCTGTTGAAGCTGACCCGCCTGCTCCGTCTGGCCCGCCTGTTGCAGAAGCTGGATCGCTACTACCAGTACTCAGCCCTCATACTCACCTTCCTCATGCTCTCGTTCACGCTGGTGGCTCACTGGCTCGCCTGCGTGTGGTATGCGATCGCAGAGGAGATGGAGATGCATGAGGAGAATATTGGTGAGTTTTTTTTTTTTTTTTTTTTTTTTTTTTTTTTTTTTTTTTTTTTGGGGGGGGGGGGGGGGGGGGGGGGGGGGGTTGGGGAGGGGGGTTGTTTGTTTGTTTGGGTTATTTTGTGTGTACGTTTTTTGTTGTTGTTGGGTTTTGTTTATGTATTTGTGCTTGTGTGGATTATGTTTTTTTTTTTCTTTCTTTCTTTCTATGCCTCCCTGTTTCTGTTTCTCTCTCTCTTTATCTCTCTCTCTCTCTCTCTTTCTCTTTCTCTATCTTTCTCTCTCTCTCTCTTTCTCTCTCTCTCTCTCTTTCTCTTTCTCTATCTTTCTCTCTCTCTCTCTTTCTCTCTCTCTCTCTCTTTCTCTTTCTATTTCTCTTTCTTTCTCTCTCTCTCTCTCTCTCTCTCTCTCTCTCTCTCTCTCTCTCTCTCTCTCTCTCTCTCTCTCTCTCTCTCTCTCTCTCTCTTTCTCCCTCTCTCTTTCTCTCTCTCCCTCTCTTTCTCTCCCTTTCTCTTTTTCTCTCTTTCTTTTTCTCTCTTTCTCTTTCTGTCTCTTTTCTCTCTCTATCTCTCCCTATCTGTGTCTCATTTTCTCTTTCTCTTTCTTTCTCTTGCTAGATGTACGTGTGTGCATGTGCGTGTGTACATACCAACACACAAACACACACACGTACTCACCCGTCCTTCCTTTCTCTCTCTCTCTCTCTCTCTCTCTCTCTCTCTCTCTCTCTCTCTCTCTCTCTCTCTCTCTCTCTCTCTCTCTCTCTCTCTCTCTCTCTCTCTCTCCTTAATCTCTCACTCTCGCCTTCCGCAGTGTCTCTCGCCCTTCCTTTGTCTCTCGGCCGAAGCTTTTCCCGCTCACTTGCGGTCTGTACGAGTCCCTTCCCGGGGGCGGTTCTCGTGTGTGGTTGTTTTTTGTTTTGTTTGGGTATTTAATTTGGGTTTTGTGGTTGTAATTGTTTTAAACGCCTTATTCTCGATCCTCTGTTGTTGTTTTTTCTCTTCATGCTTAGTTTTTCTCTTTTTCCGTTGTCTCTTTTTTTTGTCGTATATTTTTCTTGTCTACTTGACTTTTTTCCCTCTCTTTCTTACTTTTCCCCTTTTTTTCTTTTTTTCTTTCAGATCTTCCTCTATCCATCTTTTTTTTTATCTCACCATCCTATTCTTCA
>NW_028234420.1:18208499-18215999 GCF_977035675.1 Penaeus japonicus
TGTTTTTTACTTTTGTGTTTGGGAGTTGGTTTGATCTCCCTTTTTCGTTCTGTGTGTGTGTGTGTGTGTGTCTTTCTCCTTTTCTTTCTCATTCTTTCTACTTATCTGTTTATCAGTCTCTCCCTCCCCCCCGCCCCCCTTCCCTCCCTCCCTTCTTTATTCCTCCTTGATGTGTGTCTTTCTCTTTCTCTTTCTCATTCTTTCTGTTTATCTGTTTATCAGTCTCTCCCTCCCTCCCTCCCTCCCTCACTCCCTTCTTGTTTTACACGCCCGTTATCCCTAAGTATATACACCTCCCCCCCCCCCTCACGCCTATAGAGCTCTCCGTTCCGTTAATGAAATAAACAAGAACCCCCCCACCCCACCCGCACCCCACCCACCCCACCATGCCTTGCCACACACTCCTCTATAAACCTGTGTTCTCTCCCCACTTAATTAAATACATAAATTCAACCCTCTTTTTTTCCAATCCCCCTCCCACTTATTTACGTTCTTTGATTTAGTCTTCTTGCTCCTCTTCTTTTATCTTCATACTCCCTCACACTTCTATTCTCGTCTTTTTTCCTTCTCTTATTCTTATTCTTATTCTTTTTCGTATAATCTTTCATCTCATTGCTCTTTCTTCTTCCCGTCTTTTTCTTCCACTTCCTTTTCTAATTTCTCATCTCGCACTACACCCCATGTTTCTGTTCTCTCCCTTCTCCTCCTCTTCTTCTTCTTCTTCTTTTTCTTCCTCTTCCTCTTTTGGCCTCTCATCTCTTTTATCTCCTTCTTCATATTCTTCTTCTCCTTCTTCTCCTTCTTCTCCTTCTTCTCCTTCTACTTACTCACACGTCTATTCTTTCACACTTCTTCATGTAATATAAGTATTATGATTTTCATTCTTATTACTATTATCATTACCAAAATTATTACAATCATCACCACCATCATCACCACCACCACCACCACCACCATCATCATCGTCATCATTATCATCATCATCATCACCACCACCACCACCACTACCACCACCATCATCACCACCACCATCACCACCACCACCACAATTCTAACCCCACTTCCTCGCCCGCGCAGCCCTCATGCACGCTACGGTCTTCGGCAACGTGACCTCAATCATCCAGCGAATGTACTTGCGGAGGTCACTGTACCAGACCAAGTGGCGTGACCTCAAGGACTTCCTCTCCATCAACCAGATCCCGAAGGAGCTTCGTCAGCGGATGCAGGACTACTTTCAGACTATGTGGAGCCTTAATCAGGGCATTGACATCCATGAGGTTAGAGCTTGGGGGGTATGGGGGGGGGGGAAGGGGGGAAGGGAGGGAAGGGGAAGGGGTGGGTGTGTGGTGGAGGGATAGGAGGGAGAGGGAGAGGGAGAGGGAAGGGGGAGGGTGGGTGGTGAAGGGATAGGAGGGAGAGGGAAGGGGGGGGGTGGAGGGATAGGAGGGAGAGGGGAAGGTGGGTGGGGGAGGGATAGGAGGGAGAGGGAAGGGGGAGGGTGGGTGGCGGAGGGATAGGAGGGAGAGGGAAGGGGGAGGGTGGGTGGTGGAGGGATAGGAGGGAGAGCGAAGGGGGAGGGGGAGGGGGAGGGGAGTTGGAGGAGAAGGGGAAGGATAGGTGATGAGGTTAGAGCTGAGGGGAGGGGGAGTAGGAGGGTGGTGGAGGTGAAGGGAAGGGGGAAGGGAGGGGGGAGGGAGGAAATCAATAGAGAATCTTTTTTTTTTAGAGTTTCAATCAAGCTAAAAAAAAACGCATTGATTTAATTAGCAAAGCCTAGAACTTGTAAATGACCAGATAAAAAGACGTATTTAGGATATTTCTTATCATGACTATTTTCCCTTTCTCTCTCTGCAATTTATTGAATTTTCGGGTGATTTTTTTCGTTCGCAAGGTCGACGCTGTCAATGTAGCTTTAATCCAGTATCGGAAAATCTGGGTCAGATTTCGTCAGACGCCGAAACGAAAATAGAAAATCGTCCGGATTTGGTCGCTTAACACCGGCCATTCCGGAGACAGAACGACAGGCCAGGCAACTCGACGTCCACGGATTCCTTTGCGAATCACAGAAAACGTCCTTTGTAATGAAATAAAATAAAAGACAAGGGGAGACTTCGGTAGTTAGATTTAATTAAATGTAGATGATAAAATAAATAAATAAATAAATAAATAAGTAAGAAAGAGGTTTCGCTGGACACCGAATTTCAACATACAACATAGAAAATAAATTCATTCAGATAATCAGAATAAAAAAAAAAATACTTTGAACAATTCATCCACGGAAAGAGTTAGATAGAAAACAAGACCCGAAAAAACAGGAGGCATCTTGAACTTGCTCCTCCTCCTACTCCAGGTTCAATGCAAGGCCGATGCTCTTTTGTTTCCATAAGTCACAGTCAGGATAAGTACTCATAGGTCACAAGGCGAGTGAGGCCAGGCGCAGCTAAAGGGAATGATGTTGTTATCTCTCTTTCTCTCTCTCTTTCTTTATCTTTCTCTCTTTCTTTCTCTATCTTTCTCTCTCTCTCTCTCTCTCTCTCTCTCTCTCTCTCTCTCTCTCTCTCTCTCTCTCTCTCTCTCTCTCTCTCTCTCTTCCTCCCTCCCTGTCTGTCTCTCAGTCTCCCTCCCTCCCTCTCTCTCTCTCTCCCTCTCCCTCTCTTTATCCCCCCTTCACCCTTCATCCTATTACACGCACCAAGAAGAAAAGAAAAAAATAGGAAAAAAAAAATGAATAAAACAAAACCCAGCGACTATTGTCTCCTCCCTCCTAATCTCCACTCCCCCCCCTCTAACACCCCATCAACCCCTCTCCCCCATCACGGAAACTACCCCTCCCCCCCGTCACACCCCATCTCCTCATCTCCCTTTCGGGGTTTCCGGCGTTACCTCCTCTCTATCTCGGGCCGGAAGCCTTACGGTGGTGGGACCGGTGCGCCGATGATAGCGCTGGCCTTGGCGGCGAAAGAGGGTACTCTGTGTATTTGCATAATCCCCCTTTTTTTCTTTTTTCTTTTTTTTTATGGCGTTTTTTTTATGGTGTTTTCGGATGGTCATGGGTGTGTGTGTGTGGGGGGGGGAGGGGGATATGGCGGTAAGGAAGGAAGGGAGAGGGGGAGTGGGAAAGGGGGGGAGGGAGAAGGGGAATGGAAGAGGGAGGACACAGGAGATGGGGGAGGGAAGAGGGGAGTGGGAGGGGAAGGGGGAGGGGGAGGGGGAGGACACAGGACGGGGGAAGGGATGGGAAAGTAGGACGAGGGAAGAAGAGAAGGATAGGAGAAGGGAAAGAAGGAAGAAGAGAGGAGTAGAAGCAGGGGAAGGAGGAAGAATGGAGGAATAGAAGTAGGGGGAGGAGGAAGAATGGAGGAATAGAAACAGGAGAAGGGGGAAGAATAAGAGGAGTGGACGCAGGGGAAAGAGGACGGACGGTATGGTAATGGAGAGGGGAGGACGGAGAGGGTAGAGGAGGAAGAAAAAGAGAGAAACGAAAGAGAGAACGAGAGAGGAGTGAAGGGCGAGGGGGATTTTTTTTTTTTTTGGGGGGGTGAAGGGTGGACGCGGGTGAAGAAGGGAAGGGGAGGAGGAAAAGGGGAGAGGGGATGGAAAGAGGGGAGAGGAGGAAAGAACTTACCTCGGGAGCTTTCCTCCTTAGCATACAATTCCTGTTCGGAGGTTGTGCATTGCATTTCCCCTTTTTTCTTTCTCTTTCTTTTGCTTTGTCTTATTTCTTTATCTCTCGCTCTCTCTCTCTCTCTCTCTCTCTCTCTCTCTCTCTCTCTCTCTCTCTCTCTCTCTCTCTCTCTCTCTCTCTCTCTCTCTCTCTCTCTCTCTCTCTCTCTCTCTCTCTCTCCTGTCTCTCTCTCTCTCTCTCCTCCTCTCTCTCTCTCTCTCTCTCTCTCTCTCTCTCTCTCTCTCTCTCTCTCTCTCTCTCTCTCTCTCTCTCTCTCTCTCTCTCCCCCTCTCTCTTCCCCCCCTCTCTCTCCCCCCCCCTCTCTCTCTCTCTCTCTCTCTCTCTCTCTCTCTCTCTCTCTCTCTCTCTCTCTCTTACTCTCTCTCTCTCTCTCTTTCTCTCTCTCCTCTCTCTCTCTCTCTCTCCCTCTCTCTCTCCCCCTCTCTCCTCTCTCTCTCTCTCTCTCTCTCTCTCTCTCTCTCTCTCTCTCTCTCTCTCCCTCTCTCTCTCTCTCTCTCTCTCTCTCTCTCCCTCCCCCTCCCCTCTCTCTCTCCTCCCCCTCCCCTCTCTCTCTCTCTCTCTCTCTCTCTCTCTCTCTCTCTCTCTCTCTCTCTCTCTCTCTCTCTCTCTCTCTCTCTTTCTCTCCCTCTCCTCTCTCTCTTTCCTCCATCTCTCATGTCTCTCTCCTCTCTCTCTCATGTCTCTCCCTCTCACTCCGCCTCTCCCTCGCTCTCTCTCTCTCTCTCTCTCTCTCATCTCTCTCTCTCATGTCTCTCCCTCTCACTCCGCCTCTCTCTTTATCTCTCTCTCTCCCTCTCTCGATCTCTCCCTCCCTCCCTCCCTCTCCCTCCTTCCCTCCCCCTCTCCCTCCCCCCCTCCCCCCCCTCCCTCTCTCTCCCCCTCCTCCCCCCTCTCCCTCCCTCCATTCCTCTCTCCCTCCCTCCCTCCCTCCCTCCCTCCCTCCCTCCCTTCCTCTTCCTCTTCCTCCCTCATTCTAAAACGTGTCTAGTCATCACTGATAATAGCATTGATAATATCCGCGTCGAGTCCCGGTAACAGTAGCAATAACCGAACTCATAAATAGATTTTGTCGATACAATAAATGCATTCGTATAAAACAGATGCCATTGTATAGCATTTTGATACAATAGTTATTAATAAGTATTTGATACCGTAATGATTATTAGATATTTAACATAGCAATGTCCATTATTTTTATTTTGCCGTGATAAAGGTGATGCAGATTATAATGCAATCATAATAACGCTTGCAATCAAGATAGGAATCACGGTGATATTAACCTCCATAAAAAATGCCTCTTATATCATCGCCATAGAATCCCGGATGTTGTGACGTAACGAATTACGAATTCATATAGGAGGAGAAAATCCATGAGGATCCAAGAAGGGATTAGATCCGCGTGAGAGTAGGACTGAAACGCCTTGGAGAGGGTTCGATCCTCTAGGGAGTGATGCTCAGCTTCTCCGGCCCGGAAAGAAACTCTACGGTTACCACTCGCCGCTTTTCACTTTATTCTCTACCCTCCCTGCTCATTTGCATAACTGCCTTCGTTTTACTCGCTGTGTTTCCTCGATTTAGGAAGTTCTGCGCCAAAAAAAAAAGAAGGAAAGGACGGGATGTGAGAGGGTAGAAGATAGGATTTCTTTGGGGGAACAAAAATAGATTATGTGGCGTATAGAACAAAGGTAAACGAACAGAGAAACACAAAAATAGAGAAAGATCATAAACATTAGCTAAACAGTAAAGGAACAAGGTTTATGCCAAGACGCAATATTGGAAGAACAACAGGTGTTTTTATTCTTACCTGGTGAACCTGGAGCAAATGGGAAGTAACATCTGCATCTCATAAATACACATACACACGCGCGCACACATTTACACGCACACAAACAGACACACACATGCACGCGCACACACACACACACACACACACAAACACACACTCACACACACACACACACACACACACACACACACACACACATATATATATATATATATATATATATATATATATATATATATCTATATATATATATATATTATATACATATCATACACATTCGCACGCGCGCGCCTGACGTTCAAACAATTGATACTGAATTGCAGTATATCAAAATTGATATTCCCTCTCTATATGAAAATATATGTAGACAGAAAACGAAAAGGAACACCCAGGAAAATATGAAAACAAAATAATGAATAGAAATAGATGCGTGATGATGCAAGGTGCACGACAGTGAAACGACATAATGACAGTGAAATGACGAATGACATTGAAATGACAAATGACAATAGATACAGTAAATTAATCTGATCTTAGTCGCTTGTGCGAGTAACAATCACCTAACAGATTTTCCTTAACAAATCTCTTATTAGAGAAACTAATCTTATAAGCGGATTATTAAGTATAACATAATCTTAACGTTTAATTCCTTTTTATGATCAGCATACACGGGTTTCAGTCCATTTCAAAAAGTACTTTACTTAAGTTGATCTCCTTTGTGTACACAGGAAAAGGAGGAAGCGTTCATTGTGACAAATATAAGTACGAATTAGAATGGAAAAGATCGCTCACCCAGATATATAAAATGGAAGCGTTTAAATCACACGGTTGTGTCTGGATTGAATGTAATTCTGATCAATGTATTACATCGAAACGCGTTACTTACACTTTTTCTTTGTTTTCTCTTCATATTCAGATTTTTTTTGTTTCATAAAAGAAGGAGGAAGGAGAGAAAATGACGTAATGAAATTGACGTAGAGAGTGACTCATAGGAAATGATTTGTGGACAGAAAATGAAAAAAAAATGATAGATTCATATATCATTTTTTTTGAAAATCAGAAGAAGGGATAGGTACAAAGGATAGACACTAAAAAAGAAAGAGGATAGACAGGTACACACAAATAGGAGAAAACAAAACAAAACAAAAAAAGATAATTACAGAGTAGAAAGAATATAAGATCATATACGAATATAATCAAATGGCAATAATAATAATGGCAAGAGTATTTATGATATCAAATTTGATTCATTAATAATGGTAATAAAATGTAAACTAAAGTAATAGTATTTATAATGATAATGATAAGTAGCAGTTGTTGTTGTTGCAATAATAATAACGATAATAATGATAGATAATGATAATAAGAATAAGCATGATGACAGATGATAAGAATAAATTCATAGATTAACAACAAAAAAATAGTAATAGCAATAACTAATAGACAAAATTAACACTAAGACCCTAAGACCCACAGCATCTTTAACACCCCCACCCCTCATCTTCTTATCACACACACCCACCCCCCACCTTATCACACACATACCAATCTTCTCATCACCTCCCATCACACACACACCCCACCCAACCCACCCAACCTTCTTCTCACCCCCCCTCCTCCTTTCTCACACACACACCCATCTTCTTATCACACACACACCCACCTTCTCACACATACCCCTATCTTCTTCTCCCCCCCCCCCATCTTCTTATCACTCACACACACCCACCTTCTTCTTCCCCCTTTCCCATCTTCTTCTCACACATACTCCTATCTTCTTCTCCCCCCCCATCTTCTCACCCCCTCCCTCCTCCTTTCTCCCCCGCAGACGCTGAAGGAATTCCCGGAAGAGCTCCGTGGTGACATCTCCATGCACATCCACCGCGAGATTCTCTCCCTGCCGATCTTCGAGACGGCGAGCCACGGCTGCCTTAAACTCCTCAGCTTGCACATTCGCAACAATTTCTGCGCCCCGGGGGAGTACCTGGTGCATCGCGGGGACGCCTTGCAATATATCTACTACCTGTGC
>NW_028234420.1:18230999-18235999 GCF_977035675.1 Penaeus japonicus
GTGCATCGTGTCTAATTTATGATCTCGTTATGGCAACAGTTTTCATCCGTTGCCAGTTAGTAGATTTTAAACGAAAACCTCTTTTTTTTTCCTAAATAAATCTTAAAAAATTAAGGCTAAATGCTATATAGATTGCAACTTTTGATATTATTTTTTTTCCCCGTAGCATTATTATTACTGAAAAGGGGATTTATGTTTAGAATTTTGATGGTTTAATTACATGGCGGCAAAATACACGTGCATGATTTAAAATTCTAGAGCTTAACCTGTTTACAATGAAAGTTATTAAAGCTTGTATTCAATCCACTATAAGGGAGAGAAAAAACAAGCTCTGTATTTTTATTTTAAATCTCTCATCGCATTTTTTCATTAATTTTATCATATATTGACGTGTAACACTTTTTTTTATCAAATTTATTTCTCTTATAAATATTGAATACTTTAAGATAAAATGATATAAATCTTATGATTATAAGTAAACTTATTTTGCATGCTAAAAATAATTTAAATGATATTCCTTGTATTTATTTCCTTGTTCCTTCTTGTTTATAATTTCTGATTTTTTTTCTTCTTCTTCTTCTCTTTCTTGTCTCTTATCTTCTTTTATCTCTTTTCCTTTCTTTCATTCGTGTATTCATTTCTCTTTCTTCGTTTTTTTATTCTCTTTATTTTCCTTCTTCATATCCATCTCTTCCATTTCATTATCACCATCATCACCACCACTATCATCACCATCACCACTTTCACCACCATCATCATTATCACCACCATTATCACCATCACCACCTTCACCACCATCATCATTATCACGACCATTATCACCATCACCACCTTCACCACCATCAACCCTCTTTTTATTCCTTTCTCTCCCTATCTCCCCACGAGAAAACGAAGTAAAACAAAGCAAAAAAGCACAAAAAAAAACATACTAACATACTAATCTCCCCACCCCCATTCCACCCACCCACCCTCACCCCCAAACCCCCTCTTAACTCCACCCCACCGAAACCCACCAAAACCCACCGAAACCCACCCTCAGGACCGACGAGGAGCTGGGCAGTCCTCGCTGGGGTCACCGTAGCCGCGACAGGACCTCCGGCGGGATTTCGTCGCGTAACGCCCTCAAGACCCTGTCGCCGACGCGCCTCCACCACCGCTCCAGCGACGAGCTCCGGGGCGACGAGCAAGCCAAGGTGCAGCTGGAGAAGCTCGACACGCAGGTCACGACGCTCCATACGGACGTTAGCGGCTTGACGCAGGAGGTGAGGCAGGAGTGGGGAGAAGGAGAGGGAGGGAGGGGGAGGGAGGGAGAGAGAGGGAAGGGGGAGGGGGAGGGAGGGAGAAGGAGAGGAAGGGAGGGAGGGAGAAGGAAAGGAAGGGAGGGAAGGAGGGAGGGAGAAGGAGAGGAAGGGAGGGAGAGAGAGAGAGAGAGAGAGAGAGAGAGAGAGAGAGAGAGAGAGAGAGAGAGAGAGAGAGAGAGAGAGAGAGAGAGAGAGGGGGGGGGGGGAATGGGAAAAAGAGTGTGAAAGAAGAGGGCAGGCTAGGAAGAGGGGGAGAGGAGAAAGTTGAAGGAAGGGTGGATAGAAGAGTGAGGAAGGAGAATGGGTTGAAGAAGAGGAGGATGGGAAAAAGAGAGAGGAATGAAGGGTGAGGGAGGAGAGAACTTTGACATGAGAGAGGAAGAGAAAACAGTGGGACAAGAGAGAGGAAAGGAGGGTGAGGGAGGAGAGAAGGGTGACAAGAAGAAAGGGATAGAGAGGGGGAGTATGGGAAGAGGAAAAGGGCAAGGGGAGGGGTAAAGGGAAGAAAGTGAGGGAAGGACGCTAGTGCCTACATGCAATTTAACACATTCAGCGGTTCGTCACTGGAGCGTTAGGAGGGAAAATAGGGCAGGGTGTAAGAAATATTGAGAAGAAAGGGAGGGGGAGAGAGGGGGAGGATTAACATGGAGAGAAGAAATGGGGGAAGGACAAGAGGAAGAAACGGAAGGAGAGAGTGAGAGACAAAAGGAGTGAAGGAGGGAGGGAGAGGACTACTTTTTATGGAATGTCTTGGAAGAATGCGAGGGAAAGAAGGGAAACGTTACCTCCAGTGACAACGGAAAGGCGTGATTCCAGGAAATAAGCAAATCACTTTTCTGAAATTCTCCTCCGCTCTCCTTTTAGGTTCGTTCGGCGATCCAGATCCTGCAGGCCATCAGTCGGCAGAACGTGGGCAGCGGCGAGGGCGGCGGCGAGGGCGGCCCCAGCGACGCCGGCGGCAACCACTACAACAGCAGCAGCCGCCTGGGCAGCGGGGCCGCGAACGGCGCCGTCACCAACTACATGGAGGCGGCGCGCCTGATGCCGCTGTGCCGCTCGTCACCCAGCGTGTTCGTATCGTGCGGCGACACCCGCTCGTCACCAGCCCGCCACCGCTACCGCCATGCCTCCACGCAGACGGACCAGCCCATCAACGTGCCCGTGGCCGTGCTCGAGGCCTTCGTCCTAGCGCACCGTCCGAGGGTCCTGCAGCTCCTGGGGATTCAGGAGGTGGTGGAAGAGCCCTCCTCGCCCAGCGGTGCCCACGGCTGCATCCCTCTCGGCTCGTCGGTGGCTCCTGCGAGCGGCGTCTCCTCCCCGCCCGCATCCGGCGCAGTCCGCAAGTGCTCCATCATCGCCGGCAGTAGCAACAGCAACAGCAGCTCGAGAAGCCTCGAGTCGACCGGCGCCGACGAGGAGAGCCTGGCCACCGAGGACCCCGAGGAACTGCACACTGTCTCAGCTCAAAATCCTTCCATCACCATACAGAGCACGACGCCCGTCGGGGACACCAGAAACAACAACAACAACAAGACGTCGAACACCCAGATAGAAACGTACCAGCTGACGAACATACAGAACTGGAACCCCAACCCGCAGTTCCAGAGAACGGCCATCTCGGGCTCTCGGAGCATCGGCAGCCTCAAAGACATTCTCTCGTCTTCGTCGTCGTCGTCCAGACCGAAGGGCCAAGCCCACCAGTTCAACATCCAGGAGAACGACGGCTCGGCCACCCAGATTCACTGCCACAGCGACCACTCGGACCCCAACAACCCTCTGGTTCACTATGGCTGCGCCTCCGACTGCCCCTCCAAGGACCTCATGTACTTCTCGGAGATCAACCACGCCATGACGCGGAGCACCTCCATGCCGGTGGCCAGCTTCAGGTACTCGCCGTACCCTTCCAGCGCCTCCCTGAGCTCGAAGCCGCCGTTCAAGAGAGAGGCGGACGCGGCTGAGAAGGGCGCCGCCATCGCGGACACGGTCCTGCTCCCCAACACGACAGTCGAAACGCGGAGTAACAGTAAGAAACCGAGTTACGTGACGGACTTTTAGCCTCGTTGCCGCCCGGGCCGCGGTGTGTTTGAGGGACAAAGGATGGTACAAAGGTAGATCCAGAAATAGACTTTTATTCTTGAAATTCCGTTTGTTAGCTTGCGAGTGGGCGGGAGCGGTTGAGAGTGCCATTGTCCATCACGGAAAATTAAATGCCGAAGTGGCGTTTTCGATGACATGTATATCAAACCATTTCCGATGCAATTCAGTTCTCATTTTATAAAATAAATCCAAACAGATGAATCCGGAGTAACGTTGCACTTGAAATGACCTTTCAAGTAACTAATCAGTACATCTTCATAGAGAAAATACTTCAGTCCCAATTCCAGTTTCCTATCAACTAAAATTATAATTGACATACCCATTACCATGAAGGACAGGGTAAGATATTGGACTGTGAATCAAAGAGCTATTTTCTGCACTGTCTCCATCTTGTTTATTGATTACCCATTTATTTCTTATATTCATACAATGTATGAATTACTTGTTCAGTTTACTTAGCCGAATTCAGTGCTGGAAGTCACTGGACTTACCTTTTGAGAACCCTGTATAGTACAAAATAACAGGGTTCTGCTGTATATTAATGGTCTTAGCATATGTAAATATTTAATGATATAATATATATATATATAAACTATATGCCGTAAGTTTCATGGAACTTGGAATTTCCTGTATATAAGAAGTTTCTAAATATTCTCAACCTCAAAACTGGGATCTAAGCGATCAAGCCATAATGAAAGCCTTTTGAGCGCTTGTTTACAAAAAGCTTCCGTACAGGCTGTCTAATAGCACTAAAACAGCTGCTGTTTCGAAGGAAAGGAGGCTCTATGTTAAGTGTTGTGTGTCAGGTCTTGGAAGTGTTTTTTTTAATCTCTCTTTTTGAGAAAATAGAAAAGTTATATAAAGCATTTCTCTCATTTTTTTTCTATTTTTTTTCTTTTGTTTATTGGTAAAAATATACTGTTCATTCCTGCGCCGATGGATTAGTTTCAAATATGCGATAGTTGGTGGACGGATGTAACCATCTGGATGCATACACATTTACGGTGTAAGAGTCTTATGAATTCTCAAACATTCGAGAGTTATTGAAATAGTTAATAGTTAACACGAACTATTGCAAAATGTTCTGAGAAAAGCCAACAGCATAACTAGCCATTCGGAAGCAGTAAAAGACAAGCCATTTGAACTCATTTTGGCGAGCGTTAAGCAGTCAGGACAAAGAGCTCCTTGGATCATTCTAGATCCTCCAAACTGACTCAAACGCAGTAATGAAAAATGAAAAAAATATTTATAATAAAACTTTAGACCGATAAGGTAGACAACCTCCTGTATGAAGGGGGATTTGTGCGATCCTCATGACATAATTTAGGTTAGGCCATTTTGTTTACTCTAGTTCGTATTGAGTTGTGTTCATGAGTGTCCATGTTAAATGCGTGAAAAAAAAATCTTCAGTAACACTTTTGTTGTGATCCTTAGATGTACTAAACAGATGGTGTTTCCTTTCAGTTAAAACGTTTGTAGTATTGTCATAATCTCAGGTTTTGATTTTCCGATTCGAATTAAGAAAAACAAAGTCACTAGCGAAACACGATTCGAACAAACTTCTGTCCATTCTCCCAGGCTCAACTATGACCTGGCTTGGGT
>NW_028234420.1:18243499-18283499 GCF_977035675.1 Penaeus japonicus
ATCTTTAGCGATGATGATAGGAAAGATAATATCTTTAGCGATGATGATAGGAATGATAATATCTTTAGCGATGATGATAGGAAAGATAATATCTTTAGCGATGATGATAGGAAAGATAATATCTTTAGCGATGATGATAGGAAAGATAATATCTTTAGCGATGATGATAGGAAAGATAATATCTTTAGCGATGATGATAGGAAAGATAATATCTTTAGCGATGATGATAGGAAAGATAATATCTTTAGTGATGGTGATAGGAAAGATAATATCTTTAGTGATGATGATAGGAAAGATAATATCTTTAGCGATGATGATAGGAATGATAATATCTTTAGTGATGATGATAGGAATGATAATATCTTTAGCGATGATGATAGGAATGATAATATCTTTAGCGATGATGATAGGAAAGATAATATCTTTAGTGATGATAGGAATGATAATATCTTTAGCGATGATGATAGGAAAGATAATATCTTTAGTGATGATGATAGGAAAGATAATATCTTTAGTGATGATAGGAATGATAATATCTTTAGCGATGATGATAGGAAAGATAATATCTTTAGTGATGATGATAGGAATGATAATATCTTTAGCGATGATGATAGGAAAGATAATATCTTTAGTGATGATGATAGGAATGATAATATCTTTAGTGATGATAGGAATGATAATATCTTTAGCGATGATGATAGGAATGATAATATCTTTAGTGATGATGATAGGAATGATAATATCTTTAGTGATGATGATAGGAATGATAATATCTTTAGTGATGATGATAGGAATGATAATATCTTTAGTGATGATGATAGGAATGATAATATCTTTAGCGATGATGATAGGAATGATAATATCTTTAGTGATGATGATAGGAATGATAATATCTTTAGCGATGATGATAGGAATGATAATATCTTTAGCGATGATGATAGGAATGATAATATCTTTAGCGATGATGATAGGAATGATAATATCTTTAGCGATGATGATAGGAATGATAATATCTTTAGCGATGATGATAGGAATGATAATATCTTTAGCGATGATGATAGGAATGATAATATCTTTAGCGATGATGATAGGAAAGATAATATCTTTAGTGATGATGATAGGAATGATAATATCTTTAGCGATGATGATAGGAAAGATAATATCTTTAGTGATGATGATAGGAATGATAATATCTTTAGTGATGATAGGAATGATAATATCTTTAGCGATGATGATAGGAATGATAATATCTTTAGTGATGATGATAGGAATGATAATATCTTTAGTGATGATGATAGGAATGATAATATCTTTAGTGATGAGGATAGGAATGATAATATCTTTAGTGATGATGATAGGAATGATAATATCTTTAGCGATGATGATAGGAATGATAATATCTTTAGTGATGATGATAGGAATGATAATATCTTTAGCGATGATGATAGGAATGATAATATCTTTAGCGATGATGATAGGAATGATAATATCTTTAGTGATGATGATAGGAATGATAATATCTTTAGTGATGATGATAGGAATGATAATATCTTTAGTGATGAGGATAGGAATGATAATATCTTTAGTGATGATGATAGGAATGATAATATCTTTAGCGATGATGATAGGAATGATAATATCTTTAGCGATGATGATAGGAAAGATAATATCTTTAGCGATGATGATAGGAAAGATAATATCTTTAGCGATGATGATAGGAAAGATAATATCTTTAGTGATGAGGATAGGAATGATAATATCTTTAGTGATGATGATAGGAAAGATAATATCTTTAGCGATGATGATAGGAAAGATAATATCTTTAGCGATGATGATAGGAAAGATAATATCTTTAGCGATGATGATAGGAAAGATAATATCTTTAGCGATGATGATAGGAATGATAATATCTTTAGTGATGATAGGAATGATAATATCTTTAGCGATGATGATAGGAATGATAATATCTTTAGTGATGATGATAGGAATGATAATATCTTTAGCGATGATGATAGGAAAGATAATATCTTTAGTGATGATGATAGGAAAGATAATATCTTTAGCGATGATGATAGGAAAGATAATATCTTTAGCGATGATGATAGGAATGATAATATCTTTAGTGATGATGATAGGAATGATAATATCTTTAGTGATGATGATAGGAAAGATAATATCTTTAGCGATGATGATAGGAAAGATAATATCTTTAGTGATGGTGATAGGAAAGATAATATCTTTAGCGATGATGATAGGAAAGATAATATCTTTAGCGATGATGATAGGAAAGATAATATCTTTAGCGATGATGATAGGAAAGATAATATCTTTAGCGATGATGATAGGAAAGATAATATCTTTAGCGATGATGATAGGAAAGATAATATCTTTAGCGATGATGATAGGAAAGATAATATCTTTAGTGATGGTGATAGGAAAGATAATATCTTTAGTGATGAGGATAGGAATGATAATATCTTTAGTGATGATGATAGGAAAGATAATATCTTTAGTGATGAGGATAGGAATGATAATATCTTTAGCGATGATGATAGGAATGATAATATCTTTAGTGATGATGATAGGAATGATAATATCTTTAGTGATGATGATAGGAAAGATAATATCTTTAGCGATGATGATAGGAAAGATAATATCTTTAGTGATGATGATAGGAAAGATAATATCTTTAGCGATGATGATAGGAAAGATAATATCTTTAGCGATGATGATAGGAATGATAATATCTTTAGTGATGATAGGAATGATAATATCTTTAGCGATGATGATAGGAATGATAATATCTTTAGTGATGATGATAGGAATGATAATATCTTTAGTGATGATGATAGGAAAGATAATATCTTTAGCGATGATGATAGGAAAGATAATATCTTTAGCGATGATGATAGGAAAGATAATATCTTTAGTGATGATGATAGGAAAGATAATATCTTTAGCGATGATGATAGGAAAGATAATATCTTTAGTGATGATGATAGGAATGATAATATCTTTAGTGATGATGATAGGAAAGATAATATCTTTAGCGATGATGATAGGAAAGATAATATCTTTAGCGATGATGATAGGAAAGATAATATCTTTAGTGATGATGATAGGGAAGATAATATCTTTAGCGATGATGATAGGAATGATAATATCTTTAGTGATGATGATAGGAATGATAATATCTTTAGCGATGATGATAGGAAAGATAATATCTTTAGTGATGATGATAGGAATGATAATATCTTTAGTGATGATAGGAATGATAATATCTTTAGCGATGATGATAGGAAAGATAATATCTTTAGCGATGATGATAGGAAAGATAATATCTTTAGCGATGATGATAGGAAAGATAATATCTTTAGCGATGATGATAGGAAAGATAATATCTTTAGTGATGGTGATAGGAAAGATAATATCTTTAGTGATGATGATAGGAATGATAATATCTTTAGCGATGATGATAGGAAAGATAATATCTTTAGTGATGAGGATAGGAATGATAATATCTTTAGCGATGATGATAGGAATGATAATATCTTTAGTGATGATGATAGGAAAGATAATATCTTTAGTGATGGTGATAGGAAAGATAATATCTTTAGTGATGATGATAGGAATGATAATATCTTTAGTGATGATGATAGGAATGATAATATCTTTAGTGATGAGGATAGGAATGATAATATCTTTAGCGATGATGATAGGAATGATAATATCTTTAGTGATGATGATAGGAAAGATAATATCTTTAGTGATGAGGATAGGAATGATAATATCTTTAGCGATGATGATAGGAATGATAATATCTTTAGTGATGATGATAGGAATGATAATATCTTTAGCGATGATGATAGGAATGATAATATCTTTAGTGATGATGATAGGAATGATAATATCTTTAGTGATGATGATAGGAAAGATAATATCTTTAGCGATGATGATAGGAAAGATAATATCTTTAGCGATGATGATAGGAATGATAATATCTTTAGTGATGATGATAGGAATGATAATATCTTTAGCGACGATGATAGGAATGATAATATCTTTAGCGACGATGATAGGAATGATAATATCTTTAGTGATGATGATAAGAATGATAATTGTTAATAGTCATATGATCACGATGATGATGATTATGATAGTAAGAATGATGATGGTTATAGTGATAATAATCATTATGTTAATGGAGATGATTATGATGATTATGATGATAATGATAACAATAAAAACAATGATAATAATGATGATTATGATGATAATGAAAACAATAATAACAATGATAATAATAGTGATAACAGTACTGATGAGGATAATGTTGATAATGATACTATTAATAATAGTAATAATGATGATTATAATAATGATACTAATGCTAATTATAATGATAATAGTGATAACAATAATAATGGTGGTAACAATACTGATTGTGATAGCAACACTAAGGAAAATAACAATGATGATAATGACATGATGAAGATGATGGTCATGCTGATAATGATGATTATGATGATGATTAATCATAATAACAATAATGAAATCAAATGCTAATGATGGTAACGCCGATGATTGTAATAATAATGATAATGGTAATAAAAGCAATATTGATAATAAAAATAATAGCAATAATAAAATGAAAAAGATAGTGATGATAACAATGATTATAATAATAATGATAATCAAAATAATGATGATAATAATGATAAAAATAATGATTATAATTATGATAATGATATCTATAGAAATTATAAACATGATGAAAATTAAAGTGATAATAATGATCATGATAATGCTTACAATGAGGATAATAACAATGATGATGATAATAATGACAAAGATGACAAAAACAATAACAATAACGATTATAATGATAATAACAATGATATTGATAACAATGAAGATGATGATATTAATAATAATAATACCGCAGACAATTATAGCAATAATAACCATAGTAATGTAGATAATGATAATAATCATTGTGATCATAATGACAATAATGGTTACAAAAATGATCATGAATATCACAACAATAGTATTGCTATTATTGATAATATTACAATGAAAATATCAAATAAGACACTTATATAAGACAGACGCTAGCGAGATGATGATAATCATAACCCTCCTATGCAAAATAAATATCACAAATCAAGGAATTCATCAATACAAAAATAATATTTAAAAAAAAGTACTTTGAGAATAAAGGGAAAATAAATAATTGTATTGGATTGGCAACATATTTACTAATTGGAAACTGGTAAATAATAATAGGCCTAACCTGTAAACCGGAAATAATTATCGGTAATTATCCTTTTTGAGAGAAAGAGCGACAGAAGAAGGGGTGAGAAACGGAAGATAAGAATGATGGAACCAAGAACGAAAGGGGAAAAAGAGAGAAAATAAGAGAATGGCAAGTGAGAAAACCATATATAAAGACCAAAACAAATAAAAACAGATTCCAAATGAAGGGACGAGTCACAAGAGAAAGCGATCTTAAAAAGGGAGAAGCCAGAGAGACAGAAAACGAGAGAGAGAAGAAGGAAAGCGCGAGAGAAAATGAGACAGAGAAAAAACGCGGGAAAGCCTTCCTATTGATCGTCTGGGTTTCCCGCCATACCCTGACCCCCTTTTTTGGGCGGGAATTTGCGCCTTTGAGCATCTCTACGGGGGTGATGTTACACGGGATAGTTTTCTAGGACAGCGAAGAACAGTCATAAGGGCTTTGGCGTGAATATCATTCGCTCTAAAGCCTTCAAATTCGAGCTTTTAAAAACATGTTTCTGACAAAGACAGCCAAGAGGCATATCGATTCATAGACACTCAACCTCCCCATCCAAAAAAATATAAACAAACGGAAAAGAATCGAATCCCCCAATCAACTTACCCAACCCCCTCTACCTCAAAGAATCGAAACGTATCCACCCGATGCTCTTCTGTCTCCGCCGCCTCGCCTCCCCCGCGCGCGCCCAGAGGATCCCGTCCCTTATACCCGTTAAGCGCCATCTTCGCCGACCCGAACCGCCCGCTCGCCGCCCCGGGAAATAAATGCCCCTCGGAACCTGGTCTTTCCGCGCCGCTCCTCGTCCCCCGGTGCGAAAACATGATCATCAAGTAGCGGAGAACCAACATGTATATCAGACAGGTGAGTATCGAGAGGGGCAAGGGCGGGAAATGAGGGAAGAGAGATGCTGCGGCGGCGTCGGGGAGGACGAGCGTCGAGTCCCTTGGCGTCGAGGCTCCGCCGCCGCCGCGCCTCCAGATCTTTTTCTTATTTAGGGCCTTTTGGGCCTTTTCCCTCCCGTCTGAGGGCTCGGGATGGTGTTGTGGGGGTTAGTTGGATTTCGGCTTTTGGTTTGGCTTGGGGGTTAGCTTTTTTCGAATGTATTTTTTTTATTGTTATTATTTATACCGTTATTTTTTGGATTTTTCTGTCGTGTTCGGGTATTGGCGTTGGCTTAGGCTAGGATGTAATGGTTAGGATTTATTTAATCTAGCTGGTTTATTACTTAGTTTGACTGTGATCTGGGCTGTTAATTTGTTACATTTGTAATTCCACGCAATTAAAGTTTTACGACACCCCTGCTGTCCAGATCTCTTGCAAGACCTATTACATGAACCAATACGTGATTGGTGGAAACTCACAACGTAGAGAATCATTGACGTAGATTCCGCACAGGCACTGCGCTTAGGACCACCAGCGTTACAGCATTGACCTCGATGACGAGACAGACCCAGAATCAGGCATAGGCTCGTCCGAGGAACCCAAAGAGCCTTAGCATAAGTTTGGTTTACCTGCGGATTTGCCTCGGAACTACTACGGGGGCGTCAGGGCTCCCTCTGGATAGGTTCTTGTGGTAGGTGTCTAGGTTAGGTTAGCTTGGGTTGCTACAGAGGGAAGTTATTGAGAAACGGGCTTGGTTTTACATTCAATAAAGGCTTTGTCGCCTTAACTAATGAATTTGGTATTGATTGAACAGTTGTGATGTAATCGGTTACAGTTTTTAGTCCTTGGAAGCCATTATGGCTACAAGTGATGATTCTGGTCTTGAGAGTTGGAATGGCATGAAGTACACCAAAGGAATAGGTGAAGAAGTAGCAAGACAGATGAATAAAAGAAAATACAAATACTGACATGTTATATCTTTGGTACCCTACCCCTCTATGTAGGGGGGGATTATTATTTGGTTCCATAAGTGCCGTTGGAATGTCAACTGATGGCCACCATGATGGCAACGTAGCTTGAAGCATTCGTCACAGCCTCCATGCTTGCAGCACTTCAGCTACGGCTAACAAACAGATCTTCAATTTTTTATTTGGCAAGATGGAACTTGAAATGGTCCATGAGATAGATATACGTGCTTCATTTTTGAAAAGATATGTGGTGGAGTTCTATTGGCCTTTCTCACTGTACCTTCCTTACCAGATGCTATGCCACTTCATCATTCTTTATACCCAGCATTTATAAAAACTCAAAATCCAGGCAGCTTTATACCCTTTTCTATTGCTTTTTACTACCTTGCCAAGGTAGTCCATGAATAAGACCCTGAAATATATATGGTCTGAAAGCTTCACATAGGGAAGAAAAGTATAGAACGAACACTATTTTGTAATTTTGTTTAGCAGAAGAAAATTAACAACACTGAAACTTTGGGTTATTTTACCTCCTGTTAGAGTACTATGAAAATGTTTGATATTTTTGATGAGAATATGTTGCAGACATAATTCAGGACTTAAATGTGAAATCTTAGATAATTAAATATTTATTATTTTATAATACTGCTCTTGTGATTGATATGTTATTCAGCATGTTGAAAGATGTATGTCAGAGAAGAAAAGACTTTTGACTAGTTATTCATGCTATAGTTATAAACATTACTGTACCATATCAACATATGTTCCCAACATGCTTTTGGAAAACTAAAAGCTCAACAAAGGAGTGGTCATTTAGTGGAGACCTTACTTTTTGTGTGTTTGAACAATGGATTTTTCTCTCCTGTCATGCACACCCTTTGCCACAGTCTTTGCAAGCAATTCGATTTGAAAGAAAATCAGTAATTGTAGAAGAGGAATATTTTTTTGTGTGTCTTTGTTTGCTTGTTTTAACATGTGAAAGAATTTGTTATTTGGTATAGCATTTACAGATTTTTTGTTATATAGAACATTTTTGTTTCTACTTTCAGATTATTATTCAAGGTTTTAAGAGTTACAGGGAACAGACGGTTATTGATCCATTCGACCCACGGCACAATGTAGTCGGTATGTCTTTTTACTTAAAATTTGTTCGCACATACAAAGTTGTAATGTTTGATGAAATAGAACTACTCTGTCTAGCATCGCAAAGTTTCAAAATAACTTTTCTTGTTTTCCAGTTGGGCGAAATGGATCTGGAAAGAGTAACTTCTTCTATGGTAAGGAAGATACTGTAATTCATATATTTCTGTGACATCCTGATAAAGTGATACATATATTTACTCCCAAAACAGAAATTATATGGCACACTATCTCACCCCACAGCTATTCAGTTTGTGTTGAGCGATGAGTTCTCACATTTGCGTGCGGAGCAGCGACAGGCCCTCCTCCATGAGGGTACGGGCCCACGCGTCATCTCTGCTTTTGTGGAGATCATCTTCGACAATCAGGATGGCAGAATACCTGTAAGTTGTTTCGGCCATAGTGTCAAAGTTATGGTATATTTTTCAGTCTTGGTTCTGAAGTTTTTACATATCTTTTGATTTATGTGAATTTTTTTATATACATTGTAAGGGAATTTGGTCACTATGTAAACTGTAACACATGTTTATCTTGGACCATTGCAGATTGACAAGAACGAGGTATGCCTCCGTCGTGTCATCGGGGCGAAGAAGGATCAGTACTTCCTCAACAGGAAGGCTGTCACAAAGCTCGACGTCATGAACCTCCTGGAGTCTGCGGGTTTCTCGCGCTCCAATCCCTACTACATCGTCAAACAGGTAAGCCATTTCTATCTTTCAGACTTAAATTGATATGTGAATTTTATTTATTACCAATATATACCAGAGCCTGAAATTTTGTGTTAGAAAAATAATACAGTTTCTACAAGTTTTAATTCATATTGTTTCTCATTTTAGGGTAAAATCAACCAAATGGCAACAGCCCCTGACTCACACAGATTGAAACTATTGAGAGAAGTTGCTGGAACTCGTGTCTATGATGAAAGAAGAGAAGAATCCAAAGAAATTCTAAGAGGTGAGAAATTTGTTTCTTTTGTGCACACAACAGCTTTGAAGAGTCCATATCTGTATATTTGAATAGAAGCACTCATACCAGTTATCAGATTAAATGTTTAGTAATTTTGGGAAAACTTTGATATTTTTCTTACATGTTAATATGTAATTAAACCCTTCTAATGTCCTTTCTATCTGCTTCCAGAAACTGAGAGTAAGCGAGAAAAGATTGAAGAATTCTTGAGAACAATCGAAGACAGATTAAAAACCCTAGAGGAGGAAAAGGAAGAATTAAAAGAATACCAGAAGTATGACAAGATGCGAAGGGCCCTCGAATACACCATACACGACAGGGAGTTGAAGGAAACCAGAAAAAAGTTGGATGATGTGAGTATGCATCTATATGTTGTTTTGCAATACAGATGAGATGTTTTTCACAGTTTATAGTAATTAAGATGCCATATGATTGACTGAGGGTTTAGAAAATGATACATTAAGTTATGGATTACTGTTAATCATTGAGATTAATTTCATTGTGTGTGTTCCAGATGGAGAACCAACGCAAGAATTCTGGAGCAGAACAAGAGAAGCTAAGACAACAACTACAGAAAGCCCAAGATGCTATCAAAACATCTTCCAAGGAGATGAAGGATATCAAACAAAAGCTGGGACAAGTAAGTGCCTTTCCACTGACCAAATAGTCAGTTCAGATTCTTGTACATAATCTCTTATTATTTTGTATGGTATATATTAATACATACTTGCTTAACACATTATTCACTCACACAATGATAAGATAATCACAGATTTTTTGCATTATTTATTACAACTTTATATCACACTTTATTTTAAAAGAAAATACACATTATTCAAGGGGTATGATTGACAAGAAATAAGATTTGAAATTATTTAAGACTAAAAAGATAAAATGAACATAAGTGTTACTGATACCCAGATTTGTTGGATATAAAATATTGTGGACACTTTAGGGTATATACAGAACTCTACCATATAGTGGATAATGTTTTAACTCTTGTTTTCCAAATTAGTCTAAGTATTTATCATCTTTCATAGTTTTTGTCAATTATTCAAAGAACAGAAGTTGTTTGTATTTATTTATTGTAGTTTAGATTATGTTAAAAAGAAAGAAAGATCCAGCACATTGTTCATCTTGGCTTTTATTTCCCACCCAAGGTCAAGGAGGAGAGGGATACTTACAATATGGAACAGCAGCAGTTATTGAAAGAGAAGACCAAATTGGAATTTACTATTAAGGATTTGGCAGATGAGGTACAAGGTGATAACAAATCCAAAGAAAGGGCAGAGAAAGAGTTACAAAAATTGCGCTCCACCATATCTCAAAAGGAAGCAGAACTAGAAGCCATTAGACCTCAATATGAAGAAATGAAAGCCAGAGAAGATGAGGCACAGCGCGAGTAAGTGTTGCACTACCCCCACCCCCTCTCCCTTTCTCTTTCTCTCCATTTGATGTCTTCACTTGACAAAAGAGGGATATTTCCAAATGTGTAGTATTCCAGCTTAAGTATGGCCTAAAATTTGATTGATTTCTTACCCTCAACTTTTCTCGTTTCCCATTCCAATAGGTTATCTTTGAAAGACCAAAAGCGTAAGGAGCTGTATGCCAAGCAAGGCAGAGGGAGTCAGTTCACATCAAAGGAGCAGCGAGATCAGTGGATCCAAAAGGAATTGAGGTATAAATTGTTTATTGTTCTTCCTTAGTAATACTACTTTTGTATTGATCTGATATATTGAAATACCTTCCAAGTAGATTTTTTTTGTTTGTGTTTTTTGATATCTTGGAAGATAATTTTCAAGTGGAGAAATATTTTGAATGAACTCTTATTTTTCACCATGACATATTGTTTCATTGTGTAATGGTCTCTTGAAGTAAAGTGATCACATTCTTAGTTTAGTTCAATTTGAAATGAAAATTCGCATCAAAACATTGATTATACTCATTATAAATGTTGATTACTCTAACTTCTAAGAGAAGCCGTCCATCATCATCATGTCATTACATCATATTCACCAATAGGCTCCCTTCTACATGTCTATTTTCTGCTTGATCCATGCAGCAACAAAATTGCATCTTTGTAGTTGTAGTTCAAGGGCTGTTTGTGTGTGGTGTCATAATTGAGTGTGTTCTTGTTGGCCTCTGCATTATCCCTTTGCATATATTTCATTTATATATAAAATATCTGTGTATGACTGGAAAAATTGTACCCCTCCCTCCCCCCTTCCAGACTCCCTTTCCATTTCCCTTCTCCAATGAATAATTTTGCAGAAGAAAGAACAAAGCAGTGGCATATTTAGTAACTGGTTTGGTGTGTTTATTTTGGTTCAGTTATTTATTGTTATTCTATTTATTTGTTTATTTAATTTATTGTACGATAATTTTTTTTTTTTTTTTTTTGCATGATTTCCTTGCATTGCCCGTGGTTCCACATTGTTTTTGTTGCGTTTTTAGTCCATTAGATTACGAGTATCCTACCATGACTCTAGAAAATCATGGCTACATGTCACACTTTTCATTGGCTATGTTTCTTTGATCTTTGCCAACAGTGCTCCTGTGATAAGTTATGGTAATGGGAATTTATTTTTATTTTGTTTATTTATTTATTTATTACACTTTTATCATCATTGATATTAGTACTGTGTTTTTCCTATTTTCATCATAAATTTTTCTTAATTATTTGACCAATAATTATATTTGAATAAATATATATATTTTTTTTTTGTCAGCTATTGTGACAGAAAAATAATGCTATTGTATTACTTTCTTAGTTTTGATATTTGAAAAGGCAAAGTTAATACATTGTACAGTTTATATATTCTTAGGGAAAAGGAAAGGGTCATAGAACTAAGAGAAAATGGGGTCTGTATAGGAAAATCTGGATGTTCCTGGGATTTTTATATTTATTTTCGAGTTGTGTATAATTGTCTGTTTTTCTACGGATTATGTTTATATTATCTTTCTCATATATAATTATAAGTATTTACCAATTGATTTCTCTCTATCTCTTTTTTCTCTTTTTTTTTATGACTGTTGGTCTTGACGTTATTATTATTGTTATTGCAACTAGTATTACTATTACTGTTAATACTTTCAATAGTAAGCCTAAAAATGATATGACTGAGATAAATAGTGTATTGTTTACACGTTAACTTTTTTGTTCAAATATTGCAGTAAGAACCGTTAGACTAGCTTTTTTTGGAGATAAGATTTATTTAAATTAGAAACAAGAGAGATTATAAATTGTTAAATTTTCCTTTTATGGGTTTATTAATTTTAGATTAAAGGAAAAGTTCCAAAAAAGAAATTACTTGTATTGAATATTAAGATTAATTGCTCCAAACAAAGCTCACAAAGGGATGATAAGTTGGCCTTTGAAGTATGATGGCTTCCAAAGAGTCTTGGAGAGTCGTTTGGAAGTGAGACAATCCAGCAGTCTAAACCTCCCCTGGTAGAGCTACTCCAGTCCTCTTATGTGGATGTATTCCATATCTTTCCATTTTCTCCCTCTCCTTGTCACTCCTCATTCTTCTTTCAGTTTCATTTCCTAGCATCACAAAAGGTAAATATTTGTAAGGCAGTAACAGTGAATTTCTGCAGTGAATGGGTTTGACACTATTTCTCATTATTCGACTTGATGAAAGGGCTGATTACCTATTACCTCTACTTCAACTTCAACAAGTCTTGTCATTAAAATAGCGTGATAATGTTTCTAGTAATGTAAATTGTGCTCGTCGCGGGAGGCTGTGGCCAGAGTGGGTGAATAGCCCAAGGCTTTATGCCAGCACCCATTGGAATACCCTGGCGTTAAGACTGGTTGGAGTGAAAACTGCCTCAGCATTCTCGGGTTAACCCAAACACAAATGGAATGTATGTAAATGTCCACTCTCTCTCTCTCTCTCTCTCTCTCTCTCTCTCTCATCCTCTCTCATCCTCTCTTCCTCTCTTCCTCTCTTCCACCGTCCCCCTCTTCCCCCACATTGATGGCTCCACTAAGATTTAGTCAGAAGGAGTCAGTAGGCCAACCTAACCTTGCCTGTTTACTCCATTCCTTGAACTTAAAAAATTAAATAGAAATTACTGTCATTGTTGTTATTACTGGTATAATGATAATGATGTTGATAATTAACATCAGTAAAATTGGAATAGTAATATAAATAACCTTTTTCCCTAAAAATTCAAGGAAGGCAGTAAACAGGTTATTCAATGGTGACAAAGCACTTGTGGAACCATCTGTGTATAAAAAAAATCAAACAAAACCACAGCTGATGGTGCACATTCTCAATGTAAATCGGATGATGATATGATCTTGAAGTAATAGTACTCCTTAAGTTTTGGTTTGTGTATCATTAACATTTACACTGTCTTTCTCATCATTTCTATTATTTGCTGTTCTGTTATTTACACCATTTGAAAAATTATACATATTTACACACACACAAACACACACACACACACACACACACACACACACACACACACACACACACACACACACACACACACATACACATATACACATATACTCTTAATAATTCCATAGCCACTACCACTGTCAATAGGTCTACTCTTTGTGCAGTGATAGAGATATACAGGTCTAACATTTTGTAACGGTTCTGCATCTTTCACTTTATTAAACTCACCTTCCCCTCACTTTCTCTTTTCTTTTTCTTAATCTTTCTTCAAGGAAAGTGAATATGGTATATGACGTACTTGAATGCTCGAGAGTAATTTTGGGTAAATCCTACTTCAAAATGCCTGGAAAGTGACCATAACTTAAGCTTTATCAGCATCTGATATCGATAACATTTTGAATTGTTCAGAAAGAGAATGCAAAACCATGATTGCTTAACATGGAAATGCAGGCATGAAAACATGTAGGTATATAATCTGCATTTTTTATTTTTTTCATTTATTTTTTATTTTTCTTTCTTCCTTTTTTCTTTCTTTCTTTTTCTTTCCTTCTTTCTTTCTTTTTTTCTTTTTCTTTTCTTTCTTTCTTTCTTTCTTTCTTTCTTTTCTTTTTTCTTTTTTCTTTTTATTTTTATTCTTTCTTTTTTTCTTTTTTTCTCTCTTTTTTTTTTTACGGTGTTCAGGATGTTAAATACCTTTTTGCTGCACAAATGTAAGTACTGTACAGAAATCCACCATGGATCCTCAGCTGCTTCATGGCCTTGTCTCGCTCGTTTGGGAGATTCAGGTACGTCTTCTACCACCCAGAATTGATCGCTGGTGCTAGCTACTCGTTATGCAAACTACAGGCTGTCCTCTTTGCTTGCTTCGTTTTTGTTGTTTATTTATCTGCCAGTTTTGTTTTTGTCTTGTTTATTTTTCCCTTTTTATTATTATTATTTTTTTATTCATTTATTTTATTATTATTGCATGGCTACATTGCATGAGCTTTGCTGCTTCTCCCTGTCTGACAAGGTGATAGAGAGTGGTGATCTAATCAACCATGTTCTTACTTTGCCCTTGTCATACAGGCTTGTGCTTTGTTCATTCCCAAATTTTCAGCCCTTTCAGCAACAGATAGGGGAGTAAGGAAGATATTTATTTTTCTCTTTTTTTTTCTATTTTTTTTCTTTTTAATTTGTTGGAGGATTAGATTTGTTGCATCCCATTCAGATAAGTCATATATATTTATATAAAAGTACCGTTTGGGGGTCTCCGTTTTTTATTTTCTCACTTGGTTATGTCACCTCTTTGAGAGCGAGAGTTGAAATTGGTTTCCCAAAAAGGTGATCGGTTTCAATATCAGTGGTGGATAAGGGAAGATGGTCCTTGAAGCTGCATTTGAAGCAAAATATCTTTCATTCGTTGGTTGTTACTTCCTTTTGGATCAACAACAATAGAGTATATACTGTACTTGTTTCAGTCTTTTTTATTGAAGTGATGGGAAGGTATCCTAACCCAACCCACCACTGCACCAAAAGATCTGGTGAAAATAATAAGACGATCTTATGGGATTATCATGTGCTTTGTCTGATTTAGTTTTCACTGGAATATGGATCCTTAGCTTTTACGTTCCAAAGGTGCAGTGACACCGAGGCATCGCAGTCGGACAATAGCACTTCATAATTCAAAAGAAGTGACAGAGATGGAGTATGCAGCTTTAGAGATTGCTCCAATAAGGCCTTTTTTTCCTGTGCAATAGAAAGGAAACTTGCCTTATTGAAGATTGGCCCAAGGCGCATAAACCATTGGTCGATTTCCAAACTATCCTTAACCCCCAATAGGTAGTTGTTGAACGGTTAGCACTCATTCGAATGTTCACCCGTGGTCTGAAAGGGTTGGAGAAAGGGACTTATACGTTCATACATTCGTTCATGAATACAGAAAGTTATTTCCATTAACTTCTTGAGAGAGAAAGTTACCGCCTCCCCATAGTTGGGGTTGGGTGCCAGAGAGAAAGAAAGAGATGCAAGGCCCATACAAGTGGCAGTGTATTCTAGTCCCTTTCTTCTTCCCTGTTGCAGATCGATAGAACGCGCGATGAGTGAAAAAAAGGACCAAATCAGGCGGCTTGATGAGGAGATAAATCGAGATGGGGAACGGAACAAAGAATTAGAGAAAAGATTGCAGGTTGGTATTTTCACTTGGTAAAGCTAGGGACGGAAGATGCTTCGGGGTAATTTGCCTCAGGTGTCTTCGTGCTTTCTTTCAGCCTTTCATTGTATATGGTATTGAAGGCCCAGGCTTTGGTTGTATTAATATCAGGGTTTAGTCTCTTGTCATGGAATTAATGTATTTGTAGAGATGTGTATGTGTTAGGAACTGTCTGTGTGTGTGTGTTTGTGTATGTCACATCCAAATTTTTTGCCTACAAGCACTTTCAGGCTTCTGATAAACATCTTCATGCTTTCTGGACAGTCTTAAGCATATACATGTTTACAAATAGTAATAGTTTTAAAAGTACAAGTCAGTCAGAATGGATAGCGGCACGTACAAAAGGTGAGTTAGATGATAAGTAAAGGAAATATAAAGACAAAATATTACTAGATTTGGCACTTGTCATTATTGTTATTGTTGCTTATGTTTTTGGTTGTTTTTCTTTTTTCTTTTCTTTTTTTCCTTTTTCCTTTGATATTTGACTTATGGATATTTTGTTGTATTATTATTATGTTTACTATTTTTTGTTTTTATTTAGTTATTATCAAGTTAACTTTTTTCAACTTATTTATACTTTATATTTTGTTTATGTATGTATTTATTCATTTTATTTTATTTTATTGTTTTCGTTTATTTAAACAATCTTTTGTTTTTTTATGTGTATGTATATATATTTATAGTTTATATATTTTTATTTATATATTTATAGACGCATGTATATTAACAATTATTTACATTTACTTTTATTTTTTAATGATTTTCACATTTTCATCGGAAAGGGGAATAGGAAACCTCGTGGTCAGTGTAGATTCAAATAGCAAACCAGTGATTGTGTGACTTATTTGAGTGACATACTTACAGTTACGAAATCTGAAATAAAAGAGACACTCAGATTTCAGGTTACTTTATTATTATGTGAGAATAGATGAGGAGTGAGAGGAGTAGAAGCAGGTGGCTGGCCTCACTCCGTCCCATCTGGGAACTTTTGTGCTATGCAGCTATCACAATGTCTTTTTATCATTGCTCTCCAAAAAGTCACTACTGATAGTTATGGTTTGTTTCAGGCTTTGGGTGCTTGCTTCTAATATTTATGTAATTCCTTACCTTTCCTTTTTATTCCTTTTTTCTCTTTCCCCTTTTATGGCAGATGTTGCTGCCTAAAATGATTATTGAAATGCATATAAAAGACAGTGCATGATGCTTCGACTTCACCCCTTTCTTCTCATCTGTAATTTCTGCATGATCCTTGCATTTCAGGAAGCTTGATATGGTAGTGAGATGTGTCTGTATGATGCTGGATATTACACCTCTATATTGCCTTGGATCAGAGTAACTCTCCATGTATGATTATGTAAACTTGTATCCTTCTACCCCAAGTTCAGAACCAGATACACAGATAAGAAAATATTAATCACAACCCATCTACAAACAACCTCTCTCATCCAACACACACCTTGGTTTACACCTGAGTCACCATCTTGCGCATCATTATTCCAAAAATCATTAATTTAAAAGGCTAGAAGAGCTTCACCAAATCATCGTTAACGTCAGGTGTTTGTCTCCTCCGTCACCCGTCCTTTTCCTATTCCCCATACACCCCCATTCCCTGTCCTACCGTCCTCCTGTCCAGGTCTCTCAACAAGGCCGTGAAGTCTAAGCAGGACCAAATTCAGCGGCTGGAAGATGAAATTTCGCGTGATTCTGAACGAAGAGTACAACTTGATAAGAAAGTCGAGGTAGGAGATGCATGGATGCTGGGAAGAAATCAGACACTGATTGGTATACAATAGATGGAAGAGGATGGAAATTATAATTCTTTTTCTAGTATTTATTTTATTTACTTATTTATATATTTATATATTCATTGGTATAGTTGCTAGCGAGTTAGGTTTAGCTAATAATCAAAGTTAATGTTTCTTGAAATAGTTTTAGTATTATCCATCTTGCGACTATCACGTTACTTTTTACATCCAGTGTTTGACTATTATCTTGTTTGTTTTTCGCTTCACTCTTTCCATCTGAGTGATTTTTTAACCCATTAGCAGCGGATGGCATGATTTGCTGCAAAGGCAGAGTCAGTCATTGACGCAAATGGCACCGTGCCAGACAATGTAAACCAGCCATCTACTGCACAAATATTTATTTAAAACCGCGACCAATGGATTAAAGAAAATACATATTAGATTTTTACATCATTTTATCAATAGGTGCTAGGCTTTATATAAAGGAAAGTTATTTTCTCAACTTTCCATCCTCTTGCACTGAGATATGTAGTGGGGCAAAGCAGGCAGTAAAATTGGTATTTGATTATCATCAGGTGGTGGATGTAGTGCTGTTTACGTGCAAATGAATCTGGTGGCAGGATCTGACAAGGAGTTATTAACCTATCTCAAATGGCTCTCAACTAATGCATGATGAAGATGAAGTCAAATCACCCAAATTTTGCTCTTTCTATGACTAGTGTTAGTGTGCGCAAATAACGTGGGGATTGAAATTAGCATGGGGAGTTCGTGCCAGAAGCCATTGTTGTGGGAGGAGATAAGGTGTGTATGGCCAGTCTAGCACCTGGACTCTTAGAAGGTTTGGCTAGATATGAAATCCGCTCATTGTAAGTGGTGGCGTTTCTTTGGTAATTGGTTATTTTTTCCAGCACAGTGAAAAACTAGACTACTTATTCAAATGTTTGTTTGTTTGTTTTTGTTTTTTTTTATGTCGAAAGACACTCTTTTGCTGGGTATGATTATTATTACTTTACTCTAAAGGTAAGTTTTAAGTTAATGACTGGGTATGAGGAAGCTACACATTGATATTTCATTGAAAAACTCTTTGTCTTAAGAGCATAAATTGGTTTCTAAATGTACATAGTTTGTCACTTGAACAATAACTGTAATTATGAATTCAAGTCCAAGATTTGATTACTCCATTGTTTGTAGCTTGGCAACATTTGAAGTAGCTAACCAGAACACAAGCTCATTCATTATGTAAGACATTTATGTAAGATTAGAAGAGAATAACTTTTTGAATATGAATCAAAGCTACCAAATTTTGGCCCGTGTACAGTCATATATTGTGTATTATGAAATCAGTTTGAATATGTCATAGTAGGTAGTGTTTCTGCTTTAGGTTTGTGATCACTGTTTTACCTCTTTTGGCTTACTTTCAGGAACTCTCAGCAGACACTGAGGACTACCGACAGAGTATTGACGAGCACAACAAAGTCTTTTATGAGATGAAGAAGAGAAAAGACCAATTACAGAGTGAGAGAAAGTAAGATGGGAATAAGAAATTATATGCATGTGCCTGATTACTGGAGTTACCCTTAAAAAAGACTTTTGCAGATGTTATCCTTTGATAAGGAAAAAGAAACTCCATATTTGAATGCCTGAATGTCGGGAATGCTCTTTCTTGGCATTTCTTGTGCTTATGCTTTATATGTTGGTGGAACTGCTATTTTCATTTGATATGTTTGCTTCAGCTTGAATACTTCATTTTAATGTCTTGTTAATTTTTTGGGTACAAAGATATGCTGGGAGTTAACATGACTGCTGTAGGAATGCTGTTTGCAGAAGATTCTCTCTTTATGCATGTTTGATATTGTGTTATTTCACTCCACACAGATACTAGCACGGTGTGCAGGGTGCATGTAGGTGGCTTTTTACTCAAATGTCTTGGCTTTCATTAATGTCATTAAACTGTCGCCATAAATTGCATCTCCCTAGGACAACAGTCTAGAGAACCAGAAAATATGGGAACAAGTACGGTTAACGGGGGATTCTTTGTGTCAGCGAGAGGCTTGTTTACGCAGCTGTTACTATACCAGGAGGTTCACAGTTACTTTACTGTCTTTGTTTGTTCTGTGTTTTTTTGTTTGTCTTTTTGATATTGTTAATGTTTTTTAAGTTGTAGCTCTGGTCTTTCACCTGACATGATCCCATGCTTGATTTAGTAGAGATGTAAATATAAATATTATCTACAAATGGTGATCACTAGAAGCTAATGAAAAATATTCAATAGATTAGAGAGATTTAATGATAATTATTTCTTTCATCATAATATAGTTCAAAGTTATTCATAGTAAAGACAAATTATTTTTTTCATCTGGAATATTAATTTGACTTACAACTTGAAATCAAATATCAGATATTTACCCTGAGAGAGATTGTATAATAGTTATGCAAATTGGTTTGGTAATTATAATACCAAGGTGAATTACAGATCATGAGATTTAGTGTATTTGTGTTATGAATTTAGTTTTTATCTGTCCCTGATCTGATTTGTTTTTGCACTTGTTTGTCTGGTATCCTTAGCTTATCTTTTATTGTATGTGTTTCTGTTCTTAATTTTAAATGTGTTATTGTTTGTCATTGTAAAAAAAAAAAAAAATCACATTCACTGCATGAATTGCATGATAAAGTTGCACTTTTGTGTGTGTTGCATGCACAATGTAAGTGTGTTTGCACCATTTGTATTATAGCTTATGTGATTAATTTCAATCTTGTAGTACAAGTTTGTCAAGTAAAAAAAAGATTTGCAAATTTTGTAAAATCCTCAAAGATATAGTTGAATTCTAATTTGATTCACAAAGAAAATTCACTTCCATGTTACGAGTAATATATGTTATATGATCCCCCACTTCAGTAGCAAAAGCCTAACGCAATTCCTTGTTCCCCAGCGAACACTGGCGCAAGGAAAACAACCTGCAGCAGAATGTGAGCACACTCAAGGAGGAACTCTCAAGAGCTGATCAGTCCCTTAGATCTATGGCTGGCAAGGTAAGGCTTTGATGTGTATCTTGTTTGAGATATAGTACATTATGAATTAAAATGGTGTCATGAATTGAATTTTGAGATTTAATTCGGGTTTCCAATTTTATTAATTGTTTTCTTTCTCTACCATAGCCCATCTTAAACGGGCGAGACAGTGTGCAGAAGGTTTTAGACACGTTTCGGGAGCGTGGCGGCCACCTTGGAGAGATTGCCACACAGTATTACGGTCTATTGATTGAAAATTTTGAGTGCGAGAGATCCATATACACGGCTGTGGAGGTCACAGCCGGCAACAAGTGAGTGTTGTCAAATTTGTTGAAAAGGGGTTACTGGAATTTGGTTGCTGTTTTATATGTTTTTCCATTTTATGGGGGTGATATCCTTTTTTAAGCCAAATTACCTTTATCATTTTGTCAAGTCATAATTAACCATAGTTTATAGTTCAGTATTCCTAGAGTTAATTTATTATAATGCCTTTTTTCAACAGATTATTCCATCACATCGTGGAGTCAGACAAGATTGGCACACAGATCTTGAAAGAGATGAACAAACAGAAGTTACCTGGAGAAGTTACGTTCATGCCTCTCAACAGATTGACTGTCAAGGACATTGATTATCCACAAACCAATGTAAGTAATAGTCTCTTGTTCAGTGCCAATCATCCTTGATTTTTTATCTGATAATTTATTTTATTTTATTGGAGATTTGTGAAATAGAAATGAGGATTAGAGGTACTTAGATTACAAGTCACACTGTAAGAGTAGACACAGGTATTATATTTATTCACATTATTTATGCCCTCCATTTTTACCTTTTAACAGGATGCCATCCCTATGGTGAGCAAGCTGACCTACTCAGACCGGTATCTCAAAGCGCTCAAGTACATCTTTGGACGCACCCTCATCTGCCGTAATTTGGAGGTGGCCACGCATCTTGCCCGTTCGACTCGGCTGGATTGCGTAACGCTTGATGGTGATCAGGTTAGTTTGAATTAAGGAATTAATTTTTTTTTTTTTTTTTTTTTTTTTTTTTTTTTTTTTTTTTTTTTTTTTTTTGTTATATCATGTATACCTAGAAAAATGTTTGTGACAAAACAATGAGTTGAAATACATGGTTTGTCGTTCCAAAATCGGATCTATTAAATTTACGCACTCATCAGGTATCCAGCAAAGGTTCCTTGACTGGCGGCTATTTCAACACGTCAAGATCACGCTTGGAAATCCAGAAGGCGAGGTCTGAGCTGCGGGACCAGATCACCTCGGCTGAAACAGAGCTCAGAACGCTGCAGGACACACTTAGAAACACTGAGCAGGAAATCAACAAGATAGTGTCTGAAATGCAAAAGACGGAAATCAAGAACAGCAAAGCAAAGTGAGTGGGGGGGAAAGATTTAGGTTGAAAATGGCTTATATATTTACTCTAGCAAGGAGTTTCTCTTCTTATAAGGGGCATTTTTATGGTCATAGTTATTACATGATGTATGAGGTGCACAAAGAAAATGCTTAGAAGTTATAAGACAGGTGTAGGAAAGGTATCCTGAATTCAGATGTACATTATATAGATATATGTTTATTAATTCCTGTTTTCTCCATTTATCATAGGAATCTCTTTGAGAAAGTGAAAACAGACATCCGTCTAATGAAAGAGGAATTATCCGGCTTAGAGCGCACAAAGCAGCCCAAGGAACGTTCTCTGTCCCAGCTGAAGGCTAACTTGGAGGCCATGATGGCCACCAAGGAAGGCCTGGAGTCAGAGCTTCACCAGGACCTTATGGCCACCCTCAGTGTTCAGGTATTGTGTTGTGTTGTGCTCTTCAAATTGGTAAAGAAAAAAAAAGGAATTATACTCGGGTAACAAATTACTAAGTCACTGATCTTTTCTTTCATTATTTCTTATTATTTTTATATTTTATCAAATTTCCCATTGCCCACCCCAGGACCAGCGTGAAGTTGACCAGTTGAATGACGACATCAGAAGGTTGACGCAGGAGAACAAAGAGGCCTTTACACGGCGCATGAAGCTCGAGGCTGACAAGAACAAGCTGGAGAACTTGTTGACAAATAACCTCCACAGAAGAAAAGATGAACTGGTGCAGGTAATTCGATTGAGTTTGTTACTTTGTTATGTCTTGTGATGAAAAGGTAATGATAATGTTTGACTTACAAGATAATAATTATTTGATCAGTAATATTACCTCTTCCCCACTTTTCAAGGCCCTTCAAGAGATCTCGGTGGAGGACCGCAAGAGACAGTTAGAGCATAGCCAAAGTGAGATCCAGAGAGTAGATTCACGCATTGAAGAAGTAGCTGTCCAGTTCAAGGAAGTTGAGAAAAAAGTAGGGGAACATCAGAAAAAGGAGAAGGTGAGTGAGAATTTTCTTTTATTGTGGTGAATTATGATCCATCAAAAGTGTATTTACATTCTTCCTCTTTTTCAACTTGTTTGTTTTTGTTTACTTAATTATTTTTTCTTATAAACCCCACTCCCCTTTTTACTTTCTTTTTGTTTCGTGGGTTCATAAAGCAAGTTTCCCTGTGTGTAAATCTTAAATCCGTTTCATACTATTCCAGAGTTTAAAAGCAGAGTTGGAAAAGCTGAAACTAAAAGAAAAGGAGGTGATGGAGCGCATGGAGGAGGACGCCAAGGACTTGGAGAAGATGGCGTCCAAGCAGAATCTGTTGCACCAGAAGATTGATGAGTGCACCAAGAAGATTCGTGACCTTGGCTCCTTACCCTCTGATGCCTTTGACAAATACCAGGTATGTTGAGGATATTGAATCTTTTGTTGTAAGATTTTTGATAACTTTATATTTGAGTATATAGCTACCATTGGATAGAAAAGTTAATGTTTGAATTATGTTATAAATAGAGAGGTGAATAAGACCTGCAGGATTATAATCGGCATTCTTTTTCTCTCACAGAATCTAGCAACAAAGCAGCTGTTCAAGAAGCTAGAGACTGCAAACACAGAGCTCAAAAAATACTCCCACGTCAACAAAAAGGCCTTGGACCAGTTCATATCTTTCTCAGAGCAGAAGGAAAAGCTGGTTTCTCGTAAAGAGGAACTGGACAGAGGGTAAGTTTATATAGTGCAGTACTTCCTTTTATTCTGTTGGAAGTCATTGTATAGTAATGGAGAATGAGGGATTTTGTTTAATGTTAATATCTTTATGATTTGTTTTACTTATATATATGTATTTCTATCTTATTTTAAGATACGACAAGATTAAGGAGTTGATGAGTGTCTTAGAACACCGAAAATATGAAGCCATCCAGTTTACCTTCAAGCAAGTGTCAAAATACTTCAGTGAGGTTTTCAAGAAGCTCGCTCCTCAGGGACATGCTCAGCTGGTCATGAAATCAGACCAAGATGAAGAAAGTGAGGTAAGTAAAGTAAAGATGGACAACTATTGAGTGATTCATCCTTTAAAAAAAGGCAAGCAAGTTTGTTCTGCCAAAGATTTTTCTTTCTACCAGATCATTACATTAGTGTTATTATTCAGATATTTCCTAAGATTTTATTTTCATCGTTAGCTCTCCAGAACAAATTTCTCATTGCCCTTCTTTCAACAACAGCAAGAAGAACAGGGAACTGTTGACAACTTCACTGGCGTAGGCATCAGGGTGTCCTTCACTGGCCGGAATGCAGAGATGAGAGAGATGAACCAGTTATCTGGAGGTCAGAAATCTCTAGTGGCTCTGGCTCTTATCTTCGCCATTCAGAAGTGTGATCCTGCCCCCTTCTATCTTTTTGATGAAATCGATCAGGTAAAGATGTTTGGAATTGTTGTTAGGCTTCCTTGTATATTGTCCCAATTTGAAATGTCTTTTCATGGATTTTAAGTTATTTCTCTACTAAATATGAGTAATCATTCTTTAGATTTCTTACCAACACTCCATTTTCTTTACACAGGCACTTGATGCTCAGCACAGAAAAGCAGTTGCTGACATGATCCACGAACTCAGCAAAGATGCGCAGTTCATCACCACAACTTTCAGACCAGAGTTGCTGGAACACGCCAACAAATTCTACGGTGTGAAGTTCAGGAACAAAGTGTCCCACGTGGAGTGCGTCTCGAGGGAAGAGGCGTACGACTTTGTGGAGGACGATCAGACTCATGGTTAAGAGGGATTTATTCCTTACTATACCATCTGGTGAATGGGCTGTGAGATGGAAATCATGCTATATATAAAGACATTGTTATTGCATATTCCATCAGAACTGGATTTATTTTTTAAGAAAAGATTTCCTTTATTTGAAAGGAAACAAGAGGAATCTTTTTAAAGACTTGTAAATATATTTTCTCCACCCATCCCTCCCTCCCTCCCCATAATGGGGTTGGTAAGAAAGTGAGAATTATACAAAAAATATATCAAAAACAGTTTGAGTTCAACCCAAATGTACATAAGAATTTCATTACTGATGTTGCCTGTTAATTACTCCTTTAATTGGAGTGCAATTTGTATAAAAGATTTTCATCGAGAGATTGATGCTTATTTTTGATGTGCAGAAGTGGAAAAGGGACCTGAGGTACCAACCATAATTTTACACTACTCTAGATAGAAAGCACTTTTTATTTGTCTTTAATTTGAGAACTACAAATTTACAGATAAAAACTAAAGAATTTTTATTTATGAAATACAAACAAATAACTTAGGTTTTGTTAAATTATATTGTGGAAAAGAAATGTATTACAAAGTGCTTTTTTTATTTCTTTTGTAATAAAGGAAAATATTACATGACAGTTGTTTTCTTGCTTATGTCCTTGTAGTTTAGGCAGGAATATAAAAGTATTGAAAGGGGCTACTGAGATCGTAAACAATAATTTTCACTTACAAGTCAAACTGGCAAAACCAAGCTGGCAGCCTAAATATTTAACCTTGGACTTATGAGTCAGTCCCCATCTTTGCTCTTTTTCTTGCACACATCCATCTTAGTTGCTTCTTGATTCTTCATCTTCATTGCAGTGGTAACATCTTTGTTTAAACTAGATCTAATCTAACCCTTTTAGGCCATTGGGTTTTCATAGAGCCAAGGCACTATGGGTATGAGAGACCCCAGTTTACCTGAAACGTGTAAATTGGTCAGATCTTGGAGGGACAGATGGATTTAGATGATAAAGATCCAAAGTTAGTGCCAACAGAAATACTTTGTGGGAATCTCCTGACTCTTGATTATAAGTATATCAAAGCAGACTATCTTCTAAGTGCATTAGGTTGAGTTAGACTAGACTGGTGGAAGAAGGGAGAGAAAAAAAGTTAGGTATTATCTTCTCTCCTCTCCAACCACTTCCATGCTGATAAATACTCCAATACAATCATACACATGGAGAGGACCAAATCATGAGGCTAGAGACTTCAAATGTTTTCCCTGTTTCTGTGTCTAACCTTTTCTCTCTTCTCCACATTTCCCTCTCCTCTTGAAAAGATCAGAGTAAAGTAAGGGCAATAATTGGCTTCACCCAGACCCCAAAATGTAAAATGCAGTGATTAGCATATGTAGATTCATTGTATTCATCAGCATCCTGACATAATTTTAAATCACAATTTAATAGGCTGCTACTATGTGGCTCTGAGACTTCTGGCAGTAATACTATGATAGTAACTGAGACCTTTAACACTTAAACTCATGCTTTTTATTTCTTTCCAACCTCATCAGTACCCTCTAAATAAAATGGGTTGATATTTATAGATCTTTACAAATTCGATACCCAATTCAGGGAAATTAATACAAAAACTAAAGCAAAAAGAAAGGGAAAATTGTTTATTCTAAGGACATTCAAACACCATGTTTCATCTGGTTCTTCATTTGCAAACAGTAGTACAAGTAAGCAATATGCTCTGAAATTAGGTTAGGTATGAAACTCAAACATCTTCATTTGACTAAGCATATACCTGTATACATACATTATTATAAGAAAAACAAAAACAAAAGTAATTTGTTGTTGCAACAAAAAATACACTACTAGATAAACCAAAGATCTTTGTGCAATAAATAGTCCTAATGCAAAGGGAACTAGTAAGAGAAACAAATACAAGGCCAGGGTACACATTTGAGCAAGATTAACAAAATCGTCGGGTAATCCAATTGCCGTTTCCGTCAACCTAAAACAACTGACATTGCTATCATGGATTTATTTTTACTACACTGCTGGATTCTCTTGAAGGTGTGCACATGTATAGCCATAAACATTAAATGCTAAACTTTGGGGTTTGTTGTTTTTTTTATTTTTTATTTTTATGAGTACATGTAAACCACATCACATGGCCATACAAACATTGAAGAGCATATCTATGGTAGGCAAAAATAATCAGCCCTAATATTTCGTGGGAAAAGGTTTAATGGTTTATTCAAAGAAAAACGTATCTTAACATACTGACTTGTGAGAAAGCTTATAAATTTAAAATCTGTTCCAGGTAAGTTCGAGAAATGGGAGGAGGAAAAAAAAAATGAATGCAAGGTGTAATAAGTACTAATAATCTGCTTGTGATTCACTCGTCTTTAAATGCCAACTAATCCGCCATCCAGCTGTACTGTAACTCAAAGTTGTACGTCTGAGTCAACCAAAATATTCAGCTTCCTCTTCCTATGGAAAACAGAAACTTAAACAAAATTCAAACCAAACATCCAAAGGCAGAGCAATCTTGATGGAACATTTTCATGAATATATTGTTCTTAATTAATCACCAGATCACACTAAATCTTTTAGTGAAGGCTACTGTAGTAAATCACTGGAACTGAGAAAATTAAACAAAGACTATTCTTATTAAAATCAAATACTTTCTACCCAGAAATATCTATATGTATCCTTATACTCTGCTTTGATACTTTACTGGTAATACTTAACAAAACTTGGCAACTTCTAATAAAAACAAACTATGTTTCTCAATCTTTAAATATATCTTATGATACACTTGAAAATCACTCACAAAACAATTCTTAAGTAAAGTTCCCCTGAATAATTATATTACTAACTTATTACACACTAAATATTGTATATAAAAAAAACAAACTTGAGCATAATACAAAAGGTAGATACATGTATTAGTTCAAACCATTAACAATTTATATTCTTTAAAAAAAAACTGCATCAAAGAAGACAGGTACAATACTATATATACTGTTAACGTCAATTACTTTCCGTGCAATAAAATCCAAAGTGTTTTCAATCACCTAACTCAAAGTGATAGCAAAAAAATAGAGGTACAGACCTAATTTTTGGCAACTTATATGATTGATATATAGTGAGGATGAGAGAGAGAAAGAGAAAGAAAGAGAGAGAGAGACAGGGAGAGGGAGGGAGAGGGGGAGAGAGAAAACAAGACAGAAAGAGAGAAAGAAACAGAAACAGAGAGATATGTGTGTGTGTATGCATGTGTGTGCGTGCGTGTGCATGTGCATGTGCGTGTGCGTGTGTGTCTCTCTTGTGTGTGTGTGTGTGTGTGTGTGTGTGTGTGTGTGTGTGTGTGTGTGTGTGTGTGTGTGTGTGTGTGTGTGTGTGTGTGTGTGTGTGTGTGTGTATGCATGTGTGTGTGTGTATGCATGTGTGTGTGTGTGTGTGTGTGTGTGTGTGTGTGTGTGTGTGTGTGTGTGTGTGTGTGTGTGTGTGTGTGTGTGTGTGTGTGTGTGTGTGTGTGTGTGTGTGTGTGTGTGTGTGTGTGTGTGTGTGTGTGTGTGTGTGTGTGTGTCTGTGTGTGTGTGTGTCTGTGTGTGTGTGTGTGTGTGTGTGTCTGTGTGTGTGTGTCTGTGTGTGTGTGTCTGTGTGTGTGTGCGTGCACGTGAATGTGTGTCAGAGAGCTTGATTGTAACAGCCGTATGCTTAACCCACTCACGACGGGGGCATTCTAGCCTTGAATGTCACAATGCCGGGGCTTTCGAACGCTTAGGCCTAAATCAATTAAATGGCTGGCACAATACTGTGCCGCCCGGCCATTGGGCTTTTGAATGAGCGGTACAGTACTGTACCACCCGTCCAGAGAGGGTTAAAAGAATTGTGCGGAACATTCATTATAGCTCACAATCAATTATCAACAAACGAGTCCATAAACCCTGTGTATGCTTAAATCATCATAAAATCTACTACACACAAGGCAATTTTGACAAGTAACCTCTGTGTAAATCCTCTTGGTAGGACTGGTATCCATGACCTCGAACATGGTGTGTGAGTTACATAAATGTGAGCGAGAAGTCTTCTCATTCAACCTTCTTAGAGGAGTTTTAGCACAACAATGTTTAAGAATACAGCTATAAGTGTGAGTGGACATGTACGTGTGAGTGGGTGAGCGCTAGAGTTGATAGATATCAATCGGTAAAATTATATGCATGAGAGAGTTTAAGTGTGAGTGTAAGTGTACATGTGGGTGTTAGTGTAACCATATGTACTTGGCATATTAGGTGGCGCCTAATAATTCAAGAAACCGTCATCCACTTACCCAAAAGCAAATGAAAACACGAGTGGCCCTCTATTATTCACCAACAGAAAAATAAAAAAAAGGTGATTTCATCAAATTACTTTCTCAGATGTTACTCCCATCGTAATGAGAAAGACGGGACACAGCACTGAAAAACAATACGTAATCCAGCTAAGGACGATGCTCGGCTTATATGCTGTCACACTGGAATGGGGTAGCATCGTTGCACCAGCACGAGAGGGAGGACTGGACTGGAATTTATTTATCTTTTATACACGGAACATCAAATTTACAGAGGCACACACTTTTTGAGACAGCTAAAAAGCGTTTTTAGAGGGAGGGATGAAATTGATGAGAATCAGATCTTACTTAAGAGAAATGGTAAAAAGAACTTTCCCATTCAACCTCACGTTAATTCTCCTTCCCTAAACAGTACCTCCCTTTTAATCCTATTATCATCATATTACTATGTTCCCTCCTTTTTATTACTTGCTTGGATTCTCTAATTTCCTATCTTAGCACAAAGAAAATAAAAGTTTTCCTGACCAAAATACCCTTATATACAAAAAAAGAAAAAAAAAGAGAAAAATGTAATACCTTCAAATTCAACAAAACCTAACTAAATCATATATATATAAATCAGATAAATCATCAATTCATATATCTATCTCAAATTCTTAAATCTAAAAATCTATCATAATAGAAACTATCAGTTTTCATAAACATCTGAAGAAATACTATTCGTCATTCTTACCTTAGACATATAACAAACTGCTTATCACCTGACTAGAATCAATCCAAGGAATGTACGGATCACTTCCTTTGGCTTCCAGTAATCAAGAAGAGTTCTCCTTTTTAAACTCCGCCATCGACATCTATCGTAAATATGGTGCTGTACAATTTTGTAAGTTTCTGGATAGTAATTTCTTTTCTATATATCAGGGAGAAAAGGCAAAGACCAAAAAGAACTTGGAAAATACATGGAAGATGACAATGCTTTTTAAAATTGGGTAAAACATGATGAAAACAAAATACCTAACTCCTGCATTTACCTACATATGAAAAAAAAAGAAAAAAAAAAAAGAGTAAAACATATCTCGTTCATCTTACATTGGTTAAAAAATTGGTTTTGGCAACATACGCATATTTCTTCTAGTTCACACTCATCTTTTCACAAACTTTTAGAACAAAAATTGGGGGAGCAACACTCTATGACTCTTCAATATTTTTGAAGAATAAAGCTTCTCCTTGTTCAATACCTTACTCTCCCTTATTAACAAACCATACAGACACTTCTGAGTGGAATTGCAAGTTGCATCCATCCAGATTATTCAAAATATGAACCTATAAATCTTGAGAATATTAGATAATCATTGTAGGTGAGGTGTGCTTCGACTGCTTTCTGTTGATAACAAAATAAATCTACCGACTATATTTGCATTTTGCTGTAACTCAACCTTTGGAATACCATGTCGGATAATGTAAGTTGCAAGATAGATACATAGTGTAGCACTGTATGTATCGTAAAACAGTTACCGAGTCTTCTAAAACATGATATGAGATAACACCCTATCACAAATGTACTTCTAACCTATATATTTTCACCTAATCAACAGCTAATACCTTACCCTATCCAAACAGTTTACAATCCTTCTTTAATTAATATCTCAAAAAAAAAAGAAAAAAAAAGAGCTGATCTGACATCTATACACTTACTCTATCCTCTATATAATGGAAGCAAAATGAAAGCATAAACATCAAATAGGTGACACAATTTTGCTTTTTGGCAACTCAGGAAGTTCAGATCTAAATTTTTGGTCCTAAAAAAAAAAACTGTGATACATATTTGATATTTAGCCTTTTTTTTCATGATTGTACTTTTGCAACTCTATCTTAGTTGCATGTCTACATGACAACATCACTGTTCACAAACATACATACATACTTACATATGATAGGGTTAAGGAGTTACAGTCTCTGATCTGTAATTCCACAAAATTCATGCCAAAAAAAAATGTTCAAAATCATTTCTAAAAAGCAAAGGTCTGTCAGATGCAGATCAGATCATAATGAATACATATCATAGGTATATGTAATAGGTGATAACTTCATTCCTAATAGTCTGCAGTTCCATTCATTATTCAACTTCACAGTATTACACAGGTTGAATTGATCTAACACCTACATTGGCTTTGATTCATCATGGAAACTAAGAAGTTATATACTCAAAGACTCCTGTACGCATTCAATGAATAGTGTAGAAAATCGAGACCTTGAAATACTTTCTTTTCACTTTCGTTGAGTCATTTTTGAAGACAGCCCTATTATCCATATATAAAATATTCATATACATATATATATATGTATATATATATATACAAATATATATATATACAAATATACATATATACATATATATATATATATATATATATATAATATATATATATAATATATATATATATAATATATATATAATTACATATATATATATATATATATATATATATATATAATATATATATATATATAATATATAATATATATATATATATATATATATATATATATATATAATAATATATATTATATATATATATATATATATAATATATATATATATAATATATATATATATAATATATATATATATATATATATATATATATATAATATATATATATAAATATATATATATATATATATATATATATATATATATATATAATATATATACAAATATATATACAAATATATATATATAATATATATATATATATATATATATATATATATATATATATATATATATATATATACAATATTTATATATATACATATATGTGTCTGTGTGGTTGTGTATGTATATAAATATAATAAATAAATAAATAAATAAATAAATAAATAAATAAATATATACACATATATGTATACATATGTATACATATATATATACATATGTGTATATATATATATATATATTATATATATATATATATTATATATATATATATATATATTATATATATATATATATATATATATATATATAATATATATAATATATATACATATATTAATATATATATATATATATATATATATATATATATATATATATATATATATATAATATATATATATATAATATATATATATATATAATATATACACATATATATACATATATACATGTTATAGTATTATATATGTGGTATATACATATATATGTGTGTTATATACATATTGTGTGTATATATATATATATATGTGTATGTGTGTGTATGTGTGTGTATGTGTGTGTATGTGTGTGTGTGTGTATGTGTGTGTGTGTGTGTGTGTGTGTGTGTGTGTGTGTGTGTGTGTGTGTGTGTGTGTGTGTGTGTGTGTGTGTGTGTGTGTGTGTGTGTGTGTGTGTGTGTGTGTGTGTGTGTGTGTGTGTGTGTGTAATTGAAATGAAAAAAGAGTTCTTGTAAATTCTCCACATAATGACACACAATCCCTCCCCAAATAGATATCTACTACCACATCAATAAATAATTCCTTTTAATAATACTTCAATATGCTGAATCTACACAAAATTCTCTTCACTTGGTCTCTAGCTGAATTTTTTCTTCTTCTTCTATAAATTGTCTCATGAACATGAAGTCCTTGAAATGTGAACAAAATAAGGATGATCTTGTGCAAAAAACAATTAATTTGTCACAGTAGACAGTGTTCCAGTCATGCTGTGTTTGTTTCTCAATTCTTCATCAGCATTCATCACTGAAGTGCTGCCTTCTACTGCTTCTAGTGCTGTTTCTGCTGAAAAAAATAAATTCATTGTATTACAACAACAATAACCAAGAGAATCCTGCAGTAACAGACACTGTTTTAAGTCCTACTGGTATGATTATTATCACCATTGCTGTTGCGGTTACTACTACTGCTAAACTTATGTTCTTCAAACAGCAAAATAAATATGCAAATTTCAATCACTGCATTATTAGTACTTTCTCTACATGTTTTTGTAAGTTTTTCCTATTTCCATATATAAAAGGGGTAACTTTTTCAATACTGATGCTACACTATTTGGTTAAAGTTGAAAATTTTGTTTGTCTTTGCAGTTAAGAATAAGGTTATCCTAAGGAATTGCAGTCTTTCAGAGTTAATTATAGTTTATGACAACATGAATAAAAAAAAAACACCAAGAGTGAACTCACAAAAAAGAAAGAAAACTACTTATTTGCTCAAATAAAACAAAACTAAAAAGTGGACAGAAATAAAAGTCGACCCTCCCAACACAACAACACTTGCAACGTTCCCGACCTGCTTCCCCCTCCTTAGGCTTCTCCGCACTGGCCTGGGACTCCGTAGCTTCGATGGCAGCGTCTGTGAACGACTCCTCCCCAGGGCCAGCATTGTTGTTGTTGGCTGTGAACGATGACCACAGGTTCGTGATGGCACCTTTAGCTGATGTCAGAGCTCCTCCTGTTAAGAAAAAGAGGAAAGTGTATTAGGCTTTTGTGAATGATTTAAGGAGAATGTAGTAATAAGAAAAGTGCTAAATCATCAATAATAAGTTTTGTGTGAATGAAAGAGTGAAAGATAGACAGAAACAAGCAAAAAAGTTACAAGGAAAATCTTTTTCAAACGGATTATATATTCAATATTCAAATAATTAAACTTACCAACAGCCTCCCTGGTTTTAACAACTGCTGTGCCTGTTGTAGCAAGTGTCTGGTTTATTCGTCTTGCTTTGTCCAGGCCTTGGATTGTGCTGCAAGAGAATGTGAGGGATATATGTGATGTTTTCGGATCATATTATGATTAATGTAATATTCCTCCAACAATATATCTGCTGATTATAAGAAAGAAAGAAAGAAGAAAGAAAAAAGAAAAAATGAAAGAAAAAAAAATCTCAATTCTAAGTGTATATGAATTGTCAATGATACCCAAAACAATTTCTATTCAACACTTAACTATACATGTACTCACTGTGACAATCTAATTCTCATGTCGGTCATGGACAGGTTACCAGCATGAGGGTGCCCAGGCATCAGCTCCATCAACGTTGGGTATGTGCCCGATGCAATCCACACCCGGTAGTTGTGACTCCTCTTCCAGGCGGTTACAAAGCTGCTGTTGAAGACCTCATGTTCGCGAGAGCCCTCTGGAGATGATGATAATGTTTAGTGTATCATACTTATGCACATTAGATACTCACTATTTAGCCAATCCATTTTTTCCATTTTATCATTTGTGATCCCACTTTAATTCTGTATCTATCACTGAGAGCTAGAATTTTTGACAAAGCATAGTTATTCTTTTTTACAATAATAACTAAACTAATTCTAATCCACAGAGACCTTCAACCTAGACAAATTTAAGAGTACAGGAACACCTGTCCTAAAACCAACCCTTTGAATATGGGTCTATCAAAGAATATATGCCAATCTCATTCTTATTCAATAACTGCCAACAGTCAGTATATCATAATCCAACAACAAAAGACCCCCAAAACACATCACTATTCCAAAGGAAAACCTTGACAAAAAAAGGGAAAACTTCAATTCTCCTCCGACATACCGGTGCACACGGACGACCGCAGGAGTGAGAGGAGATAGACCTTGAACTGGTAGCGCAGCCACTCTTCCCCCCCCACCCAGCCAACCCCCTCCAAGAACACGTCGGGGTGGTTGCTTATCGGAGATATGTCGTTGGGGGACTTAGTGTTCAGGGTTGCGCTCACAGCTTCAACCTTTCGGAATTGAGATGTTAGGAAAGGGAAGTTGGAAAAACTTGTTGTTTAAAAGAAAATTTGGTATGGGGTGAAGTGATAGGAGAACTATATATAACAGTATAAATCTTGACTTGCATATGCCTCTACATACACAATGACTCAGATACAAATACAAAGACATACATAAATACAAATATACAAAAACACTTCCAAAAATACACAAAGACACACACACACACACAGACACTCACTCACTCTCTCTCTCTCTCTCTCTCTCTCTCTCTCTCTCTCTCACTCTCTCTCTCACTCACTCACTCACTCACTCACTCACTCACTCACTCACTCACTCACTCACTCACTCACTCACTCACTCACTCACTCACTCACTCACTCACTCTCACTCACTCACTCACTCTCTCTCTCTCTCTCTCTCTCTCTCTCTCTCTCTCTCTCTCTCTCTCACTCACTCACTCACTCACTCACTCACTCACTCACTCACTCACTCACTCTCTCACTCACTCACTCTCTCACTCACTATCTCTCTCACTCACTATCTCTCTCACTCACTATCTCACTCTCTCACTCACTCACTCACTCACTCACTCACTCACTCACTCACTCACTCACTCTCTCACTCACTCACTCTCTCACTCACTCACTCTCTCACTCACTCACTCTCTCACTCACTCACTCTCTCACTCACTCACTCTCTCACTCACTCACTCTCTCACTCACTCACTCACTCACTCTCATACTCTCACTCTCTCATTCACTCACAAAATATCATATAAAAAAATTACTTGGCGAACTATATTTTCAGCAAAGCGCAAATCTTCTGTGGAGAGGCTTAATTGCCGTTTCAGCTCTGGATCTGGAATTTCTATCTTGCCTTCATCGAGCTGTGAAAGGAGAGAAAAGATGATGAAGAGTAAGCAATACAAATAACCATAGAAACACTAAATAACAACACATTGTTTATTATATTCAAATCAAATATAAATCAGGGTTTAGTGGAATATGATGAGAGAGGACCTCACCTGTACGAGCACATCATACAGATGCTTCTTGTGCACGAAGAGAGCATTGGAAGCTCCCACAAGGAAAGCTCTGGAAGTCGGAGCAGTCAGCACATCTAGGTATTGCAGAGAGAGGTAAGGGTGGAGCAAGTTGCCCTGGAATCAAGAGGCTTTCATTTATTTTTCTGTGTATGCTCGTGCTAAAGTAGGAGACAGTTCGACGTATAAGAAATAGTATTATTATTATTACTATTATCATTGCTATCATTATCATTATTATTATTTGGTGGGGGCATGAATATACAACAAGGCAGTAACAAGACAACCAAACAGAGATTCATAATCATCATCATCAATTACCTTTGTGAATATCTCCAAGGGCAAGCCACAGTCGGAGGAGATGAGAGAAGCAAATTTCTCCGGAGGTGTCTGCAGGGGCATCGGGGGGACTTCTGGCTCCGAGGGGAACTGTTCCTGGCCCAACGACACCCCGGAGGTTGGCGAGACCGGTATGTCGTCGCCCGGCTCACTTGGAGAGGGGTTCGGAGTTGCTGTTGAAGCTGAGAAGAGGAGAGAAAGAGAAAGAGAGAGAGTGTTATTATGCTGTTGCAAAAAATGCATTTGATTTGATGGATTACACATGGGAGGGAGACTAAGAGTGGGAAACTGATGACACCCAAAGCTCTTATATAAAGTCTGCAACTCCTCATGATTAATGATGCCAATACTTTCAAATGAATCAATACAATAAATATCATCAAAAATTGATATATTCATCCAATACGTTGAAAGAGAATATAACTAAAAAACAAGTAATTAAATTTAAAAGATCATTGATAAGGGGCTTCACAGTTAGGAGATATCATTACAACATGATATTTTAACTGTGCTTTTCATTTTCATACCTAGACCGAAAGTGATAAATTGATTTTGAGTTTGCATTAATTCTCACATGAAGCTACTTTCTGTTAATATAACTGCATTCACATCATATTTATTTCTGTACCTAGCTGTTTTTTAACTGTTTGGCAGCACATTAGGTTAAGCAGAAAGAAAAATAAGTACATTCAAAACAAATAGAAACTGTTGGTTGATGGGTATTTTGCTTCCATGTTAAAGGTCCAAATCACAACAAAGGTTCTGCTGTATTTATAAGATAGATATAGAGTTATTAATTACACCATATAGATATGCTTACAGCCTCATGTATCTCATGTGTATTTTCTACCAAAGAAAAAAGAAAGAAGAAAGAAAGAAAGAGATTCAAAATAAAACACAAAGGCTAATACACTTCAAGCCAGCCATTCAAATCATGAGCTTTCAACATAATAAGCACTGCTTGGGTTTCACAATCTCTTGTACAATGCATGGCAACCTTGCATGATTCTCTGCTGTAAGTCAAGCCTCCATTATTGACTGGCTGTCTTTCTTTATCAAACACGTAAGCAGGCAGAGGCATTGCCAGAGAAACACAGTTAAAAACAGAAAAGAAGAAGGAAAAAGCTCTTTCCCGTATTTTGGCACTAGTGCTTTTCCTCTTTCATGGAAATACTTAAGTCAAAAAGAAAGTATTTCACGACAAAATTATGCACTCTAGTAATCTCATGGGATTGGAGGCTTGTTAGCATGTTAGTCCTTTCTGGGGAAAAGATAAAATGAAATGATCAATTGAAAATAACTCATATAATCATCATTCTTCTGATCAACTCAATTTACACAAGTACTAATTCCAAGCCGGAGGGGGAATTGCCATCATAGACTACAGAACAAAGTTTGCCAAGAAAACTAATCACAAGGGACTGGCTAATACCTAATCTCTGCCAAAAAATCTCAATCTTCAGGGACCATATTCGCATCTCTTTGTCTCCTATGTACATGGATTTCCCTTTGGGATTTTGCTTCATCTTTATCCACATTTATCTTTATCCACATAATGACCATATGACCATTGTAAAAATAAAATACATGAAACATAAAAAAAATATATAATACCTGCATCTAAATAATAGCAACTTTTCCATCATGTTCTAAACAATTATTTTGATTTCAACAACATCTTGACTTAACATTTATTTACATTTCTTTTCCATGATATAATTTAACAAAACCTATGTTATTTGTTTGTATTTCATAAATAAAAATCCTTTAGTTATTATCTGTAAATTTGTAGTTCTCAAATTAAAGACAAATAAAAAGTGCTTTCTATCTAGAGTAGTGTAAAATTATGGTTTGTACCTCAGGTCCCTTTTCCACTTCTGCACATCAAAAATAAGCATCAATCTCTCGATGAAAATCTTTTATACAAATTGCACTCCAATTAAAGGAGTAAAAGTTAACTTATCTTAGGGATAAAGGAAGGAAGAAAAGAAAGCATAGATAAAAAGAATGAGAGAAAGATGTTGGCTAACCATTCACTGTCAATCTTGACTATTTCCCTATTCTATTGCAAAAATCACTGCTCAAGCATGGTAAAGTTTAGTTATTTAAATATAAAGAATGTAAAGTTCAGAGCTACTCAAGTATGCAGAGGGGCTAAATTTTTATCATTATCATTATTTCATCTTTTTCTATAGTTAGTATAATAATAAAATTGAGATTTACAATCATTTACTGAAGATACCTCCTTTACAGATTTTGGATAATGTCAAATAATAATAATAAATCATTTGGGATTTTTTTTGTGTCCTTCAAAGATTATTTGAAAGGTAAGATAGCTTTGAATTTTTTCTTTTCCCGAATATACACTATATCATATGGCTTTACAATATTTGGCTTTTATTCTTGAATAACTCTCTAATTACCCTTCTCCTATATGGATGCGATACCCTTCTCTGAGGTTATCAGTTTTTTCTTTATAGAATGGAAAAAGAAACAATCTAATTGCAAGTAATGAGGCTATGATGTAGAGAAAAAGAATCTTTTCACCTGGTTTCCACACTTCCACAAAGGAAATCCATGCTGAGTACGACATCTAGGAGTACCTTTGCCTTGATGATTCTGTAGACTTTTTACTACTACATAGGGCCATTTCTTTGACTATGTACCTACCAATACAAATAGCATCTTATTTTCTGTGATGAGCCATATCTTAACCCATTGCGCACGGGTGTCATGACATGCATGACAGCATTGATTAAGCTTAAAAGATGGGTGTCAATGCGTACATGACGCAACATTGGGATCTGCTCACAGTTGAAGTATGCACACTATCCTGAAGTATCATGGCTGTAACAGCACTAGTTTCAGATATACAAGGTTCCAAAGTCAGCCTAAACCCGCATTTTGTAAGGATTTATGGAAAAATATTGTTTGGGCTAGTCTGCACTACCCAGAGGGCAGGGAAAAAACATTCTGTCCCTCTAATTCTTAGCCGGTGCCGCTAGCATCGTAGACTTCCCGTCCTGACGGCTAGTTGGTTGTTAGGCATCCCGTCCACAATGCGTTAAGATATTCAGCATGGTTGGGCATCTGATAATGTGTGTTTCATATAATTTTCTTGACTCATGGTTTAATATTAGTCTATATATGATATGATAGATTAGCAAAGTGATATCAATAAGCAATTGGTGTGATGCCCTACATACATAACTGGAGGAATAAATAGCTTAATTTCAACAAAGGGAATAATGTGATAGGACCCTGTGAAAAATACCTGACAATAAAGAGTTATGACCTACTCAAGTTTGCTACTCAGCCAGATTCATCAGATATGCAATGAGTATTTTGCAAATACTTTAACTTTAAAATGAAAATAGTTATTATAAGCCCAACTTTATATATATATTCTATATAACAGACAATGCAATGTCAGCTTTTTGGATGGGGAACATTTACATAAACAAAAGCAGCATGTCAGCTACCTGACCAGTTGCCACTGACATTTTTTTTTTTTTTTAATCAAACTACTTCAATTACCTAAAAATAAAAAATAAATGCATATAGTACTGATAAAATGATTGTGAATACTTTACTGGATCATACTAACAAGTCTTAACCCATTCACGCCAGATGACGTGCTGACATGTTTCGTGGTTTTCGCGTCAGACGCTGGCGACGAGATATTTGGTCAAGACCGGCGCTTGGAGTGAGTGAGCAGACAGCCCAGGCTCACAGCTAGTGCGCCCGAGAATCCCGAGGCATGAAGCTTATGCGTTCAAAAACCCCAGCACTCTGACCATTCACAGCCGGAATCGCCCCAGCGTGAATGGGTTAAAGAAGT
>NW_028234420.1:18290999-18293499 GCF_977035675.1 Penaeus japonicus
TTTATTTTTAGAACTATATAACAAGTCAGTTTTCCTTCATTTTCACAGCCACCTCCAACAGATATGGAATGAACTCTGTAATGCATTTCATCTAAATCCATTTAATTGTATCATCAAAAGCTCATACACCAAAAGAATTGAGAAACACTTTTCTAGCCTTGATTTCCACTGATGAAAGTAATCACAAAAAGAGATTCAACGCAGTGATACAATAACTCTGAAAATTGATAATATATGTGAAGAGACATATCAATAATTCAGCTGCTAGTGCTTATGATAACCATCAATTAAAATATCTGTGATATTGTGGAATGTGAAGCAGTTTGCAATATATAAAAAAAAGCAAGAGCACAATCTGAAAATAGTGTCAAGTAAATAATTAAAAAAGACCATACCAGTGTTAGTTTTCAACTATAAAAGGATATAAGAGTGAGTGTTATGTGATTTCAAACAAAGGCAATGCCCACCACTGTTAGAGGAAGATTGTAACTAAAAAAGCCTTGACATAATACCACAGCTTGCCAACTCTACAGATACCAATTCTGTGGAACTCTACAGCTCCCCACAATCACACTCACTCACTCACTCACTCCCTCACTCACTCACTCACTCACTCACTCACTCACTCACTCACTCACTCACTCACTCACTCACTCACTCACTCACTCACTCACTCACGCACTCACTCACTCACTCACTCACTCACTCACTCACTCACTCACTCACTCACTCACTCACTCACTCACTCACTCACTCACTCACTCACTCACTCACTCACTCACTCACTCACTCACTCACTCACTCACTCACTCACTCACTCACCCACTCACTCACTCACTCACTCACTCACTCACTCACTCACTCACTCACTCACTCACTCACTCACTCACTCACTCACTCACTCACTCACTCACTCACTCACTCACTCACTCACTCACTCACTCACTCACTCACTCACTCACTCACTCACTCACTCACTCACTCACTCACTCACTCACTCACTCACTCACTCACTCACTCACTCACTCACTCACTCACTCACTCACTCACTCACTCACTCACACACTCTCTCTTACACACTCACGCACGCACTCACTCACTCACTCACTCACTCACTCACTCACTCACTCACTCACTCACTCACTCACTCACTCACTCACTCACTCACTCACTCACGCACTCACTCACGCACTCACTCACTCACTCACTCACTCACTCACTCACTCACTCACTCACTCACTCACTCACTCACTCACTCACTCACTCACTCACTCACTCACTCACTCACTCACTCACTCACTCACTCACTCACTCACTCACTCACTCACTCACTCACTCACTCACTCACTCACTCACTCACTCACTCACTCACTCACTCACTCACTCACTCACTCACTCACTCACTCACTCACTCACTCACTCACTCACTCACTCACTCACTCACTCACTCACTCACTCACTCACTCACTCACTCACTCACTCACTCACTCACTCACTCACTCACTCACTCACTCACTCACTCACTCACTCACTCACTCACTCACTCACTCACTCACTCACTCACTCACTCACTCACTCACTCACTCACTCACTCACTCACTCACTCACTCACTCACTCACTCACTCACTCACTCACTCACTCACTCACTCACTCACTCACTCACTCACTCACTCACTCACTCACTCACTCACTCACTCACTCACTCACTCACTCACTCACTCACTCACTCACTCACTCACTCACTCACTCACTCACTCACTCACTCACTCACTCACTCACTCACTCACTCACTCACTCACTCACTCACTCACTCACTCACTCACTCACTCACTCACTCACTCACTCACTCACTCACTCACTCACTCACTCACTCACTCACTCACTCACTCACTCACTCACTCACTCACTCACTCACTCACTCACTCACTCACTCACTCACTCACTCACTCACTCACTCACTCACTCACTCACTCACTCACTCACTCACTCACTCACTCACTCACTCACTCACTCACTCACTCACTCACTCACTCACTCACTCACTCACTCACTCACTCACTCACTCACTCACTCACTCACTCACTCACTCACTCACTCACTCACTCACTCACTCACTCACTCACTCACTCACTCACTCACTCACTCACTCACTCACTCACTCACTCACTCACTCACTCACTCACTCACTCACTCACTCACTCACTCACTCACTCACTCACTCACTCACTCACTCACTCACTCACTCACTCACTCACTCACTCACTCACTCACTCACTCACTCACTCACTCACTCACTCACTCACTCACTCACTCACTCACTCACTCACTCACTCACTCACTCACTCACTCACTCACTCACTCACTCACTCACTCACTCACTCACTCACTCACTCACTCACTCACTCACTCACTCACTCACTCACTCACTCACTCACTCACTCACTCACTCACTCACTCACTCACTCACTCACTCACTCACTCACTCACTCACTCACTCAC
>NW_028234420.1:18298499-18303499 GCF_977035675.1 Penaeus japonicus
CCACCATACGGTAATCCTGCATCCAGGAGCCTATACATCTTGCCTTACTGTTGCACAAAACAGACAAACACTACAACCGCCACATTGATTAACCCATTTAAGTCAGATGTTGTGATATCATGTCAAGGGAATATTTCTCTCCCATCGGATGATCTCATGTAATGATCTCTCCCTCTAAACACACATTTACATCATTATGTACATATATACTCACAGGAGACTGATTTGTATAGATGTAAACAAATACAAAATCCTCAAAATATCACCCTGTTGAATGGGGCGAGATTAGGCACAAATAAGCCCCAGCATGAATGGGTTAATCCACCAAAACCATCTCAAATTACACAAACCTTTCCTCTCTCACAGCTGCAACTTTGCTACATTGATAGAAATCTAGATATTTTTGGCCTCGTGCGCATATTTTAAGCTAATTTGTCACCTTCTTTTATTGAACTGCTAAATTTCTAAAATCAAGCAGAACCTATAATGTAAGTCTCATTCACCACCCTGCTTTCTCAAAAGTATTTAACCTATTGCCGACAGGGCTGTTTTGGCTCCAAATGGTTGAAACGCCGGGATATTTCAAACGCATAAGCCTATCACCTTGGGCTATTCGCCCACACTGGCCACGGCCAAGTGCTACGCACCCAATCACCTGGCGTACCAGCCAGGAGGATAGCAATGACAAGTTATCTCGTCCCCGGTGGCTGGTCCTGCCACTACTCAACGTGATGTCTTGTCACTCGGCATTAGCGGGTTAACACTGATCTATTGTGCAAATCTAGCAAAACTAATGAGTACTTATCGGTCCAGTATTTATGATTGCTAGAGGTATATGATAGATTTTACAATTGTAAAAACTATCATGAAATCTGTGCATGATAATGACAAGCTGATGAATATTACTTCAAGAATTACCAACTACTATGAAAAAATTTAATATATCAAAAAATGTACTCACCACTGAATTAAATCATTAACAATAAGGTTTAAAATGTTGCTACTCAAAAACAACAACCATGACTTAATTTAACTATAAATTCACAATTTTCCCTTTTGATTACACAGCTATTGGTTTTGTGGCTCTAAGATTCATGACAACTGATCAATCAAATTCAATATATCAAAATCAATAACAATTTCACAATTCAAGAACATTCAAGCAATGCTAATTAAGTAAGACTTTCCCCATTTTTTGGCAATCAATATGTTAGTATGAACATCGCAATTTTTGGTCAAAAAGGCTATTCTAAGTCCAAGATTCAAGTCCTATAGACCTATCCCCGAATGCCTCTCTACATCAAAAATCACCAACAGTTTTCATAGCACCTGAAACTAACTCCATACTGAAATCTGAGTGACAGTTCAGATCCAAAGACATAAAACACTCCTTCAAAGACCAAAATCAACCCCAAAACCCTCAACAAAAAACCCTTCACACACATACATAAACCTCAAACCTCGAAAAGGAAAACGAGGAAAGAAAGAAAAGAGAAAAACACCCCAGTGGAAATGATTAAGCCCGAGATAAAATTATCGATTTTTTTTTCACCTGCATGCCCTTCTTGTGGTGGAATCCCACCACAATGACGTGCAGGGCTATGGGATCCTTTTCCGCCTCGTTCATCTTCGCCTCTTTCACCACCGGAGGACAAACGGGCGAGGAAATTGCACTCGGAAAGTTCTCATTCACTTCATGACAATGGTGTTTACATCAGCAGAGGCGTCGCTTACGACACGAATACGCGAGCAGAGGCGGCGCCGTCATAGAAAACGGGCGAGTCTGTCATGACCCGAGGAGATATTTTTTTTAAAGGGGTGACTATGGGATTGTGGAGATTTTTTTCTTTCTTTATTTATTTGTTTATTTATTTTACTGGTGGGCATCGGTCTTGTTATAAAAAAAAGTCTATAATCTTATGTACGATCTCTCTCTTCTAAAGATCGATAATAGAGAGAGAGTGTAACCACCAGCTGCCGCCAGTTGTAACCAGCTTGCTGGCAACAGTTGTAACCCACCACTGGGAGTAGTTGTAAAGCACCCGATGCCCTAGTTTGATCCGGTGTAATAATCAGACAGATGTTCACGTGCCATGGTCTTTATTGTGGACTGTTAATACACTAGACTCCGGTCGTAGGCCAGGGGGAAAAGGCCGGAGGTCAGAGCTGTTCGCTCTTGTCTGTCTGTCTGACCTCTCTGTCTGATCTTTGGGTTCCTTGTGTGTCCTCTGAAGTACAAATCCTGAGTCAACTTTCTACGCCTAAGGCCTTCTATTAGCAAATACAGCTGCTTAGAGAAGCTGGAGCTTCGAGGTGGAAACGAACACAGGAAACAGGACATGTTAGGTCAAAACAGACTGCCAGCGATATTGCATTGAAATATATGATCAATGTCTTGGGTCACATGATGTTCAATACCAGTGCCTTACAGAGAGGGAGAGAGTGAGTGAGAGAGAGAGAGAGAGAGAGAGAGAGAGAGAGAGAGAGAGAGAGAGAGAGAGAGAGAGAGAGAGAGAGAGAGAGAGAGAGAGAGAGAGAGAGAGAGAGAGAGAGAGAGAGAGAGAGAGAGAGAGAAAGAAAGAAAGAGAGATAAAGACAGAGACATAAAGACAGAGACAGAGACAGAGATAGAGATAGAGATAGACAGAGAGAAAGAGAGAGGGGGGGAGGGAGGGAAGAAGGGAGAGAGAGAGAAAGAGAGAGAGAGAGAAGGAGAGAGTGATAGAGAGAGAGAGGGAGGGAGGGACGGAAGGAGGGAGAAAGGGAGAAAGAGAGAAAGTGAGAGAGAGAGAGAGAGAGAGAGAGAGAGAGAGAGAGAGAGAGGAGAGAGTGATAGAGATAGATAGAGAGAGAGAGAGAGAGGAGGGGAGAGAGAGCAATGTAAACACACACACACACACGTATACACCTAGAGACATTGCTAATGCACTCGCCAGGCAGTTCTCTTACACAAGCAGCTCAGAAAACTACCATCCTGCTTTTCTAACCATCAAGGAAGCATCTGAGCTGCAATCAATACGCTTTGCCACTGGAAATGACCTTGATTACAATAAATATCTTAGAATGAATGAGCTTGTCCGAGCCCTAGAAGCCTGTAGAGTAACGTCCCCAGGCCCCGAGGAGATTCGATATGAGATGATAAAGCATCTTAATTCTGATGCCATGATTAAGTGGTTTGAAGTGTACAATAATATTTGGAAACGCTAGACTTATCCAAATTCCTGGCTCTTCGCCCACATCATTCCCATATTGAAAGGATGAGGCAATCCCAGATCCGCCATTTCTTACCGCCCAATTGCGTTGACAAGTTGCTTATGCAAAGTAATCTTCTAAATTCCAGGAATTTACTAGTTGACGAGCAGTGTGGGGTCCGAAAGGGACGTCAAACTCTCGATCAGCTAGTAAAACTGGAAAGTCATATTCATGAGGCACTTGCCAAAAAGTAATTTTTTATTTCAGTCTTTTTAAATATAGAAAAAGCCTACAACATGACATGGCGACATGGCCTACTCAGAAAACTTTATGCTTTCGGATTACGTGGAAACTTACGTGGAAATTTCATATCTGACAGAACTTTTTCTATCAAAATATTTTCTGACAATGTCATTTTTTCGGACATTTTTGTTCAGGCAAACGGGGTCCCACAAGGAAATGTCTTATAACCAACATTATTTTTGTGTAATAAATGATATTTTACCATCTCCGAATCTTAAATACTCACTATATGCCGATGATTGTGCATTAAGGCAGTAATGCAGAATTCTCGGCAAATCAGATCCAAATGGCACTGGATATGATTCATAACTGGGGCCTCCGGTGGGGTTTTAAGTTTTCCATAAGAAAGAGTATTGGCGTGGTTTTTACTCAAAGGAGAAAGCCCAACATCAGGTTAGCTCTAGACAACCACCCAATACTTATTCAAAATTCTGCTAGATTTCTTGGTCTTCTCTTTGATAGCAGACTAAATTGGAAAGACCACATTGGTCAGTTAAATAATAAATATAAAAAAAACACTCAATTTATTGAAGTGCATTTCTAGACACGAATGGGGAGCTGATAGAGTCTTTACTAATGTTATATAAATCCCTGATTAGCTCTTGAGTAGATTATGGGTCAATCGTGTATGGATCGGCAGCGAGCTCAACTCTGAAAGGATTGAATGTTATGCAGAATGCTTGTTTACGCATCTGTCTTGGAGCCCTTAAAGGCTCTCGCATCTCAAACGCGGCCAGCTTGCGCGGACTTACGCCGCTAAGGTAGCCAGGCAGCCCCGTCACCCAAACGGGAATGTTTTGCGCCGTCTGTTGGGCCCACAGCACCGCGGCGGAAGGCCGCTGTGCAATAGACTCGGTGACCTCATAGATAAAGTCGGAAAGATCTCTCTACCATCGATAACATGGTTCTTCCAAATATAGCACCGTAGGAGACGCCCAATTTTTCCATCTTGGTAGACTGGCTACCATCAGCCAAAGCCACGGTGCCGGAGGCGGAGGTAATGTAGATTCGTGTCATGAACGGCCAGAAGATTGCCGAAGATCAACGGAAGGACCTCCTTTGGACTGAGATCCTCCAGTACCTCGAGGAACCCCCTTTTCTTTGGAGGAATTTGAGGTAAGCGATGGCATGCTATATCATCTGCGTCATCCTCCAGACCGTGTGATCCAACAGTTGGTGATCCCTCACACTATGAGGGATGAGGTAATGAGATCGGTACCTACTCGCGTCTGAGAGGCCAGTATTATTTTCCCTAGATGTTGCAAGGAGTAAAGAAGTTTGTAGCAGCTTGCCCCCAATGTCAACGGCGAAAAGGAGTTGCGGTTTGAAGGGCCAAATTAAGTTCAGCCCCAGAGGTGACACAGGTTTGCAAGGTTCTCGGAATGGTTACCGTTATGTTCTGGTAATCATAGAACATCTTACCAGGTACTTGCAGTTGATACCTCTACAAAGTAAGGATGCAGAAACGGTAGCTAATGCATTCATGGAAAAGTATTTGACTCTTT
>NW_028234420.1:18310999-18313499 GCF_977035675.1 Penaeus japonicus
ACGACAACTTTCCATAGCGATGACGCAAATTGTCGTCGCTAAGTGTTGGTTCTCTCTGCGTGGGTGTTAGTGCCTCCTTGTCCTCGTCCCCATTGCTTGCCAGAAGAGGCCACTCGAAGCACACCTGTGTCTGTGACCGAGCCATTGCAACTCGACTAAACTAGACATCCATCAGTCATCATCAACCACGGATTTTTTCCCCTTTTTATCTTTTTTTTTTCTTTTTTTTTTACATTTGGAGGTTGGGGGAGGAAGGGAATTTTTTTTTTATCTGTTACGAGAGTCTTTTACATTTGTATTTGTATTTGTTTTTCCTTATATCCTTCTCATTCATGTTTTTTTTTTTCTTTATTTTCCTATCTATTGTTCTATCTTTCTTGCAGTTACTAGAAAATATTTGTCACTTATTGCCTTGCTTATCTTTGTGCATTGATGTGTACATTGTTTGCAATTATCTGTCTAGGCTGCGATTGCTGTGGAAGCTGCTGCTGCATGACCATGGAGGGCGGCTGCGAGAGGGGCGCCTGGAACTGCGGGGGCTGGAACTGCGCTGGAGGGGGGGAGAAGCCACCTATGGGGGGAGGGAGAGGGAGAGAGAAAAAGGTTTGTTAGAATGCAGTATGGGTCCTCCACAAACAGTTATTTTGGTTTATGGATATTGTTGCTGCTACAACTAGTACTACTGCTAATACAACTGCTGCTGTTGCTATTAGTATTACTGATACTGATACTACTACTACTACTGTTGCTACTACTACTAGCAATACTGCTACTAGAACTGCTGCTACTGCTATTACTATTACTACTACTACTTCTACTACTGTTGCTACTACTACTAGTATTGCTGCTGCTATTACTATTACTGCTACTACTAGTACTGCTGCTATTAGTACTACTGCTGTTGCTACTACTAATAGTACTACTAATACTGTTGCTACTAGTACTACTGCTGCTACGACTACTGATACTACTATTGCTAATACTAATAAATATTATGATAATAGTAATTATAATCAGAGGTGGCACAAATAATAATAACGATTGTAGAATTCCTAATAATAACATTAAAGCTGAAAAAAGCATCATCAACAACAACACGAGATCATATATATATATATATATATATATATATATATACATATATATATATATATATATATATATATATATATATATATATATACATATATATATATATATATATATATATATATATATATATATATATATATATATATATATATATATATATACATATATATATATATACATATATATATATATACATATATATATATATTATATATATATATATATACATATATATATATATATATATATATATATATATATGTATATATATATATATATATACATATATATATATATATATATATATATATATATATATATATATATATATATAACAACATATAAAAAGTTACAGTTACATCATCATTACTGACAAAAAAATTGTAAGAACACTAATACTAAAAAGGAGGAGGAGGAGGAGGAGGAGGAGGAGGAGGAGTAGGAGTAGGAGTAGGAGAAGGAGGAGAAGGAGGAGGAAAAGGAGGTGGAAAAGGAGGAGGAAGAAGAGAATAAGAAGCAGAGGGAGGAGGAGATGGAAAAGGAAAAGGATAAAGTAGAAGAAAGAGGAATAAAAAAAGGAAGAGGAGGTAGAGAAAGAGGTTAAGGAAAAGGAAGAAAAAGAGAAAAAAGAGACAGAGGAGGAGAAAAAAACATAACCATATTAATAATAATAATAATAATAATAATAATAGAAAATGAATAAGTAATAATAATAATAATAATAATAATATAAAATAAATAAGTAATAATAATAATAATAATAATAATAATAATAATAATAATAAAATTAAAAAAAAAAAAATAATAATAATAATAATAAAATAATATAAAAAACAATAACAGCAACAACAATAATGATAATAACAAGAACAATAACAATCATTACCATCACCAAAATAAAAATACCAACAACAATAACAACAAACAATAACAAAAACCCATCGCTATCCGCAAGAGCAGACAAGCCCCATCAAGCCCCATCGCCGCATAGGCCTACCAACCTGAAGGCGACGTTGACAATTTATCCTGAGTTGACATCTTTGAGAAGGCAGCCAGCGCATCTGGGAAGGCGGGGGGCGTGGCGGGCGTGTTGGCCGGTGTGCACAGCTGTTGGAGGGGGAGGAGCAAGTTAGTCATTCAGGTTTAGTTGTAACAAATACATGAATATAATTGGAATGGGCGGGCGAGTGGGTAGGTGGGTAGGTAGGTAGGTAGGTAGGTAGGTAGGTAGGTAGGTAGGTAGGTAGGTAGGTAGGTGGGTGGGTGGGTGGGTGGGTGGGTGAGTGAGTGAGTGAGTGAGTGAGTGAGTGAGTGAGTGAGTGAGTGAGTGAGTGAGTGAGTGAGTGGGTGGGTGGGTGGGTGGGTGAGTGAGTGAGTGAGTGAGTGAGTGAGTGAGTGAGTGAGTGAG
>NW_028234420.1:18322046-18324546 GCF_977035675.1 Penaeus japonicus
ATCCGTCTGGTTAATGAATTTGTCTCCCGTTTTTCCCCGATTGGGAGAAGAGAAAAAAGAGAAAAGAAAAAGAGGCGAAGAGTGTAACAACAGCAACAATAATAATAATAATAATAATAATAATACGAATGAGGAGGAGGAGATAGTCAAAAGGAGGAGAACAGTACGGAAAACGAACCACACAAAGAGGAAAAATGCTGCATCCCATAAACTTCCTAGAACGCCCCTCTGTCCACAAATCCTTAAATCTTCCCTTCTCCCTCACGCCCATCTAAGGCCCCTCCCCCCTCCCCCCACCCTCCCCTCCGCCCTCAAACACAGACCTCGTCCATAGACCTACACGACAAGAGACGAGAGAAATCCAAGAGTAAGAACTCGAAGTGAAATAAGTTCACTCGACCAAAACAAAACAGTACGAAATCAAATGGAATAAAAATCCGCATACATGTCACTAAAATAATCTCAATAAACATATAAGTAAAAGATAATAAGCCACACACAACATAAATCAACAAACAAATAAGAAGAGTAAGTCACACGATCTCCTCGAAAACGTTCCTTGGAAAAAAACAAAAAACGTTTGCCTGTCGCCCCAAGAACGTTCACACTCGCCCACATTTTCCCCCCTCGAGAAATCAGTTGTTGACTACATCGGGGAACAAACTTTCTCGCCGCAATTGACTTTCTTTCCTCGTGATATAATAAGAAACCAGAGTTGAGGGAAAATGCAATAAACAACAATAATGTCAACAATTAAAAAAATTGTAGTATTGAAAGTAGCAGTAGTAGTAATGGTGTTGGTAACGAAAAAAATAATAATAAAGAGCAATAGTGCGAGGAATACATACAAAGGTAGCACCACGAATAACATTTGTATTATCAAAGGCGGCTACTGAGAATAAAACCTAATAATAACACTAATAATGACTAAGCAAAACATGTTCTCCTTGGTGTAGTTCAATACTTAACATTCCGTTTCATATTATGTGCTCGCACGCTCACACAGCTTAGTTTCAACTTCACGGAAGTCACTTTGTTCACCACATCCATAGGCAATCGGCAAACGTGGCACAGCATGGCACTCCAGCGGAACACAGATATCAGCATGACGTCCCACCGGAATCTGGCACAGCATGGCACTCCACTAAAACATAACACTATATAACACTACACTTGGACACGGCACAGCATGACACACAAAAACTAGTACATACTAATGTGCCCTCCTTTGGATAAGGCAAAAAAGATGGGCCTCCCCACAAACAGGACAAGACATGCCCCCCCCCCCCATAAAAGCACACAGTCATGCCATCACACGGGCATACCTCATAAACACGACACTCCTTCACAAACCCAACCCAACATGACTCTCCTCAGGGCCACCCCACACAAACACCTCGACCTTGGCCGCACTTCCTCTAACACTAAGAAAACCAATTCACACAAGCAGTCTCCTTTGCATTATGAATGTGTGCTGCTCGTAGCATTCGTGGGCGCCGAGTACCCTTGCTTATTACTCTTTTGAAAGGAGAATCACTACTTTCGGAGCTCATGACGGTGATGTTGGCAGGAAATAAGGGGAATGGCTGGGGCGGGCGGGGGACAAAACGAGGGGAGAGAAGGGTGATGAAAGGAAGAGAAGAAAGGAAGGAGGGGGAGAGAAGGGGTGAGGAGGGAGAGAGAGGGGTAGAGGAAGGGAAGAGAAATGAAGAGAGAGGTAGAGGAGAGAAAGAGAAGGGTTGAGGTGGGGTAGAGGAGAGGAAGAGAGGGGTAGAGGAGGGGAAGAGATGGGTAGAGGAGAGGAAGAGAGGGGTAGAGGAGGGGTTGAGTAGGGGAAGAGAGGAGAAGGGAGGGGTAGAGGGGAAGAAAGGGGAAGGGAGGGGTAGAGAAGGGGGTGAGGAGGGGGCGAGAAGGGGTAGAGAAGGGGAAGAGGAGGGAGAGAGAGAGAGGAGGCAAGGAGGGGGAGAGATTAGGCGAGGAGAGGAGGGGAGGGGAGGGGAGGGGGGAGACTTTCAGCCGGGCAAGTGGGGGTAACTCCGTACACGGTCAACACGAGTCGAAGAGATACACATGCAACCGCTCTCCCCTCCTCCGTACCCCTGGTCTCCTCTTCCCCGACTCCCCCACCCGTCACCCCCACCCCCACCCCCACCCCCACCCCCAACTCTCTCTCTCTCTCTCTCTCTCTCTCTCTCTCTCTCTCTCTCTCTCTCTCTCCTATGTTACCTCATCTTTTTGAGATGTACGTAATCACTTGTCTCAAGAAACTCGTCAAAGTCAAAGTCAAAGTCAAAGTCAAAGTCTCTCTCTCTCTCTCTCTCTCCCTCCCTCCCTCCCTCTCTCTCTCTCTCTCTTTCTCTCTCTTTCTTTCTCTCTCTTTCTTTTTCTCTCTCTCTTTCTTTCTCTTTTTCTCTTTCTCTCTCTTTCTTTCTCTTTTTCTCTTTCTCTCTCTTTCTTTCTTTCTTTCTTTCTTTCTTTCTTTCTTTCTTTCTTTCTTTCT
>NW_028234420.1:18329546-18332046 GCF_977035675.1 Penaeus japonicus
GCAGCGAGACAGTGCCGAGACTAAGTGTAGGTCAGCTTTACCAGCATTCCTCTATACGAAACCACATGCCTTGGGTCAGCTGTTAGCGTCGTCTTAACACACTGGTATGTACTTGTCGCTCGCGCTCCTGCTCTCGCTCTCCCAATAAGCATCGACCCTCACCGACTCCCATCTCACAGACATACGTACATACATATATACATACATACATGCATACATACATACAAGCAGACATACATACATACATACATACATACATATATACATACATGCATACAGACAGACATACATACATGCAGACATACATACATACATGCATACATCGCACGCATACACATGCACGCACGCACGCACGCACATACACACAGAGGCATGAGTATGGGTATGGGTATGGGTAGAGTGTAGGAGTAGGTGCGAGGTGTAAAAATAGGTATATGTATTTATATATGTGTATATATTTGTTCAGGTGTTACAGGTATGGGTATAGGGTACAGGTATGGGTACAATTGTGGGTATAGGTATGGGTATAGGTATGAGTACAGGTATGGGTACAGGTATGGGTACAGTTATGGGTACAGGTGGGGGTAAAAGTATAGGTAAAGGTGTAGGTAAAGGTACAGTGCATGAGTGGCTGCGTGCGTGCGCCTTGTGTATGTGTTTGTCACCCAAAATATATTCTCCTCAGATTAGTTCACGCCAATCAGCTGTTACACACCGTCAGAATTTCACAAACTGATCTGGCTGATTGTGTGAAAGCGGATAGATAAGATAAGAGAGGCAAAGCTTGGTAAAATGGTTGGTAGAATTGTTGGTTGGCTGGTGGGGAGAGAGAGGGAGAAGATGGAGGGAGGGAGAGAGAGCGAGAGGCAAGGGGAGGGAGAAAGAGAAGGAAAGGGAGAGAGGGCAAGAGGCAAGGAGAGGGCGAGAGGGCAAGAGGCAAGGAGAGGGCGAGTGGGCAAGAGGCAAAGAAAGGCCGAGAGAGCAAGAAAGAGAGAGAGCGCGAGAGGGCGAGAGGAGAGCACATTCAGCACGCCGCCACCATGTCATAGCCGTTACGTAACACTCACGCAACGCGATACGCCAGCGATCGAGGCTTTCATCCTACGCTTGCTCTAGGTTGTCACAGGAAATCCCTTTAGGAATTTCTTCATCCTTGGACAAGGATATCCCTCCCTCCGCACCCTTTCACCCCCCCCTCTCTATCCTACCCCCCTACCCATTGGGACTATCCTATTCTCATTTACCTATCCATCCTATCCTTCCTCATTCTGCTATCCACCCGACCCCTGACCCCTACCCCCTACCCTTTATTCCAAGCCAATCCCCTTATCCACTCCATCCGTACCCTACCCACAACCCCATTCCTACCTCCTTCCCCGTACCCAATCCCAACCTCTCTCACCTCCTATCCCGTACCCAATCCACCCTCCTATCCCCTCACCCAATCCACACCACCAATCCCCTTACCCCACCCCACCCTACCTTGACCCTACCCCTTCCCCCCACCACCTCACGCCTCCTTGAGTTCTCGCTATGCACAACAATCGCACACCTAAGAGAGGATTGGAAATACTTATCCCTTTTTACCCACGACAGCCGAGAAGGTCACGCGCGCTGCCGAACGCAAAACAAACAGTAGGGGATGGGGATGGGGATGGGGATGGGGATGGGGACGGGGATGGGGATGGGGAGGGGGATGGGAATGGGGATGGGGATGGGAAGGGGAGGGGGAAGGGGAAGATAAAGAGGAAGGAGGAAAGGAAGAAGAAGGGAAAGGAGAAGAGGAAGAAGGGAAAGGGAAAGGGGAAGGGGAAGGGGAAGGGGAAAGGGAACAGGAAGGGGGAATCGGGGAAGGGGAACAGAAAGGTAAGGGAACGGGGAACGGGGAAGGTGAAGAAGGGGGAGGGGAAAGGGAAGAGGAAGAGGAACGGGGAAGGGGAAGAAGAGGAAAGGGAAGAGATAGAGGAAAAGGGAAGAGGAAAGGGAAGGGAACGGGCAGGGGAAAGGGAAGGGGAAGGGGAAGGGGAAGGGGAAGGGGAAGGGGAAGGGGAAGGGGAAGGGGAAGAGGAAGGGGAAGGGAACGGGCAGGGGAAGGTGAAGGTGAAGGTGAAGGTGAAGGTGAAGGTGAAGGTGAAGGTGAAGGTGAAGGGGAAGGGGAAGGGGAAGGGGAAGGGGAGAGGGATGGGGAATGGGAAAGAGAATAGGTAAGGAAAGATGAAGGAGTAGGGGAAGGGGAAGAGGATGGTAAAGGAGAAAGGGAGGAGGGAGAGAGGGGGGAGGCATTCACAACGACAAAACTAAAAGACAAAAACAACGTCAGCAGATATGCATACACACGACAAAACAAACAAAGGGATGGGGGAGGAGAAGGGAAGGAGAAGAAGGAGAAGAAGGAGAAGAAGGGGAAGAAGGAGAAGAAGGAGAAGAGGGGGAAGATGGAGAAGAAGGAGAAGAAGGAGAAGAAGGAGAAGAAGGAGAAGAGGGGGAAGAAGGAGAAGAA
>NW_028234420.1:18342046-18347046 GCF_977035675.1 Penaeus japonicus
CATTCCCCTCAATAATAATTAGATATAATGTAATATATAAAACTCCAAGGCAGAAAATAGCAAGATAAGGAGCTTCCTTCAGTATAACAATGAATACAGACTGAAAGTAAGTTATTAATGAGGTATGTCAGGTTAGGTTGGGTTAAGCTTCCTACACAGCCATGCTTATGTCCAATAAGAAGCTCAGAATGAATGGAATCAAACAATAAACATTTTTAAACAATATACTGGTATTTTCTGGCACGGAGAATCTTCACTCACTCAAATCAGTAATAATGATTTGTCTACCTCTTTGCCAATTATCATCATATAAGTCCACGTTTAAGCAATATCTTGCCAAATGTAAGCGAGAAGGTGGTTTTTGCCTTTTACAGAGCACGAAGATTGGTTTCTTCATGCAGTCTAACACTAAACATTATATTAAGTTAACCTTTCCACTATGGGCATTTATCACAGGGGCTGGGTAACTTACGCACACCATTTTTTTGTTCAAAATACAAGCAAATTATTCCTACAGTTGCGTAACTAAGACATGATAACAAATGCTATTTAGTACCACTTTGCAAATATATCATTCAAAGACTCACATATCATACCATTAGTCCAGAAAATAACAAAAAGCAAAACATCTTGAGATACCCAGTCCAAGCTGAACATCTTAAAATGTGGCCCATCTCAGAAGGGTTAATACTTGAAAATTCACATCTTTAACAAACCTGAAATTTATCTCCTAATCTAATCAAACAACTAACACTCTATCCTCAAACCAGGAAGGCATCTAGTCCTCAAATCTACTTTCAAATCGCAAACTTCATAATTTTCATCTTCCCTAACCTTAAGGATGAACACTAACTTTCTCATATATAATCACTTAATGCTTAGGATGACAGTCAGTCTTCTAATCTAATCCATTGCCGAGGGTCAAAATTATTATCATTACTATCATTATCATTATCAAGATCACCAGCACTACCATTATCATTACCCTAATTATAATAATGATAATAATAATAATAATAAAGATAATAAAAATAATAATGATAATAAGTATAATAATAATAATAATAATAATAATAATAATAATAATAATAACAATAACAAAACAACAACAATAGTAATAATAATAATAATAATAACAATAATAATAACAATAACAATAACAATAATAATAATATTCATAATAACATTGACAATAATCATAACAACAATAACTGTAACAAAACTAATAACAAGGTTTATAACAAGGTTTAGGCAGACTTTGGAAGGCTTCAGCTTCAGAACTATTACCATAAGAGCCATAAAACTCAATGCACCATTAGTGTGGAGAACATAGAGTAGCCTACATTGTCATGGTATGTATAGGTGCTATCTGAAACCTATCCTGGTTTTATTCATGTCATGTATAGATGTGATGCCATCTGACATCACAGGGTTAAATTAATCTAAGTTTATACCAAGGACGGACAGGGACTATACGTAACCTTCTAACATAACACCGAGGACCATTCCCAACATAATAATCTACCTAAAGCTAGGTGCTATAAATATGCCCCAATACCGAAGACGGAAATTCACTTTCTGATATCTTAAAGGGTAAATTGATATCATGCATGCTGAGTCAGGAAGTACTGCTGGTATTTTGAGACTCCACTTATAAATTTACAGAATATCTATAGAAGTGTATATATGGAAAAGCTAGTACTTGTCCTTCAAAATATTTATTGACATATAGGAGTAGCCCAAACAGTAAAACTAGTATATCTTTGATCTGCTTATAGTTTCACCATTATTTGGGGGACCAGAGCTACTAGAGGTCCCACCACTCATTTTAGAGTTGTTATCCTAGCAGTTTTAGCAATTAGCAGTTGTCTGTCAATGAAGTTTCAAGTAGAGGACAATTTTCAAACCTCAAAGCACCTGCAATGCCTTTTAACTGTAACTACAAGAATTATCATTAAGAATTTGCATAATAATGATTGCAAAATAATGGCACTTAAATCCACTATAAAAGTTACTAAAACACCTGCGTGACTCAGGAAATCACTGTGGCCTATTTACCATTTACACTAAGCATAGGCAAAAAAAACTGCAAGATAAAGCTTGGACTGGTTCCTTTACTCGACAACAATTCATCATCTATATTTTTTTCAGAACTAGCATGTTGGGAATTTGCTAGCCTTTGCCAGAATGCTGATGATTGCACATATACAATTTTACGCCATCATAGATCACAGCAAGTTTCAAGGACATCAGATGGAATACAGGCCATAGACTATGAGGAAAATTTACTATTTTGAAGGGCCCGGTTGATGTCTCAGGAACATTCACGAAATCCCCATTCACATTGAGTAAATGAAACTCACATGAACACAGTCACTGAAACTCCATTTTCAACTTTTTCTTGAATTAACCAGCACTCCTTCCTTGTTTATTTATACAGTACTTCAACTGATGACATGCTTTAACCTCAATTTCTGCCTTTCCTCCAGATGTAAACAAAGACTTCAAATGTTAATAAACAATCTTTTTCTTCAGTATTCACTTAAATGCACCAACTTTAGTTTTTTTGCCACAATATACCCATAACCTAAGCCCAATAATTCTAGCATCTGTTACAAGAGGTTACAATAAGGAAAGAGAGTCAATTCAAATGACATACAACTATAAAAATATCTGATAAACATCCATATCATCATACAGTAGGTAAAATTATATATATCTAAATCACGCAAGACTAATGTCATACCTATTACTGAGGTTTGAATGAATCCTTTTGCTGAATGTCAGAGATATTATCTACCTTTTATCATTACTGTCGAATGCAGCAATCACAACACTCTGTCTTGAATTTATGAATGAACTTACTATATGTCAATAATCCACAGAGCAATATCAATGTTGTGAAATTCATCCCCCTTATCTATATAAGATAAAGGTGTATATACAAGCTTGTATAAAAAAGACAGCTGACAATACAAACCACCAACAATAACAGTTACATGATCCTCAAAGTAAACACTGGACAGATCCACTGTAAGCAAAGTTAACCAAAGATTTAATAATAATATATTAGAGTTGTCACTGCAATAACACAAACGGTAACAAACTTCCTACTTCACTGTAGTTGCAGACCGATTTCCGAAGATAGGAGTAAACTGGTAACAACAAAATTTAACAGAAAGGTAAACACACACACACACACACACACACACACACACACACACACACACACACACACACACACACACACACACACACACACACACACACACACACACACACACACACACACACACACACACACACCACACACACACACATACACACATCAACATACAAACACACACATACACATCAACATACACACACACACACACACATATATACACACACACACACACACATATATACACACACACACACACACACATATACACACACACACACACACACACATATACACACACACACACACACACATATATACACACACACACACACACACACACACACACACACACACACACGTCAGAAAAACAAAACCTTATCGTCAATCCTCTATAAATAAACTTTCTGAATATAACCAAGGAACAACAGCGATTCAGTATACACCTGGACTCGCAGGAATCAACGACACAACTGGGCGGAAATATATAAGAGAATTCATCTTTAAAAAACGCAGCTACACTACATGGGGATCCATCATTCATCGAATCCATGGAACAACACCGTAGCAATCAGACCCTTCCACCCTCAATCTTCCGCTCTATTCTTCGCCAGAATCATTCCACCGACCTACAACCATGGCTTCTGAAAGTCAATGTCAATGTTAATCGAATCGTCTATCCATTAGCGGATGACTAAATTACCTGTTCACGTAATGCCGAATCCATTCTGGGATGGAATTAAATACACAACCTCCTCTCACCGCTTCATCGACCACACTGAGAATGTTTTCAAAATAATGTTCCAATAATGTGGCGATCGGCGATATTTTGGTCGTGCTGCCAACTGCACCTCGTCGTTCGATTTTATATATCTATAGACTGCTACAACCTATTACAGTTTTATTAGATGCGATATGTTTTATTGTAACTTTTGATTATACCAAGGGTTACTTTACCTTGTAGACTTTGTCTGGCACTGTAATCAAAAGTGTTCGATAGTTGGCAGCCTTGACAGCATGGACTATACGTCGACTGTAAACACGGAAAATTGAAAATTAAGAATGAGCTTACGATTAACCATTCATACTTGAAAACAATGACTATACCGTAAGATTTATACAGTATTTTTTCTAGAGACAAGTTTTTCCTTCAATTCATTTAGTAGTCATGTATGCACATTTAAAAGACTATACTTTATTTCAATGATCATGTATATGTTTACATTTTTAGTTGTTTTCATATGAAAATGTCTTTCATTTATTTTCATCGTCCAGTGCAGATTACTCGGGTACACATTTGCGATTCTCAATCAGTAACTTGAACAGAATGACCAACCGCTGTAATAGATACTTAAAATTCAGATCAGTGCCTTTTGAGAATTAAAGACATATCAACTACATGGAATCCTATCTGTAACTAGCAATAAAGAGACGATGCCGTATTATGAAATCAATATTTTATTTAATAAAAATGTCCGGAGTTAAGGTATCGAACTCCTTGCCATCTTCAATCAGAGAGGAAAAACATACGTATCCTCTTTCAAAACATTTTAACCAATATCATATGTGAAAAGTACTTGACAGATAGAGTACAGTTAGATCCCGTCCAAAGTGGTACATCAGTAGTTCATTTGTACCCATCAACAACACAATTAACATGTTGCGAGTGATAATTCTGGTATGCGAGATGGCTGCCTTTTGTTTTGCTTTTATGTTAATTTTGAAGTATAATGTGTATCAAAAGATGTGCAGTGATCAGATATTTCATTCATTCTCTCATTCTCTTTCCGTCTCTCTCTCTCTCTCTCTCTCTCTCTCTCTCTCTCTCTCTCTC
>NW_028234420.1:18364546-18367046 GCF_977035675.1 Penaeus japonicus
TAGTATTATCCATATAATTTAGTAGCATTTTTGTAATTGTTCTAATGAATTATAATTTTAATCTTAATGTTGTAGATATCCTTTTATTTTTGTGATAACTGCTAATTTTTATTTCTTTTGTTACTGTATTTATTGTTATTGAAAATATTATTTTTTTATATTGATTATTGTTATTGTTATCATTAACATCATGATTATTATTATCATACTCATGCTTACTCTCTCTGACTCACTCACTTAGCCCCCCCCCCCCCCCCAAACACACACACACATGCACATACATGCACATGCTCTCTCTCTCTCTCTCTCTCTCTCTCTCTCTCTCTCTCTCTCTCTCTCTCTCTCTCTCTCTCTCTCTCTCTCCACACACACACACACACACACACACACACACACACACACACACACACACACACACACACACACACACACACACACACACACACACACACAAAAGGAAAAAAAAAAAGATGCACATACATTCTCTCCTTCACTCACCAACTAAGCCTCTTATGATTGAACTGAGATGCTCATGTGTATATGATTACCAAGTCACTCACACTCAGAATGTATGTATGAATATGCTTCCACACATGCGTATACCTATATTGATATTTAATGATGGTAATTACATCAAGTGCAATTAAGGGAGTGTATAATGTTTATAGTCTTATTATTAGATTATTTTATTTTGCCATCGATCATATGTTGTAGAAAGGTCAACTCTTGACCTGGTAGTCATTTGGGAGATCAGCTCTGGCTATGATTAAGGCTCAAACACATTCCCAGCAATCAAAATGGTTGTAGATAAGTTCAGTATTGCTAATGCAATTTTGGGAAGGTTATTATTGTTTTTTTATTTTTTTTTTATGTAATTTCAGGGAGGGTGGGGGATGTTATGTAGCTTTTTCTTTCACTATTTTGTCTGTTCCAGTGTTTTGGCTTGAAAGAAATCACCACTCACACCTATCTTTTTGTGACGATGGTTGAGGAATTTATTTTACATAGCAAGCGAAGGTCCAGATTGTGATATTTTCTTTCCTCGTGGACAGGAATATTTAGGCTGTCTGATCTATGTTTATAAACTGGCAAGGTTTGTAAAGCATGAATAGAAACCACACAGACCGCTTCTTCCCGCTATTATCCTTCTGAGGCCAGGGTGTTGGGTGACCTCCGAACTATGACTTTTGACCCTGGTTCAGGTTGCTGCAACTGATTTTATTTTTTGTGGGTAAGGGTTGATTATGCAGTTGTGGGTTATGGAAGTAGGAATACTTGGCCTTTCAGAATTTGTATTATTATTATTATTATTATTATTATTATTATTATTATTATTATTATTATTATTAGAGGTATATGTTTTTTAGTTTCGTTCAAGAGAATTACAGCTGTGGAGTAAATTCATGAGTATTATTATTATTTTTATCTTTGCATCAAATCCAAATCATTACATTTATTCATAAATCCAACCCTTTTATTATTATTGGCAGCACACTTCCTTTGTGGTGGCTTGCCCTCTCATTCTCAAAAGCCGTGAAGCCTAGTAGGTTTAATCTTCCCTTGTGTGTGTTGCTGCATGGGCCCTCTGCCACCGTGCATTTCAGATCAGCTGGGACATTTAGGTCTGATTTGTAAAATGGTTTTGGGATTTTTTGTTTATCTATCTATCTATTTTTTGTGTAAGTTTATGTGTGTGTAAATTTATGTATGTATAAGTTTATGTATGTGTAAGTTCATGTATGGAAAAGTTTATGCATGTGTAAGTTTATGTATGGAAAAGTTTATGTATGTGTATTTTTTTTGTGTGTGTTTAGTGTGTATAGTGTATAGTGTAGTGTGTGTGTGTGTGTGTAGTGTGTATAGTGTGTATAGTGTATTGTTTGTGTGTAATGTGTATAGTGTAGTGTGTGTGTGTAGTGTGTGTGTGTGTGTAGTGTGTGTGTGTGTGTTTGTGTGTCTAGTGTTTGTGTGCCTAGTGTTTTTCTGGGAAAGGATTTTATTTTACTGCTTTGCTGTGCTTGTTTTCCTTTTTTATATTTTTTCTTAAATGGTTTCCATCATATATTTTTGTTTTGTTTAAGTGGTATTGTTAAATAGATTCTTTGGATTTTATTGATGATGATATTTTACAGTAATGCAGGGATTTAGATTAAAGCATTTCCTCATATTTAGAAATATAAAAGAGAGGAAATTGCTTTGTCATACAGTTAAGACTGCCTGATCATGATTTACAAATATGGCTATATCACAAGAAATAGAACAGAGGTGTGATTGTGTTCATCTAACAGAAACTTTTATCCAGCATTGTTGCTAAGAGTATGTTAATAGAACTTGTAGGATTTTTCTCATTCTAATTTGTTATCCTGTTTCTTGTCAGGGACGTGGCTCTCCTGTGGAAGTGCCTGTTTTTTTTTTTTTTGATGTCCACTGTTACTCCTTTGTATTTACATTTGAAAATTTCTGATTTGGTTTTATTTGATTAGATTAAGAAGCCATCAGA
>NW_028234420.1:18371368-18378868 GCF_977035675.1 Penaeus japonicus
GGGGGGCACGGGGGCTCTCAGGCTGGAGGAGATGGAGGAAAGAGTTGGAGGAGGTAGGAGATGGAGGAGGGAGGGAGGAGGAAGGAGGTAGGAGATGGAGGAGGGAGGTAGGAGGAAGGAGGAAGGAGGAGGTGGTGGTAGAGGTAAGAGATGATAGGAGTTGGAGGAGCTAAGATACGTGTTAGGTGGTGGAAGGAGGTGGAGCAGGTAGTGGAGGTAGGATATGGAGAAAGAAGAGGGAGGAGGGAGGAGGGAGGAGAGAGTATTGAGTAGTAGATAAGAGATAGAGGAGGGAGGAAGGAGGAGGTGGTGGAGGTAGGAGGTAGGGCGTGGAGGAGGGAGGTATGAGGTGGAGGAGGGAGGTATGAGGTGGAGGAGGAAGGTAGGAGGTGGAGGAGGAAGGTAGGAGGTGGAGGAGGAAGGTAGGAGATGGAGGATGGAGGTAGGAGGTGGAGGATGGAGGTAGGAGGTGGAGGTGGAGGTGGAGGTGGAGGTGGAGGTGGAGGAGGGAGGATGGAGGATGGAGGATGGAGGATGGAGGATGGAGGTGCGTTCGTGTTAGGAGATAGGAGGAGTAGGAGATAGGAGATGGACGATCCATGGTTCGTAATAGGAGGAGGAGGAGGAGGAGGAGGAGGAGGAGGAGGAGGAGGAGGAGGAGAGGAGGAACCAGTGAGCGGGAGGGGCCGGGGGGAGGGAGAAGGGGGGGCAGGAGGGGAAGGGGGGGGAGACCTGCCTCCTGCCGGGGCGATGGTCGCTAGCTCCCCATAAGCATAGTGTATCGCGGACGTCTCCGGCGATCGCACTCCGTTACGTCCGGCCGTGCCTCCGCGTCCGTCGTCGGTGCGTTGCGTTCGCGTCGCAAGTGTCGTGTTTTTTTCGAGTGGTTCGCGTCCTCGGAAGTGTCAGTGTTTTAGTCGCATTTTGTTGATTGTTTACGTGTTTATTTGTGAATCGATTTTGCGTGAAGATTGTGGAGGGAGGGAAAGGGTCGGCTGCGGAAGGGTTGTAGGAGGGTAGTGCTGCGATTTACGAGTGGTGTACGGCCTTGGAATTGCCGATGGTGGTGTTAGTGTTGACTTGTTTGTTTAAGTAACAATCGATTTTGATTTGTGCGAGAAATGCGGAGGGAATGATTGGGAAATGCGGAAGGAGTTACGGAGGGAAGGAGGCAGGTCGGACGTCCTGCCGAGGGTATGAATTGTTGATTTTCTTAATCTTGGCGCATGTTCGACCTTCCTGAAGGGCGATGATGACCGTAATGATGGCCTGAATCCTCCCCCTTTCCCCTTCCCCTTTCCCCTTCACCTCCCCTAACCCTTCCCCCTCCCCCTCCCCACCCCCTTCCCCCTTCCCCTTCCCCTTCCCCTTCCCCTTCCCCTTCCCCTTCCCCTTCCCCTTCCCCTTCCCCTTCCCCTTCCCCTTCCCCTTCCCCTTTCCCCTTTTTTTTTTTCCCCTTTTTTTTTTTCTTCCTTTTTCTTTTCTTTTTTTTTTTTTTGTTTTTTTTTTTTTTTCTTTTTTTTTTTGTTTTTTTTTTTTTTTTTTTATTTGCTTTCTTTTGTTTTTTTTTTTTTTTGTTCTTTTTTTCCCCTTTTTTTTTTTTTTTTTTTTTTTTCTTTTTCTTCCTCTTCATTGCCTTTTTTCTTTTTTTTTTTTTTTTTTTTTTTTTTTTTTTTTTCTTTTTTTTTTTATTTTTTTTTTTTTTAATTTTTTTTTTTTTCTCTTTTTTCTTTTTATTTCCCCTTCCCCCTTTCCCCTTCCCCCTTTCCCCTTCTCCCTGTCTGTTTAGTGCACGTGTTGTGTTTATTGGATCGTAATTTCGAAGAGCAGTGAGGAAGCTCTCGGCCATGGAAGATTTCTTTCGTGACGAAAAGAAAAACAAAAAAACAAAACAAAAAAAAACTGTGATTCCTTATTTGTTTGTTCGTTTTATTTTTTGTGTGTGTTTATTTAGGGTATATGATACTGATATTAGAATGGGAAGTGATCGAAGTAATGTGAATGAATGCCTTAGAGCTCGTATTTGCAAAGGCATGCAAACCTGAGTACGTGAGGGAATGAACAGGTATCTGTGCACGTGTGTGTGTGTGTGTATTTTACGTCCGTGTGTAAGTATGTATGTTTGTGTGTGCGTGTGTGTGTGTGTTTGTAGCACGTGCAGGCGCCACCGCCGCGGAAGTCCATGTGCGGATGCGGCGCCGGCGGCATCGGGAGTGCCGGACGGTCATTCCACCCGCGCCGTGAGAACCGCGCGGGCTGGAGGGAGGGGAGGGGAGGGTGGTGAGGGTGTGGGGTGTTGGGGGGGGTAGTGAAGTTGGGTGGTGGTGGAGGAAGGGGTTTCGTCGGGGCTCTCGGGAATGCGAGTGTGGAACTATCAACACCGATGCGCCATTGTCGTCTCTCACGCGGTCGCTGTCGTTGCGGTCGCCGTTACTATTGGCGTTGCTGGTGTCGTTGTTCGAAGGCAGGCGAGCAGGCAGGCAGGCGAGCAGGCAGGCAGGCGAGCAGGCAGGCAGGCAGGCGAGCAGGCAGGCAGGCAGGCGAGCAGGCAGGCAGGCGAGCAGGCAGGCAGGCGAGCAGGCAGGCAGGCGAGCAGGCAGGCAGGCGAGCAGGCAGGCAGGCAGGCAGGCAGGCAGGCAGGCAGGCAGGCAGGCAGGCAGGCAGGCAGGCAGGCATCGTTAGAGTGCGCGAGTCATCGTCAACGCTAACATCAATATCACCGGTGTCACTATCAATATCAACATCAATATCGCCGTCAGCATCGTGGTTGTGGTAATCATCAGGTATTATCAGAGTCAGCACCGTGGTGTTAAGAACCGGTACATATTTATCCACAAGTGAAGTAAATATCAGCTGTCAACATCACCAGCATTTTCGTTGGCATTAACATTGAAAATAATATTGACTTAAGGTGTCAACGAGAACAGTAAACTCCTTCTAACACTAACACTGTTCACACCGTTAGTCGTATCAACAAGAAAAGCAACAATAGAATATCGCTTACAGGGTCATCGGCAACAGAAAAAAAAACAGGAACAAAGCAACAGGAGCAGTAACTAGAACATAGCCAAAAGTGACAAATACAATAAGAACTCGACCACAGCAGCAGCAGCAGTAGAGCGTAGAATAAAACAAGAATAAAAGCAACGGAGCATTTACATTAAAACAAAAACAACAGCAACAACAAAAGTTTTAACAACAGCAACAACTAAAGTTCAATAACAGTAACAGAAAAAAAATCAACAAAACGGAGAAAAATAAAAGCAACAGAAAAAAAAATCAGTAACAATAACAGCAACAGCACATCCGATCAAGTGGCAGCAACAGCAGAACAACAAGAAGAGAACCGTAAAACCAGAACAACAGTAGCCTCGTCGAAAGACAACACGGGCACAGCAGCACGAGCAGCAGCCTCCAGGTGCAGCCAGGTTTCAGGCGCTGTTCGAGCGCGAGAAAAGACGAAAAAAAAAATGATAAAAAGAAAAGAAACGAAGATAATAGAAAAGTAAAAGAGAAAATAACGAAAACAAACAAAGACAAAGAACGAAAAAGAAAAAAAAAGATGAAAAAAAAAAAAAATTGAAACGAAGGAAAAAAGGACGGCGAAACACCTCCCTCCAAAAACCAACGAAAGACGAAAAAAAAAGGAATAAAAACGACACAAACAATAAAAAACGAATAAAGAGAAAAAAAAGAGAAATAACCCAGCGAAAAAAAAAAAACGCGACGGAAGTCGAGAACTACCGCAGGTTTATTGGCCGACGGGAGATCGGTCGTGGAGGGCCTCTTCTCTTCTCTCCTCTCCTCTCCTCTCCTCTCCTCTCCTCTCCTCTCCTCTCCTCTCCTCTCCTCTCCTCTCCTCTCCTCTCCTCTCCTCTCCTCTCCTCTCCTCTCCTCTCCTCTCCTCTCCTCTCCTCTCCTCTCTCCTCCTCTCCTCTCCTCTCCTCTCCTCTCCTCTCCTCTCCTCTCCTCTCCTTTCCTTTCCTTTCCTCTCCTCTCCTCTTCTCTTCTCCCCTTTTCTTTCCTTCTCTTTCCTCTTCTCTTTTCATCTCTTCCTTTTTCTTCACTTTTCTTCTCTTCTTTCCTCTACTCCCTTCCTCTCCCCTCCTTCTCCTCTCTTCTCCTCTCCCCTTCCCTCCTCTCCCCTTGCGTCACCTCACCTTTCCTCCCCTCTTCTCACCTCACCTCTCCTCCCCTCCCCTCCCCTCCCCTCACCTCACTTCTCTCCCCACCCCTCTACTATCCTCATTTTTCTTTTCTTCTCTTCTTTTCTTTTTTCTTCTCCTCTCCTCTGTCTTCCGGCGTGAAAGTCGGGAGCCTTTGGAGGGTCTAGGAGGGGAGGGAAGGAGGGTTTGAGAGGGAAGGGTGGATGGGAAAATAGATGTGGGGAAAGAAGGAAGGAGGGGAGAAAGGGAAAAAAGAAAATCCCATGGGCCTGTGTTTCAGTTGTCGCTTGAGAGTGGGGGTGGGGGGTGGGTTACGAGGAAAGGACGATTTGAGTGAGGGAATGAATGAATGCAAGAAGGAAGGAAGAACGGAAATAGAGATTGTGCATAAAACCGTGAGAAGGCGTCACGATGGTAACCAGGGGTTCCTCTTTTTACAGGGAAGGCAATTCCGCATGTGGTGTTGGTATGTCCTGCTCCACCTGTGCAATCACGGGCAGGAATAGCTGGACTGGGCACGGTCTGGCAGGATAATTTTTTTTTTTTTTTAATCTTTTATTTTTTTGTCTCTCTTACCCCGATAAGATCTGTTTGAAAATACTTGACGTTATCGATGTATTGTGGTCGTCATCATCATCGCCACCACCATTATCGTCGGCAAAGAGTGATATTTTTTACTCCATTTTCAGCCACCAATCTTTCGCAACCGATCCCACGAGACTCCAATCTCATGTCTTGATTAAAAAGGCGAAGGAAAGTCTAAAGATAGAAGCCTTGACAGCGAGGCGTTTTGAAGCCGTAACGCACTCGCTAACACAAGTTGCTGCTGCTGCCTCTCCTCCTCCTCCTCCTCCTCCTCCTCCTCCTCCTCCTCCTCCTCCTCCTCCTCCTCCTCCTCCTCCTCCTCCTCCTCCTCCTCCTCCTCCTCCTCCTCCTCCTCCTCTTCTTATCGCGATCGGTATGTAGGTGACGCGATTGCTTATCGATGAATCAGCTCCTATCGCGGCTGGCGTTTTAGCTTGTAGTCGGGCGTACTCAGGCGCTAAGGAAATGGTCATTACCATGCGATCGCACGCACTCGTTCATATATGTAGGTGTCTAAGTGTTGACGATAGGATACCGTACTTGTAAGTGTGCCTATATTGTGGTCTATGGAATATATTATATGCGGTAAAACCACACACTCGCACACAAACTCGATTACTCGCTCGCTCGCTCACTCACTCACTCACTCACTCACTCACTCACTCACTCACTCACTTACTCACTCACTCACTCACTCACTCACTCACTCACTCACTCGCTCACTCACTCACTCACTCACTCACTCACTCACTCACTCACTCACGCACTCACTCACTCACTCACTCACTCACTCATTAACTCACTCACTCACTCACTCACTCACTCCTCACTCATTCACTCACTCACTCACTCACTCACTCACTCACTCACTCCTCACTCACTCACTCACTCACTCACTCACTCACATACTCATTCACTCACTTTCTCATACACTCATTCACGTATTTTCTCACACACTCACGTTCACACACACATACACACACACACACACACACTCAGACTCATTCACTCACGTGCTTGGATGCCTTATCTCCATCCTGTTGTGAGGTAGCCTCGATAACGGACATAATCTTGCAATGGCACAAACAACTAAAGACGTTCGGGTATATATTTTAGCTTGATAAGTTTTCCAGCAGATAGACATGGATGGGAATTATACTGTATTCGTGATTTCAGATTTTTTTTCCCTTTCAGCCATGTCGATACACGTGTTATGTTGATATCACCAGTTGGCTCGTTACCTTGGATATCAATTTTTATAAAAAAAAATATTATAATTTCATCGAAAAAACAATAACCTTGTGGCTTTTAAAATGCTGATATCAACGAGCCTCCCCCTCTTCCCTCCTTTTTCCCCTTCCCCCTTCCCCCATAGACATATATCAATTGGAAATGCAACTAGAGGGCCACGGGTAGGAGAGGACACCAGGCGAGAGGTGGAGGTAGTGGTTCGTGAACCGTCACTGGGAAGGAGGGAGAGGGAAGGGGGAAGGGAAGGGAAGGGAAGGGAAGGGAAGGGAAGGGAAGGGGGAAGGGAAGGGAAGGGAAGGGAAGGGAAGGGAAGGGAAGGGAAGGGAAGGGAAGGGAAGGGAAGGGGAGCGGAGGGGAGGGGAGGGGAGGGAAGACAAGGCAGAAGGGTGGAGAGAAGAAGGAGCGTGGGAAATGGAAGAGGAAGAGAGAGAGAAAAAAAAAGAGAACGATATCAGGGAGATAGCCCAGAGGCTGAGGGGAGGATTTTTGAAGAAGGTGTGCCATTATCCATTTCGAAAGGATGTGGAAGGCAGAGAGAGAGAGCGGAGGACGTCAGTCGCGAGGGCGGAAACTGCTTCCCGACTTGCTATCACATACGGCTGATATAGCTGCCGGTGGTGAGGGAGGCGGCGGCGGCGGCGACGGAGGTAGAGGTGGGGAGTGTAGAAGAGGAGGAGTGGGAGGGGAAGGGGGGGAGAAAGTGAGGGAGAGGAGAGGGAGGGGAGAGAGGGGAAAGTATAGAAAGGGAGGGAGGAGAGAGGGAGAGAGAGAGAGAGAGGGGAATGGGGAAAGTGAGGGAGGGGAGAGGGAGAAGAGAGAGGGGAAGGGAGAGGGGAAGGGGGAAGGTGTATAAAGTGATGGAGGGGAGAGGGGAAAATGAAGGAAGAGAGAGGGGAAAGGAGAGAAAGTGAGGGAGGGCAGAGAGAGGGAAAGGGGGAGAAAGTGAGGGAGGGGAGAGTGGAAATGGGGAAAATGAGGGAGGAGAGAGGGAGAAGAGAGGGGAAATGGGAAATGGGAGAAAGTGAGGGAGGAAAGAGAGGGGCGATTGGGAGAGGAAGAAAAGGAGGGGAAGAGAGGGAGAGAACCAAGGAGAAGGAGATTAGGAGAGAAATATAATGAGAGAGCGAGTGAAGTTAGAAGGAGAGCGAGAGAGCGAGAGAGCGAGAGAGCGAGAGAGCGAGGGAGCGAGAGAGCGAGAGAGCGAGAGAGCGAGAGAGCGAGAGAGCGAGAGAGCGAGAGAGCGAGAGAGCGAGAGAGCGAGAGAGCGAGAGAGCGAGAGAGCGAGAGAGCGAGAGAGCGAGAGAGAGAGAGAGAGAGAGAGAGAGAGAGAGAGAGAGAGAGAGAGAGAGAGAGAGAGCGAAAGCGCCAATGAAATCCTTCTAGGAGACGGAGGAGGAGCTGATTAAGGCTGAAGGATTGCCGTGGGTCATTTAGCCGTAGGTGTGGTGACGAGGACGTTAAAGTGGCAAAGAAAAGATAAAAAAAAAGAGAAGAAAAT
>NW_028234420.1:18383868-18388868 GCF_977035675.1 Penaeus japonicus
GGGAGATACACAGAAATAGATTACAGAGACAGAGAGAGAGAAAAAAAAAATACAGTCGAGGCTGATGAGTAGTGTTACTGCCGTGTACGGCTGTGTGTGCATGTGCGTGTACATACGATCGGCCGCTGAGAGGCAGAAGTGTGGATGGCAGTTGGTGGCTGTTGGTCTTCGGTTCCCCTTGAGCTCCGTCTCCGTGGCTGCAGGGGGCTTGGCGGGGATGGGCGAGGGAGGAGGGAAAGCAGGAGCGCCTCTCACAGACACCCTCTGGCCGGTGTTGTGGGTTCCGCCTTTGCTGTCTGCCTGTCGATCTCTTCTTCTGTCTGTCTGTCTATCTATCTATCTATCTATCTATCTATCTATCTATCTATCTATCTATCTACTTATTCTAACAACTTATAACTTTATAACGGTCCCGTGTCTCGGAGGACCGCAGGAGACAGTACTAGGGAGTGTCACCCCCGGTCCACCCCCACCCCCAACCCACCCCCCCCTCCCCCGTCACCCCCCCCCCCCCCCCCCCTCACCTAAAACCACCCGCGCTAACCCTACTCCATACATAACTAACTCCACCCTCTCTTCGTTTCCATGGTCGCCGGTCGAATCTTCGAGGCGATAAGGGCGTGTACAGGGAAAGAGGCTACTACGCGATCGGTCCGATAACAGCCCTTGACGTCACGCGAGATTGCGGGCACGGGGGTGGGTGGGTGGGGGGGTTTGGGGGTTGAAGGGGGTGATTAGAAGGAAGATGTTTCACCTGATTGTTTTGGGGAATTTTTGTTCACGTACCCCTATTTTTCACCGTTTGTTTGTTTGTTTTAATGCTGCCGATATATACTGTGTGTGTTTATTGTGTTTGTTTATTTCATTTCATTCTTATTGAGGATGGAGGAAGGAGGAAGGAAGAAGGTGGAAAGAGGAAAGAAGGAGGAGGAAAGAGGAAGGAGGCAGGAGGAAGAAGGAGGAAAGAGGAAAGAGGAAATAGGAAAGAGGAAAGAGGAAGGAGGAAGGAGGAAGGAGGAAGGAGGAAGGAGGAAGGAGGAAGGAGGAAGGAGGAAGGAGGAAGGAGGAAGGAGGAAGGAGGAAGGAGGAAGGAGGAAGGAGGAAGGAGGAAGGAGGAAGGAGGAAGGAGGAAGGAGGAAGGAGGAAGGAGGAAGGAGGAAGGAGGAAGGAGGAAGGAGGAAGGAGGAAGGAGGAAGTGGGAAGGAGGAAGGAGGAAGGAGGAAGGAGGAAGGAGGAAGGGGGGAGGAAGGAGGAAGGAGGAAGGAGGAAGGAGGAAGGAGGAAGGAGGAAGGAGGAAGGAGGAAGGAGGAAGGAGGAAGGAGGAAGGAGGAAGGAGGAAGGAGGAAGGAGGAAGGAGGAAGGAGGAAGGAGGAAGGAGGAAGGAGGAAGGAGGAAGGAGGAAGGAGGAAGGAGGAAGGAGGAAGGAGGAAGGAGGAAGGAGGAAGGAGGAAGGAGGAAGGAGGAAGGAGGAAGGAGGAAGGAGGAAGGAGGAAGGAGGAAGGAGGAAGGAGGAAGGAGGAAGGAGGAAGGAGGAAGGAGGAAGGAGGAAGGAGGAAGGAGGAAGGAGGAAGGAGGAAGGAGGAAGGAGGAAGGAGGAAGGAGGAAGGAGGAAGGAGGAAGGAGGAAGGAGGAAGGAGGAAGGAGGAAGGAGGAAGGAGGAAGGAGGAAGGAGGAAGGAGGAAGGAGGAAGGAGGAAGGAGAAAGGAGGAAGGAGGAAGGAGGAAGGAGGAAGGAGGAAGGAGGGAGGAAGGAGGAAGGAGGAAGGAGGAAGGAGGGAGGAGGAAGGAGGAAGGAGGGAGGAGGAAGGAGGAAGGAGGAAGGGGGAAGGAGGAAGGAGGAAGGAGGAAGGAGGAAGGAGGAAGGAGGAAGGAGGAAGGAGGAAGGAGGAAGGAGGGAGGAGGAAGGAGGAAGGAGGAAGGAGGAAGATGGAAGGAGGAAGGAGGAAGGAGGAAGGAGGAAGGAGGAAGGAGGAAGGAGGAAGGAGGAAGGAGGAGGGAGCAAGGAGGAAGGAGGAAGGAGGAAGGAGGAAGGAGGAAGGAGGAAGGAGGAAGAAGGAAGGAGGAAGGAGGAAGGAGGAAGGAGGAAGGAGGAAGGAGGAAGGAGGAAGGAGGAAGGAGGAAGGAGGAAGGAGGAAGGAGGAAGGAGGAAGGAGGAAGGAGGAAGGAGGAAGGAGGAAGGGGGAAGGAGGAAGGAGGAAGGAGGAAGGAGGAAGGAGGAAGGAGGAAGGAGGAAGGAGGAAGGAGGAAGGAGGAAGGAGGAAGGAGGAAGGAGGAAGGAGGAAGGAGGAAGGAGGAAGGAGGAAGGAGGAAGGAGGAAGGAGGAAGGAGGAAGGAGGAAGGAGGAAGGAGGAAGGAGGAAGGAGGAAGGAGGAGGGAGGAAGGAGGAAGAGGGAAGAGGAGGGAGGAAGAGGGAAGAGGAAGGAGGAAGAGGGAAGAGGAGGGAGGAAGGAAGGAGGAGGAAGGAGGAAGGAGGAAGGAGGAAGGAGGAAGGAGGAAGGAGGAAGGAGGAAGGAGGAAGGAGGAAGGAGGAAGGAGGAAGGAGGAAGGAGGAAGGAGGAAGGAGGAAGGAGGAAGGAGGAAGGAGGAAGGAGGAAGGAGGAAGGAGGAGAGGGAGGAGGAAGGAGGAAGGAGGAAGGAGGAAGGAGGAAGGAGGAAGGAGGAAAGAGGAAAGAGGAAAGAGGAAGGAGGGAGGAGGGAGGAGGAAGGAGGAAGGAGGAAGGAGGAAGGAGGAAGGAGGAAGGGAGGGAGGAAAGTGAAAGGTGGAAGGGGGAAGGAAAAGATTTAAAAAGAAGAAGGGTGAGGAGAGGAAGGAGGGGGAGGAAGGAGGAAGGAGGAAGGAGGAAGGTGGAAGGTGGAAGGAGGAAGAGAAAGGGGAAGGTTGGGAAGGGATTGGCGCGTGAGGTATTTTGGTTGCATTCTATATGAAGCTGCAAGCATCCAACACTTACTCTGCGGCGATTGCCAGCCATCGATGCGGGTCGAGGTTCCCTTTGTGTATGTGTGTGTGTTTGTTTGTACAGCTTGGGGAGCGTCTATGGGTTGGGAGTGAGATGAAAGAGGGAAATGCAGGGCGGAGAGGGAGAGGGAAAAAGTGACAGGGGGAAGGTGGAGAGAGTGGGATGGGGAGTGAGAGAGAAACGGAGATGAAAGAGAGAGGGAGAGAGTAAAGATGGTAAAAGAGAGAGAGAGAGATGGGATATGAGAAAGGAAAAGGAGTGTGGGAGAAAAGGAGAAGGTGAAAGAGAAAGAGAATGAAAGAAAGAAAGAAAGAAAGAAAGAAAGAAAGAAAGAAAGAAAGAAAGAAAGAAAGAAAGAAAGAAAGAAAGAAAGAAAGAAAGAAAGAAAGAAAGAAAGCAAGCAAGCAAGAGAAACACGCAAGGATACACAATAGCTGCTTCCCTCAGCGCGCACATACTCGAATTCTCTCACACATATATATAGACAATGACACCATTTCACGTGTTAACGCCAGGCGTAAGTAAGTAAGTAAGTAAGTAAGTAAGGGCATCACGTCGTCCGTGGCTTTAAATACCCCCGCACGCATCTCCTTACCCAGCTCGGTGTCGCCAGGGATCCGCTCCCCATCCCCTTCTTGTCCCTGTCCCTGTCCTTTTCCCGTTCTCTGTCTCTCTCCCTCTCCCTTTCTCTCTCTCTGACTCCACTGTCTCTCTTTCCATCCTCTCATTTGCCTCTTTTTTTTATCTATCACCTTTCGTTGTCTCTCTCTCTCTCTCTCTCTCCGCCATCTTGCCCCTCCTTCCCCCCTTCTCTCTCTCGCACCTCCCCTCTCTCCCTCTCTTCATCTCTCTGACTCCACTGACGCTCTTTCCATCCTCAACATTGCCCCTTTTTTTATCTATCAAACCTTTTTCGTTGTCCCTCTCTCTCTCTCGGGGGCTCTCTCTCTGTCTCTCTCTCTCTTCTGCTCTCTCCTCCTCTCTCTCGACTTTATTCTCCTCTCACTCGGACCTACTCGATGTCTCTGCTCTCTCTCTCTCTCTCATCTCTCTCTGGTCTCTCTCTTTATTTAATCCGCTTTTCTATCCATCTTTAAATTCATTTTTCTCATTCGCCTCTCTCTCTCTCTTTCTCTCTCCTCTCTCTCTCATCTCCCCTCTCTCTCCTCTCTCTCCTCTCCTCCCTCCTCCTCCGCTCCTCTCTCTCTCTCTCCCTCTCCTCTCTCCCTCCCTCCCTCCCCTCCCCTCCCCCTCCCCTCCCCTCCCCTCCCCTCCCCTCCTCCCCTCCTCACCTCATCACCTCCTCCCTCTCTACCCTCGCCACCCCTTCCTCTAACTTTCTCTCCTCCATAATTTACTCTCTCCTCTCGCTCCCCTCTCTTCCCTCTGGTTTTTCGGCAGCGTTGCATGATGCAAGAGAACCGTTCGAGAGGGCGGGTGTCAGAACCATGTAGGGACGCGGGAGAACCAGGGGCGGGGGGGGGGATTATTGGGGCTTTGAAGAGTGAGATTACGAGAGTTAGGATGAGGGGGAGGGGAGGGTAGGGGTCAGGAGGGAGTGTCTCTAAATGGAGGACGGTTAGGAGGGGAAAGGGATTGTCTGGGGGGAGGACATGGGATGGGGGGGGAGGGCAAAGGAGAGGGGGGAGGGAGCGTAAAGGGGGAAGGGCAGGGGCAGGGGGAGTGGGTGAGAGGGAAAGGCTTGGGAGGGTGGTGAGGGGGATGGGGAGGGAAAGGGTGTCAGTTGAAGAGGTCCAGGTCAAGTGGTAATTAAGTGGTGGCGAAGTGAATACAATGGGATCCCACAGTGACACGGGAGCGCCATGCAAGTCGGATGGATGTGGTCATGTTCTTAGGCTGCGAAAGAGTGAGTCAGCGAGCATGTGTTTGTGTGTGTGTTTGTTTGTGTGTGTGTGTGTGTGTGTGTGTGTGTGTGTGTGTGTGTGTATGTATGTATGTATGTATGTATGTATGTATGTGTGTGTGTGTGTGTTTGTTTGTGTGTGTGTTTGTGTGTGTGTGTTTGTGTGTATGTGTGTGTGTG
>NW_028234420.1:18398868-18401368 GCF_977035675.1 Penaeus japonicus
CTCCCCCTTCCCTCTTTCTATTAATCCCCTCTCCTTTCCATCATTCCCCTCCCCCTCCCCACCATTCATCAGCTCCCTCTTTTCATTTGTCTGATATGCCACACCTCTCCCCCTTCCCCCCTATCCATATAACCCCCTCCCTCCTCCTCCACCCGTCTCATCCCCCCCCCCTCCTCTTTCCTCCTTTTCCATCATTTCCCTCCCCTCCTTTCATCTGGCCCCCTCCCTACCCCCTCCTCATCTGCCCCCTACCCCCCCCTCATCATCTGCCCTCTATCCCCTCATCATCTGCCCCATACCCCCTCCTCGTATGCCCCCTACCCCATCCTCATATGCCCCTCCCCCTCCTCGTATGCCCCTCCCCCTCCTCGTGTGCCCCCTACCCCCTCCTCATCTGCCCCCTACCCCTCTCATCATCTGCCCTCTACCCCCTCATCATCTGCCCCATACCCCCTCCTAGTATGCCCCATACCCCTCCTCGTATCCCCCTACCCCTCATATGCCCCTCCCCCTCATATGCCCCCTACCCTTTCCCATTAAAAGCCATACAAGGTGGCGTCACGAGGATTCTTACGGTAGCTTGATGCGGCCGCGAGGCATCATGGAGAGCCTTTGTCCAGCGTCACGTCCCTCCTTCCTTCTCTCTTCCCTCCTCTCTCCCTCTTCTCTTTTCTCTCCCCCTTCCTCTCTCTTCTCTCCCCCTACTCTCTCGTCCATCTTCCTTCATCTCCCTTCCACAGCCCTTTCCTCTCTTTCTCTTCCCTCCACCCTCCTACCCATCCCTTTATCGTCTTTATCGCCCCCTCCCTCCTCTGTTTTTCTTCCCCCTTTCCTCTCTCTTCCCCCCTCCTCTTTCTTCCCTCCTCCTCTCTCTTCCTCCCCCTTCCTCCCTTTTTCCTCTTCTCTCCTCTATCTTCCTTCCCCCTCTACTCTATTTTTCCTCCTCTCTCCTCTATATTCCCTCCCCCTCTACTCTCTTTTCCCTACCCCTCCCTCTTTTTCCACCCTCTTTCATTTTCCTCCACTCTCGCCCTTCCCCTCTCCTCTCGTCCTTCCCCTCTCCTCTCTCTTTCCACCCCCCCTTCTCTCTCTTCCCTCTCCCTTCCTCTCTCTTCCCTCCCCTTCCTCTCTCTTCCCTCCCCTTCCTCTCTCTTCCCTCCCCTCTCTTTTCCCTCCCCTCCTCTCTCTTCCCTCTCCTTCCTCTCTCTTCCCTTTCCTTCCTCTCTCTTCCATCCCCCTTCCTCTTTCTTCGAACCCCTCTCTCTTCCCTCCCCTTCCTCTTTCTTCGATCCCCTTCCTCTCTCTTCCCTCCGTTCATCTTCGTCCCTCTTGTCTCTATCTTCCTCCGCTCTGCCCCCTCGTGACAGTTTCGATCAGATGCTCTACTTTGATGCCGCCCTCCATCTTTTGTTTGTTTCTTTCACCGTTACTTGGCTCTTTTTCTAGCTTTTGTTAGTATTTTTTATCGTTTAATTTTTTTTTTGTCTGTGGTATTATTTATTGTAATTTTTTTTATGGTTGGCGTGTTATGTTTTACGGGTTATTTTGTGGCTTGGACTTTTTTATTTTTGTTTTTTACTGGTATTTGATATTTTGGTCTTGTCTGTTCTCATAGATAAGTATGATGAAAAAAAAAAGAATTTGTTAATGGCTGAAATACTTGGAGATGTTTACCTTAACGTGGACGACTTTCATAAATAAAAGAGATAATTTTGCTAGTTTTTCCTCTATTGGAATATTTTACGCTTGTCGTCCTTCTCGATGTGTCAGGGAGTTTTTTTTGTCTCCCTTTTCTATTTCGTCTCGCCGTTTCACCCTCCCTGCTAACATTGTTTCCTCATGTCTCATTCTTCTCTGCACGCCATACCAACACCATCAAGCTAATACCAGCACCACCATACTAACACCTGCGCAGCCATACCCCACTCCTGCAATACCATCCTAAAATCAGAGCCACCATACTAACATCACTGCCACCTACAAACTCTAGTGCCACCATGCGACACCACCGCCACCCTACCAACGCCACCATACCAGTGCCACCAATACCAAATCAACACTATTACCACCATACCAACACCAAAGCTACATACCAGCGCCACCTCTACTAACACCACCGCCACGTCTACCAACACCAACGCCACCTTACCAACACTAGCACCACCCTACCTATACCACCACCACCTCTACCAACACCACTTCAAACTCCCACCTCCACCGCCTCTGCCACCACCACCGCCACCCTACCAAACACCACTTCAAACTTCCACCTCCACCACCACCGCCTCCACCGCCGCCGCCGCCGCCTCTGACTCCTGCGTTCGCGCGAGTGTCGAATGGCGTGTCATCGGCGCTCGCTCACTCGGCCGCCGCGGCGCTGGGGAACTCGTCCGTCTCGCGGGGCCGTCGTCGTTGCTGGTGTTGTTGTTGTTGTTGGTGTTGTTGTTGTTACTGTTGCTGTTGCTGTTGCTGGTGGTGCTGGTGGTGCTGCTGATGATGT
>NW_028234420.1:18413868-18423868 GCF_977035675.1 Penaeus japonicus
AGTGGCGATTATGATTAGTATTTGTTGCGGTTTTGTTATTGTTTTTCTTCTTTTTCTTCTTCTTCTTCTTCTTCAGTAAACTGATTTGCATTTCTTATTCTTTTTTTTTGTCTCCCTCTTGCGTCAGTGACCTCATTCAGTGCTACACTCTCTCACCTGTCACAGTCGTTATATTCACCCTTCTATCACTCTGACCCCCCCCTTCCCCGCTCCCTACTCCCCCACCCCTCCCTCTTACCCCCCACGCTTGTCAGTCAGTGGTACCATAGCCACACCCTCGTCCTATGATCAAGGGTATCCCGCTTCGCAGTTGGCAATACCGCATACTTCGCCATTGTATTATCATTATTATTTTTTTTTGTGTGTGTGATTTTCTCTATTTTAGTGCAACGGGATTTATGTTTTGTTGTTCGTTCTTGCATCGGCTGTGTCCTTGTTCTTCGGATCTTGTATCGGAAATGTTCTCGTTCTTCGGGTTCTTCCAGTGCGCATTCGAGTTTGGTGTTCTAACCTTTTGTTCTTCTGTCTTCTCTCCTGCAACGGCGTCGGTCGTGTTCGTCTGTTCTTGAACTTCATCATGTTCCGTGGGCCTTCTGACGACACGGGGGGGTACATCGTGTGACGGAGCTGACACGTACGTGTGTGTATGTGTGTGTGTGTCTGTCTGTCTGTCTGTCTGTCTATGTGTATGTATGTATTTTTTCTCCTCCCCCTTCCCTCTCCTCCCCCCCTACCTTCCGTCCTCCGACATTAGGTGACCTCGGCGGCGTAGAGGCCCGGCTGTTTGCTTTCGCGTGTTGACTGGCGTTATTGTGTCATTGTGTGCCGAGCTGTTTGGGATACACACTCAGACACGTACACGGACACCTGTACGTACATGTGCAGTGTACAGCACATGCACACGGACATACATACGAATTCGCCGTCTCGCAGTAATACGCGCCTGACACTCACTCGTGCTCCATCTCGCACATTTACCCACGCAGGGACGCAAGCACGGACGCAAGCACGTCCACACGTCCGAAATGCGTGCCAAAAAAACGCGAGGAGACGGAGAGGCGCGGCGAGGACACGTGCGCGGGCGGAAGCAAGTCGTGGTAGTTGGTCGAGCTGGGGAGACACACACGCATCTCGGGGTCGTCGGGGGCTTAGTCACGTTGGGCCAGGCGGAGGACGCACTAGGGCTGGCTCTCCGATGCTCTTTTATCTCTCCCTCCCTCCCTCTCTTCCTCTCTCCTTTTCTCTTTCTCTCCCTCTCTCTCCCTCTCTCTCTCTCTTCCCCCCCTCTCTCTCTCTCTCCCTCCCTCCCTCCCTCCCTCCCTCTCTCTCTTCTCCCTTTCTCTCCCTCCCTCCCTCCCTCTCTTCTTCTCCCTTTCTCTCCCTCCCTCCCTCCCTCTCTTCTTCTCCCCTTCTCCTCTCCCTTTCTCCCTTTCTCCCTCTCCCCCTTCCCCCTTTCTCCTTCTCCCTCTCTATCCCTATATGTACGTCACATTTTCAAGTATGTGATTATGTGATTCCAGGAACGAACTTAAAATGGTGAAGGTGGATTTTTTTATTGTTACATCGCTCTCCTGAAGTGTCAACACTGATTTATCCGCTTTATGTATTGTTTACACGTCTCGAACTGTTGACATAACTATTGTTTTTGTGATAGGTATGTGAGCCCGAGGAGGGACTAAAATAGAGATAACCAATGTTACCAATAAACTTGTCAAAGTCTATCTGTCTTTCTCTAATTCTCTCTCTATCTATTTATCTATCTATCTTTCTCTTACTCTTTCTCTTTCTCTCATAATTATCATTCTCTCATTCTCTCTCACCCCTTCTTAAGATATCCTTTTCTAACGGTCCCTTTCATGGCCACCTGTAGAGCTTCTCTTCTATCCCCCTCCCCCCATCCCCTTTGTTCCCTTCCCCTTCCTTTCCCTTCCGTTCCCTTCCATTCCCTTCCCTTCCTTTTCCTTTTAATTCCTTTCCTTTCTTTTCTTTCCCCTCCTTCCTTCCTTCCTACCTTACCTTTTCTTTCTTTCCTTCTCTTCTTTCCCTTCTCTGCCCTCCCGTTTTCCTCCCTCAACTCCCCTCCTTTTCCCTCCTCTCCCCTCCTTTTCCCTCCCTTCCCCTCCTTTTCCCTCTCCTCCCCGCCCTTCCCCTCCCCCCTCCCCTCCCGTTTTCTCCCTTCCCTTCCCACCATTTCCCTCCCCTTCGCTTCCCTTCCCTTCCCTTCCCTTCCCTTCCCACCATTTCCCTCCCCTCCGCTTCCTCCCCTTCACCCCAGCGCGCATTATGTTTCGCTTCCATGCGTATTAAGTTCCTCCCCCCATCCCCCCATCCCCCCATCCCCCCATCCCCCCCACAAGTTCCTCACTTCCATATCACCGGCATCTTTGCCCGCATGTCGCTTTTTCGCCTTCCTTCAATCTCTCTGTCCCTCCTCTTCTCTTTCCCCCCTTCCCTCCTCCCTCCTCCTTCCTCCCCTCTTCTGTTCCCTCCCTCTGTCCCCCTCTTCGTTCTCCGTCCCTCCTTCTTTTCTTCCTCTTCTCCCTCCGGCCCTCCCGCTTTTCTTCCTTTTCACGCCTCCGTCCCTCCCTCTACCCCCCCCCCCCTCTTCGTCCTCTCTCTCTTCCTCCCTCCTTCTGTGCCTCCTCTTCTCTCCCATCCTTCCCTTCTTTTAAGCCTCTCTTTTTTCCTTCCTGTAATTCCCCTTTTTTCCTGCCTTTTTTCCCTTCTTCACGCCTCCTTCCCACCTCCCGTCTTCCCTCTTCCAATCATCATGTATAATCCTCTCTGCCCCCTCCGTTCCCTTCATTTCCTCCTTTCTTATTTACTTCTCATCCTCCCTCCCTCCTCCTTCCTATCTTTCCTCTCACTCTCCTTTCTTTCACCCTGCCATACCTTACCTTCCTCCCTTCCAACCTATATTCCTTCCTCCTTCCATTCCTCCCTGTCTTCCTTCTTCTTTCCCTTCCACTTTCCTTCCCTCCTTTCCGTGACTTGCTCCTTCCTTCCCTTTCCTTCCTCCCTCCCTTTCCTTCTTCCCTCCCTTCCTCCCTCCCTTCCTCCCTTCTTTCCTCCCTTCCTCCCTTCCTTCCCTCCCTCCTCTCTTTCTTTCCGTTCCTCCTACCCTACCTCCTTTCCTTCCCCCCCTCCCCCCTCCTTTTCCAGCCTCTAACAACCTTGTTCCTTTCTCTCGTTAGTTCTCGTCTTTATCTACCTAATATAAAGCGCGTGTGATTATCCATGCCCTTACGCAACTCGCCTCTCGCGTAATTAGCGGTGCCAAGGTCGCTCGCGTTTTCGCCGTCCCCCACGTCGTCGCCTACATCGTCATCTTCACCGTCGCTGTCTCCGTCACAGTGTCTCTTTCACCCTCATCGTCATCTTCACTGTCATTGTCGCCCTCATCGTCACCTTGTCTCTCTCTCTTTCTCTTTTTCTCTCTTTCTCTTTCTCTTCCTCTTTTTCTTTTTCTCTCTTTCTCTTTCTCTTCCTCTTTTTCTATTTCTCTCTTTTTTTCTCTTTCTCTTTCTCTTGTTCTTTCTCTTTTTCTTTCTCTTTCTCTTTCGCTTATTCTCTTTCTCTTTTTCTCTTTTTCTCTTTCTCTTTCTCTCTTTCTCTCTTTCTCTCTTTCTCTCTTTCTCTCTTTCTCTCTTTCTCTCTTTCTCTCTCTCTCTCTCTCTCTCTCTCTCTCTCTCTCTCTCTCTCTCTCTCTCTCTCTCTCTCTCTCTCTCTCTCTCTCTCTCTCTCTCTCTCTTTTCAATGTGACCGTCGCATTCGTTGTTTCGGTGACGGATAGGAAAACGCGGCGGTGTTTGTGATTGTAAGGATGCATGCATGTGCAATCGGGCCATCGGTTCGGCCCACTCAGAAGGATCTTTGTATATTGGCTGTCTTGTTTTTCGTTGTTGCTGTTTTGGCGTTTTGTTTTGGCTTACTAGTTACGTCTGTCGTTCACACACACACACACACACACACACACACACACACACACACACACACACATATGTGTGTGTGTATGTATGTGTATATGTATATATATATATATATATATATATATATATATATATATATATATATATATATATATATATATATATATATATATTTTTTTTTTTTTTTTTTTTTTTTTTTATGGGACATTACACTTTTATTATCCTGAGATTTTTGTTAGGTTTTCATTGGTGTGTCATTGTTTTAACGTCTTATTTTACGTTTTATTTTGAATTGTCTTTTTATGTAGGACTCACTTGTTTCACTTGTTCCTTTCTATAAGGTCACATCTGTTAAGGTGAGAGGTTTACTGTTATAGAGTGATATAAAAAAGAAGAAAGAAAAGAAAAAATGATGATTTCGGGGAGCATTTAGACAACAAGTGATTCTACAGGTAATCTTGCTCGTGGCATGACACACTTGTCCAGCTCTTAATCTATGGTTGGGATGTATACTTCTGGACACGTCATTGGGTGAAGGCTTCTCTCTCTCTCTCTCTCTCTCTCTCTCTCTCTCTCTCTCTCTCTCTCTCTCTCTCTCTCTCTCTCTCTCTCTCTCTCTCTCTCTCTCTCTCTCTCTCTCCATATCTGTTTATCTGTATATCTATATATGCTCCCTCGCTTTCCCACATATGCCTTTGGTTCTCCTTTGTTCTCTTTCTCTTTTTCTGTCTGTCTGTCTCTCACCCCTTCCCTCCTTTACACACACACCCAACCGCAGCTCTCTCTCCCTTCGTCACTCAGCTGTGCGGGAGTGGGAGTGTCGTGGCCGAGGCTGGGCTTGGAGTACTACCTGATGAGTGTGCGGGCGTGGGGAGGGGGAAGGGGGAGGGAGACGGGGGGGGCGACCCGCACCTCCAAGCGGTTGCCATGCAGGATTTCATTCCACGCCCTTTACCTTTGGCCGTGGCGGAGGGGCAGTCTCTCGGCAAGGCGTTCGGGTTGGCATTGGGGCATGATAGGGACGGCGTGCTTCGTGAGTCAAGGGCTCCAGATGGATAGAGTGTGGATGAGGTGGAAGCGACGAATGTGGAAGCAGCGGTGTGTGTGTGCCTGGGGCGGTGAGCAGCCCGGCCCGCCGCCCCACCGCCGCCGCCCCACCGCCGCCGCCACTACGCTCACCTGGTGGCCGCTAGTCAGTCAGTGGAGAGGCTTACGGTGCGCCGGTCCCGCGCGCGTGTGTGCTCTTGTGCGCTCCATGTCGAGCTTGGTGCCGTCCCCGCGAGAAAGCGAGTGTCGAGTGTTGTGTGTGCGTGTGCAGTGTCGTTGCGGTGCGGCTTGGTGAGGAGCCGAGGCCGAGGCGAGTGCGAGGCGGCGCCGTTGCCCCTTCTGCGAGCTGAGCGGGCCATGTAAGGCGCGTCGGGATGCCCAGTCGGGGGTTCTTCTCGCGGGCGGTGCACTCCAGCAGCTCCGTCAAGCCCGGGCCAGCCTCTCTGCCCGCCTCCCGACCCCAGCCGCTCTACGCCGGGCCCCCGCACCCCGTGTCCCCCCCGCCCAAGAACGGCTGGTGGGGGGTGCCGCCCTGGCTGCAGCGAGGCAACAAGGGCCTCCCGCGACACAACTCGGGCCCCATCCCGCAGGTGGCGCCGTCGGGCCCGGCCTCGTTCCCCGGCTCCCTTCCGGGCACCCTCCCCGGCACCCTGCCCGGGACCCTGCCGGCCAGGACCTCGCAGCACCCGTATTACCTGCAGCAGCATAAGCAGCAGCAACTTCTCGACAATAAGAAGCAGCAGAAGATCCAGCAGAAGCAGCAACAGCAGCTACTCCACCAGCAGCCGCAGTCCCATGGAGGAGGGTCCCAGGTGGGGTCCCGACCCCACACCCCCCGTGGACCCCATGACCCTTACGTCAACAATGGCCCGGACAACGGTCCCCACTCCCTGCCCTCCACGTGGCCCGGCCCGCTGCACCTCAGGGAACAGCAGCAGCAACAGCAACAGCAGAAGCACCATGTAGACCACAGGTTACAGCCGCCGCACCCGAGGGCAGGGGAACCTCCGGCCGAACAGCACGAGCAGCGGCCAAGGCAGCCTCAGCAGCCTCAGCAGCCTCAGCAGCACCAGCATCCGAGCGACGCCCCTACCGCGCCCGGAGGAATCCAGCTGAGGAACCTGGTGAGTGTTCGGCGCCGTGGCCCAGCGCCTGGCTGGGGGAGAGGGTCGTCGATGTGTTGAAAGAAGGCCGAGGGAGAACATGGAAATCTCTTCTTATTTTTGGAGGCTCGGCCTCCTCAAATTCCTCGAACGGAGAACCTGTGAATGGTTTCTCTCTCTGTTGTTCGGTTGCTCTGTAATGTCAAAAAAGAAGAAAGAAAGAAAAAAAAACAAAAACATGCAACCGAGTGTTTTTCTTCGACTCGGCTGCTTCTCTAAAGCCGTCAAGGAAGAACATGTGTTTTTGTAGCCTCGGTTTGCGCAAATGAGTCAAGCGAAGACCATGTCAGTCGCTCTGGATTTTGGAGGACGGCGGTGCTCGCCTTTCTCTTTCTGTTTGTTTTGGTCTGAGGCGAAGACTTGCCGTGCGTGCCTTGCCGTGCCGAGCCGTGGACAGGCTTGCGGGGTTGGGGCCGGTCTCTCGGCGGCGGGGCGAGCAGGTGGATCATTAAGGCGTGGTAATGGCTGTTATTAATTCGTTTTTTTTTATCTAAATGAGAGATGTATTTTGTTACGTATGATTTGGGAGAGTGCGAGTGGAGGGTATGATTTTCATGAAGTAATGTGAGAGGTTGAACTGTTGTCATGCGCCGAGACAGTCATGCTAATGTCGAGGGAAATTATATGTAGATGGCATATTTTTCTTCGTGTCATATTTGGAAAGTTATCTCTTCTCCTAATTATTTTGTTTATTGCACCATGTTTGTATGAAAGACCTAGATTGTTTTATTTGTAATTTTCCTGTCGAATTAAAAAAACGGTGAAATGTAATATCCCAAGCCATTCTCAACTCCCATAATGTAACTATGCGTAAAATGAAAGCTGGGTGGGCGTAATCAGGGGGTGAGAGGGAGGAGAAGAGAGATGGGAGATGAGAGGAGGGAGGAGGGTGGAGGGTGGAGAGAATAGGGAAGAGGGAGGAGAAAATAGGGAAGAGAGGGGAGATAACAGGGAAGTGAAAGGAGAGAATAGGGAAGAGGGAAGAGAGATGAGAGAATAAGGAATAAGAAAAAGAGAATAGGGAAGAGGGAAAAGAGAGGAGGGAGGAGAGAATAGGGAAGAGGGAAGAAAGAAGAAAGAGGAGGGGGGAGAGAATAGGGAAAAGGGAGAAGAGGGAAGAGGAGAGAATAAGGAATAAGAACGAGATAATAGGGAAGAGGGAAAAGAGAGGAGGGAGGAGAGAATAGGGAAGAGAGGGAGAAGAGAAGAGAGAGGAGGGAGTAGGGAGGAGAGAAGAGAGAAGAAGGAAGAGGGAAGAGGGAGGAAAAGACAGAGACAGAGAGACCAAAAAAAAAGAAGAGAGAACGAGGACGAGATCAAAAGCAAGGAGGGGAAAAAGAGAGGGGAGAGGAGGACGAGGACGAGGAAAAGGAGGAAGGACGTGGGGTTTCTTCGGGGTAAGCAGCGTGAGGCGGGGGACGCTTGACTGCTCACGAGAAACTCTTTAAAGGGGGAGGGGGGGTGGGGCTCCTAGCTGGCTTGGATGGCTGGCTTGGATGGCTGCCTCCTCGAATCGGTTTCATCTCTCGCCATTAGAAGCTGTCGCCCCCCCCCCTCCCGCTCGCACTCTTTCTTGGTTTCTTTTTTGTACCGTTGTCTTCTTTTTTTATGATATATTTTCCAGCTTCTTCTCCATTTTCTCTTCTCTCTTTTCTCTGTCTCTTCTCTCTTTTCTCTGCCTCTTCTCTCTTTTCTCTCTCTTCTCTTTTTTCTCTTTTTTTTTTTTTTTCTTCCATTTCTCTCTGTCTGTCTCCATCTCCATCTCCATCCCTTTCTTCCTTCCCTCTGCCCCACCTCTCTCTTTCTCTGCATGTATCTACCTATCTTTATTTATTCCATTCTCATCATCATTCTCATTCTTACTTTCTTGCTTTAATGCTTTGGATGGGCGATACACCAATATATTCCGAAAGAAATGAGTCCAGCAGAAGTGTGGCACGAGGCCGATCTAGGCATGGGCATGGGCATGGCCGTGTCAGCAGAACGTAGAAGATAGGCCTGTTTTCACAAAATGATGATAGGCCTGACATGGGCTTTGCTTTGCGGCAGTGGTATGATGGAAAATGCTCACGTTATTATTATTATTATTTTTTGTCCTTTTAGAAAGAAAATAAAAGATTGGATGTTACATAAGGAGAAGAGATAGGACTGAATGTTACGTAGGATTTGAAAAAAGGAAAGTAAAAAGAAACATGTTACGTCTAAATCTGGCGTTTTATGATTGTTATAGAAAGGGAAAAGAGATTACATAAGGTTTTTGCAAGAAGAAGAAGAAGAAGAAGAAGAAGAAGAAGAAGAAGAAGAAGAAGAAGAAGAAGAAGAAGAAGAAGAAGAAGAAGAAGAAGAAGAAGAAGAAGAAGAAGGGGGCGAAACTCTCTTATTGTGCGAAGCGAGTTGAGAGTTGTAGCGAGTCGTCAGGGTTGGCTGAGGGCGAGGCAAAGGAGGACTTTCTCTCTCTTTCTCTCTCGTGGGTCTGGCACTCGCACTCGAGACCGCATGGGGACTTCCCTTAGTCATCTCTGTTTATCTCTGGGTATCTCTCTCTCTCTCTCTTTATCTCCCGCCATCTCATTTCTCTCTTCTTCCTTCTTCCCTGGCTTCCCCGCTTTTGTTTGTCCTCTTGTCTTATTCCCTCTCCATCCCTCCTCCCCCACCCCCCCTGCGCCCTCCTCATTCCCTAAGGTGACGCTATCTAACTGCCATCTTCCTCTGACTTGTTTTCTTCTTATCACCTTGTCCGTCTTCCGAAAGATCTCGTATTTTTGTTTGTTTCCTATTTTTTTATTATATTAATTCATCATATGTTGTAATTTCAATAATTTTGTTTTTGTGTTTTGTCTCTGGAAAAAAATCGAGAAGAATAAAAAGGACAGCAAACTGTACGGATAATAGGTGATTCCTTTCCTCCCTCTCCTCCTCCCTCCTCCTCCCTCCCCCCTCCTCCCCCCTCCTCCTCCCTCCTCCTCCCTCCTCCTCCCTCCTCCCCTCCTCCTCCTCCTCCTCCTCCTCCTCCTCCTCCTCCTCCTCCTCCTCCTCCTCCTCCTTCCTCCGCTATGCCATGTGCCGCTAATTGCGAGTGACACGCAGTTCCGGAATGCAACCCGTAGAGGGATTGCAACATCCTCAGGGCACTTATTAGCTCGCGCTTGCAATGTGCCCTCCGTGAGAGTATGGTACAGGTTGGGCTCCCTTTCTCTCGCCGTCTCTTAAGTTTAGGAGGACGCAAGGACGCTAGGTTGCATGGCGTGTCGAGGTACTGGAGGGAAGGAAGTACCCGGCGATAGGGGGTGGGGGAGGGGAGGGGAGGGGAGGGGAGGGGAGGGGAGGGGAGGGAAAGTGAGCTTGGAGGCGAGTGCAGACGAAAGTTGACTCCGGCGGAGGTGGTGGTAAGGGATTAAAATTGACGGCAAGTGAAGGAAGTCACAAAAAAGGGAGAGAGTGAGAGAAAGAAAGAAAAAGAAAGAAAGAAAGAAAGAAAGAAAGAAAGAAAGAAAGAAAGAAAGAAAGAAAGAAAGAAAGAAAGAAAGAAAGAAGAAATGCATGACGCAGGTGAAGGAAAGTGCCTGGAGATGAATACAGGTGCAGTGAGCCTCGACGCGGGAGGCAGCTTCAGGGAGCCGCGTCGCATTTAGCGGAACTCCGGGAGCTGGCGGTGGCGACGGCGAGCAGCACCCTCGTCACGTGGCGTAACGTTCCGAAGCGCATTCCCCGCCTCCGGTCGCGGTCCTCCGTCACGGGCTGGGGTGGGGTAGGGGTAGGGTGGGGTGGGGTGGGGTGATGGCGCTAATAGGGAGGGGGGAGGTGACTGCACTCTCGCTCGCGCTCGTGCATGCGAGAGGAAGAGATCATGCGTGGCGTCGT